>NC_133836.1:9518121-9819814 GCF_047830755.1 Zonotrichia albicollis | reverse complement strand
GACCCTGGGCAGTTTTCCTGGGATGTCACTGTGCCCAGGCAGCTGGGCAGGGTGAGCACAGCCCTGATTCCCTGTGGGTTTGGCCATGAGAAGGGCCATGAGCCAGGTTATGAGCCCATCTCTGGATGGGACAGGCACAGATGGCTCCTTTTTCCCTTTGCAGCAAGGCAAGAGGTTTTGCAGAGGGGTGGGTGGGACTTCAGCTCTGACTGGGCTCAGAAGCCTTTTGTAAATGTGGATGGTTCCTTGTAACCAGTGGCCCTGGTAAGGACACAGCCTGAGCCCTTGACTGCAGCAGTGGGAAAGGTTTTCTTGCTCCACTGGTGCCTGCTCACAGAGTGGCTGTTTGAAGTTATCAAAGTGCCAGACACAGGAAGCCAACCTCATCCCTGCTGCTGCCCAGGACAGCATCCCTTTGGCAGTGTTAAGCCCTTGCCTTGTTTTAGTTTTTGATTTTACAGCCCAAATCTCAGTCACCACCTCACTGTGTCCTGCTCAGCCTCTCAGATGTCCTGGCCTGAAAACACTCTGAAAACACCCAAATTTCCCACAATAACTTATAGAAGACCTTCCATGGTCTCAGCAGAGCCTCCTGATCCCCTCCCCAGCATCTCTGGTGTTCTCAGCACTCCTGGACCAGAACATCCAGAGCAGGTTCTGTGCCCAGGCTGCCTCCAGAATTTCTCCAAGCTGTCCTGGGATGTTATTTTTAATTCCATTTTTTGGTTTCTGGAGTGAAATGCTGAGGTTTAATTGGTTCCTTGGGAAGAGAAACAAACAAGAGCTGCCCCTGCCAGACTTTGCAGGCATCTGGAAGAGAAGAATCCATGTGAAAGGATGGGAAGTCCTGCACCACCAGCAGAACTAAGGCATCACAAACTGCAGATCTGCTTCCCTGTTCCCCCCAGCTGTATTTGGGGAGAAATTTAGGAAAACAGGGTATTAAAACACTTTTAGCTGTAGCACCCCCAAAGTCAAAAAGAGGAGTTCTGCCTTCACCATGCATGCTTCTCCCAGGTAATTTTGGGGAGTAATTAGGATTTCTGGGAGCCTGGTAGAATAAAGTGAGCTTTTAAAAGGAGATGGGGCTGCTCTGAGTCCCAGGGGAGATGAGTATGTGGGAAAGCATGGAAATTGTGCCTCTCTTTGCCAGGTGCAGGCTGGCTGCTCAGGGAACCCCTTGAGGAGATGGGAATGTTTGCCCTGCAGACAGGCTGCAGGCACCAGTTAGACTGGAACCACCTCCCTTCAGGGAACAGATCTTCCTCCAGTGAGGAGCAAACTCTCCTTGGAAGCTCTTGGAAGGGGCTCTCACCCTTTCCATCAGCTCAGCACACAGAAATACTCCATGGAGACTTTTAGGATGATGGAGAAATCCCCATATCTCCAATTTCTGCCACCTATCAGACCTTCCCCAGTGCATGGAAGTTGGGAATGGGCTGGGGGAGGCTGATTGTGCAATTTTGGGGATTTATCAGCACCCAGAGCTTCCTCTGCCCGCAGATGAGAGGCGAGCTGTGATTGTGCAGCAGGATGCTTTGATTTGGAGCAGGGCTGGGAGCAGAGCCTGGCAGTTCAAAGGCAGCAGGGCTGCAGCAGGCAGCTGGCACCACTCCTGCCCTATCTCTGCTGGACACAGCTCAGCTTGGGCACACGGAGCTGAGGATCTGAAACCCGGCCTGCCTTTGAAAAATCTTCTCTCAGAAACTCTGCCTGACACAGCGAGGCACAAAAAAAGCCTTGGAGCTGTGCAGGGGCACGGAGAGAGCAAGATGTGAAGGAGAAGTGCTGCTCCTGATGTGCCAGGGCTATTTTGGTGCCTTGACTCTGAAATAAATGCCCCAACAGGTGCTGGGCTGAGGAAACCCCAGAGATTGCTCTGCTGGGTCATGGAAACCCCATCCCCATTTGCGTGGGAAAGAACCCCCCTTGGGGTCTTTGGGGTTTTTAAATTGTTCTTCCTGGCTGATTCCTCTGCTGGACCATGGAAACCACATCTCCATTTGCTTGGAAAGAAATCCCTTTGGAGGCTTTGGGGTTTTTTAATTGTTCCCACTGCCCAGGTGGTTGTTGGGAGCTCTTCAGAGGGTGTAGCTGGGAGGTGCTGGGTGAGAGGGGACAGGCAGGTGTGACAAATGTGACCGATGTGGGAAACCTGCCAGGACTTTGCCACCATCATTGCAGGGATCAGGAAGTCCTGGAAGGGTTTGGGGTGGAAGGGACCACGAAGACCATCGTGTTTCACCCCTCCTGCCATGGGCAGGGATGTCTCCCACTGGTCCAGCTTGTTCAGAGCCCCGTTCAGTGGCCGTGGATGGGGCACTGTGGTGCTGTCCAGAGCCTGGCCATGCCCTGGGGGAGGCAGGGAGGAGATGGAGCAGGTGTGTGAGCAAGGAGAAGCTGTGCTGGTGCTGTGGCACCACTGCAGGAACAGCTTGGGATGACATTCTCCCATGTGTCCCACACATGGGTGCTGTCCATGTCCTGTGCTGGTCACTCCTTGGCCAGAGAGGTCAGGACAGAGGTGTGCTGTCCCTGCTGTGTTCCCAAAGCGTGCTCCCCTCCTTCATCCCCTATTCCTGCATTATTATTTTCCCCCCTCTCTAAATTCATCTCCCTCCGCCAGCCGGGGCTGTCCCTGCTGGAAAATTACTCTGACAAAAGCTCCCTCAGCAGTAATTACCTAAATGGGGGGAAGGGAGGGGACAGCCATTTACAATCCACTTCATTGCGGGATTAGCTAATTAATTAACGGTTTCACTGACAACTCGAAGGGGAAGAGTGTGTTAAATGGGGAGGCTCTGGAGCTTGATTTATGCGATCTGACACCCACACTCTCCATCCCGCCTTCCCCCGGCCGGGCCGGGATGCGAGGGGATGGAGAGGGGATGGAGAAGGGATGGATGTACTGCCAGAAGGCTGTGACACGTGTGGGGACAATGGCGAGGAGCAGGGAGCAGCGCGGGGTTATGGGCTGGCAGATGAGGCAGGGCTGGCAGGGACACCCATCTGCCCGGCTCTGGCACAAAGAGCCAGCCAGGAGCAGAGGAGGAGGAGGAGGAGGAGGATGGTCCTGATCTGTGCTCCCTCCTCGCTCCCACCTGCTGTCGCTGGCTCTGGGTCCTCTTGTCACCAAACGGTGCCCATGTGGCTGCAGGGTGTCCCTGGGTGCTTGGGGTGGGATGAGGAGCAGGATTGGTGTCCCCTCACTAGGAATGGAGCTGCTGAGAGGCCCCAGCAGCAATAAATCCTGTCCTGTGTCACTCCAGGACACAAAATAAAACGATGCAGACACTGGACTCTCCAAGGTAAAAAAGAGGCAAAGTTTAATTTCTGACTCCAAATAGATTATAGATTTATAATTTATAGATTTCCAAAAGTGACAGTGGATTGGAGGATGGCAGTGCCACCTCTCCAATGACTCTGGACAAACCAACAGCCCATCAAGTTTCTCCTCCTCCATAAAAGAATGTAAAGCAATGAGTTATTTACAGAAAGTGTGTGAGAAAGTTTGATACAAGAATGTCAACATCAGAAGGCTTAGAAAATCTTAAAAAATCAGGGTGACACCTTCCATCTCTCCTGAATCTGCCTTCTTTTAGTTTAAACCCACAACCCCTCGTCCTGCTGCTGAAGTTTGTCCCCAGCTCTCTTGGAGCCCCTTCAGGCACCGAGATCTCCTTTTCCTCTCCAGGCTGAGCCCCATTGCTGTAGGAATTTTTCCTGGGAGAGTTCTCCAGGCTTTGGAGAACATCTGTGCCCTGCTCCAGAGCTCGGAGAGGAGATTTCTCATCCTGTTCTCTGCCCACCTTCCCTTCTGTTTTTTGGTTTCTTTGTTTTCTTTTATTTTTTTCTTATTTTTTCTTTCTTTTTTTTGGGGGGGGGGGGTTAGGGCTTTTTTTGGGGGTGGTTCTTGGAGCAGACTGGGGTTCAGGAATTCCTCTGCCCACCACCCAAATCCCCCCTGCTTGCTGCCAGGTGACTGTCACCCCACACTGGCATCTCCAGGGACAACCAGCTGTGAATTCGGATGGGAAAAAAAAATACAACTTGAGAGTTTCCAGCTGGATTTGTTAATTTGAGGCAAATGTTAAAACGTGTGTTGAAAAAAAAAAAAAAACCCTCGGTGCTTTTCCTGGTTAATTTGCATTTGTTTGTTTGTTTGCATTCTGCGAGGGCTGTAATTCCCTTTGGAGGGAACAAAACTGCCAAGTTTCACACCTTCTCTGGAGGTGAAAATTTCTCACGTTGGTGGCAAACCCAGGGATTGGTTTGGGCAGAGGCAGGAGGGGGGAGAGAGCGGTGGGACTGGGTTTCCTTCCACTTTCATCTGCTGCTGCAAGCATGAAGGGGAATTTTTGAATATCAGCTGCAGAAATAGAGGGGGGACTGAGTGTGGGGACAAGGTGGGACACGCAGAGTGATGTCCATGGGGTGGGCATGGAGAGCCGGGCTCATCCCAACCTCTCTGCCCTGCTCCTGACTCCCAGAACTGTTTCAGCCACTTGAGCGCCGGAGGCAGGGAGCGGGTTAAATCCAAATAAATAATAAATAAATAATAAATAAATAAATGAATAATAAATAAATAAAGGCAGTTGTGGGGTGGGGCACACCCGTGTCTGGCAGGCCTGGATCTCCCCCCACCCACCCCCTGGGAGCACTTGCATTGCTTTTTTAGGTGTTTTTTACTTTTTTCTTTTCTTTTTTTTTTCGATGGCTTCTAAATAGAGGCGCCCGATCGCATCTGGGAGGAAAATGAAACAGATTTCATTTTTCACACGCGGCACAATGGCCGCGCTGACAAAAGAGGAAGGCGGCCCATTGTCCCGCTCTGCATCTTCACATCCTACCTCTGTCCCCCGAATTAACCCCTTTCACCTCGGCCTTTGTGCCCGCGCCGCTCCGGAGCTGCCGAACAAAGGCGGCAGAACGGCCCCGCCGTGTCCGGGCTGCGGGCGGGGATGTGCCCGTGTCCCCCGTGCGGTTGGCCCTGTCCCTGTCCTGTCACTGCCCTGTTCCTGGCCCTGTCCCCTGTCCCCATGTCCCTGTCCCTGCCCATGTGTCTGTCCCTGTCCCTGTCCCTGTCCCTGTCCCTGTCCCTGTCCCCATGTCCCTGTCCCTGCCCATGTGTCTGTCCCTGTCCCTGGCCATGTCCCTGTACCCTGTGCCTGGCCGTGTCCCTGTCCCTGTCCCTGTGTCTGTCCCTCTCCCTCTCCCTGCCCCTATCCCATTCCCTGTCCCCTGTCCCTGGCCGTGTCCCCGTTCCTGTCCCTTTCCCTTTCCCTGCCCTATTCCTGTCCCTATGTCTGTCTGTTGCTATCCCTGTCCCTGTCCCTGCCCCTGCTCCTGTCCCTGTCCCTGTCCCTGTCCCTGTCCCTGTCCCTGTCCCTGTCCCTTCCCTTTCCCGGTCCCTGTCGCTGTGTCTGTCCCTGTCCCTGGCCCCATCCCTGTCCCTGTCCCCGTCCCTGCTCCTGTCTCTGTCCCCTGTCCCTATCCCTTGCCCTGGCCCTGGCCCTGTCTCTTTCCCTATTCCTGTTCCTGTCCCTGTCCCTCTCCCTGCCCCTATCCCATTCCCTGTGTCTGTCTGTGTCTGTCCCTTTCCTGGTCCCTGTCCCCATTCCTGTCCCTTTCCCTTTCCCTTTCCCTTTCCCTTTCCCTTTCCCTTTCCCTTTCCCTTTCCCCGTCCCTGTCGCCATCACTGTCCCTGTCTCTGTCCCTGTCCCATCAGGTCCTACCTGCTGCTCTTTTTGTGTCCCCCACCTCCTCTTCCTCAGGGATTGGGGTTTGCAGCAGCTCAGACCAGGGAGAAGCTTCACCCAGGGAGTGTCAGCACCCCAGGAGCTCTGGATGCTTCAGCATCGTAGCCTGAGCCATAAAGCACCTGCAAGCATCCCTCTACTCCTGCTAGACCAAGACCCAGAGCTGTGGTGACCCCACTAACCACAAATTTTATTTGCACATTGAAGGGTTTGGGTATTTTGTTTCTTCCAAATCTTTTCATTCCCAGCTCTGGGATGGTTTGGCTTGTCACGCTCAGATCCCGGCAGTGCAAAACCACAAAGCTCAGGGGGGAAAAAGCCCAAAGTTTTGGGCAAAGCTCTGAGGGGTTTGGGGTTGCTTGGGTTGGTTTTGGTGTGAGCCTCAAGGACAGGGCAGGGTGGGCACAGCCAGGCCCAGCACGGACAGCAGAGCTTTAATTCTGTGGGAAGTGATTTCAGAGATCACAGCATTCCTTGGAGCTGGGGAGAGCTCAGGATTGCTCTCCCCAGCCTGCTGCTTTATCTCCTGGGGGTCTCGTTGCTGTATTTTGTTCTCCAGGATCATTTTGGCTCCTGTCTATCTGACAAACCCTTCTGCTCCGAGATGACACCGCCGCGATGACGCCTGCGATAATTCCCTCCGTCCCTGCAATCAATGCCCTCTCCTGCCTCCAGCTGCAGCGGGGTTTCTACATGAAAAATCCCATAAAAATCACACCCAGAGATGTGTTTTTCTCAGCTCTGTCTTTGCAGCAGCTGCTCGTGCTGGGGTCCTGCATGTATTTTCTGCCTCCATGGGCTTTTCCTGCTGGGATGTCTCCTTGGATTTGGGGAGGGGGAAGCACCAGCCAGGCTGATATTCCTGGGGGGGATTTTGCTGGCTGCAGGATTTCCCCTCCCCATCCAGAGGGACACCATGAGCTCTGCAGAGAGCACCAGGAGCTGCCCAGCCCTGTCCCTGGTGGCAGCCCTGGCTGTGCCATCCCCGTCCCTGTGAGCAGCTGCCTCGTGCAGTTCCCAAGTGCAGCATCCCTTTAAATAGCGAGGGACTGCACTCCCACCTGGGGCCTGCAGAAGGTTAGATAAGGGAATACAAACCACAATGCTTGCCCTTTTTCCTTTTTTTTTTCCCTTTTTCTTTTTTTTTTTTTATCTTTCCTTTTTTATTATCTTCTTATGGCTTTCGAATTATCTTCACAGACACTACATGAATTTAGTCAGGGCAGGTAAGGTCACTGGCAGACACAGTTGCTCATATTTATGTATATTCACCAGGCAAAGGAGATAAATGGGAAAACAGGCTCAGAGGGGGACAGGGAGGAGGGAGGGAGGTCGTGGGGGGAGGATGGGATGCAGCAGCCCCAGGGCAGGATGAGGATGAGGTATGGGCACCCTGAGCTGGTGTCAGCAGTGGGACAGGGGGAGAGGAGCAGCACCTGGGCAGAGCCAGGGCCCAGGGTTTCCTGCCAGGCTGGTGGGAAATCAGCCTGGAAAATGATGGGGTTTGGGGCAAGGTGGGGTTCTAAAGCAGGGCTCAGCTAGGTCAGGGTTTGGTGGCTCACTAAGGACACCAAAAAGTTGGGTGAGATGATTCTTACACCTTGTCCTTGGCATAAAGGGTGGTGCCATGCTGGGTGATATGTTCAGGCTGTGTCCTGAGCATTCCAGGCCAGAGGAGGAATGACAGGACACCGTGGAGGAATGGAGGTCACCATGTCATGGACTGATGGAGGTGACAACACCATGGAGAGATGGAGGTGACCACACTATGGAGAGATGGAGGTGACCACACCATGGAGAGATGGAGGTCATCACATCATGGAGAGATGGAGGTCACCATGTCATGGAGAGACGGAGGTGACCACACCATGGAAAATGGAGGTGACACCATAGAGAGATGGAGGTGACCACACCATGAAAACAGAGGTGACCACAACATGGAGAAATGGAAGTCACCATGTCATGGAGAGATGGAGGTGACCACACCATGGAAAAATGAGGGTCCTCATACCATGGAGAGATGGAAGTCACCATGTCATGGAGAGATGGACATGACAACATCCTGAGGAGCTGGAGATGCCCATGCCATGGAGAGATGAAGAGATGGCCTTTGTGGTGCTGCTGAGGTGGCCAAAACACCCCCCTGAGCTTGGGGTGACCCAGTTCTCACTCAGCCTCTGCTCCCCAGAAACTTCTCAACAGAAGAAAAGCAGAGTGAGAGACCCAAAGGGCTGCTGAGGTCAGGCTCAGCCCAGCCTATGCCAGGTGGCACCTCCCCTTTGCATCACGAGCCCTGGGGTCCCCTGCCCTGGGGTCCATGAGCACCCCTGAGCATCCTCAGTCTCCCGCAGGAAAACCTTTCCAAGCTGTGACCCCACAAACCGGGCAGCTACCAATGAAATGGAGCAATAAGGAGGATTCTACAAAAGTCTCTTTTCATGGGATGGACCTGGACAGGAGGACAGGGACAGGGGACAGTGCTGGACATCAAACTGTTAAAGGCAGGAGCATTCCTGGGAAGCTGGGGACCCACATGAGTGGTGTGTGATGCTATTTCAAAGAAAAGATATAATGCACCTAAAGAAATAGTACAGAAATTGCAAACAAAGCAGGAGGATATAAAATACCCAGCACAAGGGCACCCACCGATTATAACTTGATTTAAAACCACTTAATTCACTAAATAATAAATGCAGATTTACCAGAGGTGTCAGGACTAAAAGCATGCCTAACAATGCTTTTATTTAATAACTGTTTGCTCTCAATGTCAGGGCACTGTGTCTAGAAAATACAGGCAGCAACCAAAGGCTGCATTTTTTATTCTTTTTCCCAAGGCCTGATATATCTAGGGGAAAAAAAAAAAAAAAAAAAAAAAAAAAAAAAAAAAAAAAAGAGAAGTCAGAAATTGTAATGATCCAGCTGAGATGAAACCCAGCTTCCCTTTTCCCAGGGATGGAAGGAACCCCATGGGAAGAACAAACCCACCAGGGGTGTGGATTCTCTGCTGGTGCAAAGGGTTTGAATGGAGACTTCCCAGGGGAGCATCACCCTGGGGAAACAGTCACAGAAATGGCTCCTAACTCCCCAGATGGAGGGTGATCTGTGGCACAGGACCAGGGTGGGTATTCCCAGGATAAATGAAAGAGCTGGATTCTCTGCTGGTGAGCTGAGCTGCTGTTGGGGTGGTGGGAAGGCAAATGAGGGCTGGGCTGGGATGGCTCAGCCCCATGGTGGTTTAGGGAGTCATTTTTAGTGGTTTGGTATTGTAAATGCAGGGCACCAACAAAGGGAGGAATGATGAGGAGGACTCCATCTTATCAGAAGGCTAATTTACTACTTTATAAGAAATATACTTTAGTAAGTATTTTTTCTGTATTCTTTAGTATAGTATTCTTTAATATAATGTAGTAGATATAAAATACTATATTATATTAAAGAATACTACATATATATATATTAAACTAAATAATATATTATTTATTTATAATATTCTTTATTATATTAAAAATATTATATATATACTATATTATATTAAAGAATACTATCCTATATTAAAGAACACAGAAAGGATACTTACAGAATGCTAAAAAGATAATAATGATAACTTGTGACTCTCTCCAGAGTCCTGACACAGCTTGGCCAGAGAGTGACAACAACTCACACCAGAATCCAATGAAACAATCACCTGTGGGTAAACAATCCCCACACACATTCCACATGAGCACAACACAGGAGAAGCAAATGAGATAAGAATTGTTTTCCTTTACTCTGAGGCTTCTCAGCTTCCCAGGAGATAACTCTGGGTGAAGGAATCATGTTCAAGGAGTGTGAATGCCACAGTTTGGGACACCATAGATTTTATTGGCTCTGCCCTGGCAAAGATCTGAGCTGCCTCCGGCAGGATTTGGGGGAGCAGGAGAGCTGGGGGTGGTGTTGAGCCAGCAGAAGGAAGGTCTCGGGATCTTTGGGAATCCCCAGGCCACCAGAGACACTTTGGATTTTCAGCCATTAAACCTGGATTTTTCAGCTCAGGTGCTGATCCCAGGTCCTTGAAAATGTCTGAAAAATATCCCAGCACCTCTGGTTTAGCCTGTAGAAAAGAATTAAAGGCCAAGGGGACCTTGTACAGGAACATGCTGTCCTCTGCAAAGCTGCTGAGGAAAGGAGGTTTTCTGAAGTTTCACTCCACCACCTCTCAGTAAATCCAAGTGCAGAACCTGCCGCCATCACCCAGACCAGCTCATTTGAACCACACTTTTCCCTCTAAACTGAACCAAAGTGTTCAGCTCTACCCATGGCTCCACATGGGGATGGATGTGCTCGGGGAAGGGGTGAATTCCCCCAAAATCCATTGATCCATCTCCTGCCCTCTCCCCCTTGCCTTCTGCTCCATGCCCAGCTGTGCTCAGCACGAGGTGGGGAATTCAGGACAATTCCTTTCTGCATGGCCCTGTTTCAGCCTTTCTGTGTGAAACATCCACAAATGAGCTATAAAATCACCACTGTCCCCTCAGGGAGCAGGAGCTGCTCCTTGCCCAGGCTCTCCTTGCCCGCATCCACCCTGGTGGCTCTCTGAGCCTCACACAGGGAGATTTTGGACATTCCCTGAGCAGTTCCTGAGTGAGTTTGTGGTGCCAGGAGCGCCAGGCTGTGCAGAGCAGCCCTGTGGTGCCACTGGCAGTGGTGTCTCCAGGATGACCCTGGCTGCCACCTCCAGGGGGCTCAGCACCGAGGGGATGGATGGTGGGATGGATGGATGGATGGATGGATGGATGGATGGATGGATGGATGGATAAATGATGGATGGATGGATAGATAAAGGATGGATGGATGGATGGATGGATGGATGGATGGATGGATGGATGGATGGATGGATGGATGGATGGAGGGATGGACAGACGGACGGACGGATGGATGGATGAATTTCCCTGAAACCTTTGGAAAACTCAAAAGCTGGTTTGTTGTTCACTCTGTGGGATAGCCCACCTGCTTTTCCAAGGCCACCTTTGCCCCTTTCTTTGGGACAACCAAGCTCTGTTCCTGCAGCCCCGTTCCCCAGGACCTCAGGGCTGGATGTGGCTCTGCCGTGCCAGGGCTGGAGCAAGGACAGGTCCCTGGGGCAGCAGAGGGACTTTCTGGGGTGGTTTTATTGGATGACCCTGGCTGTGCCCGCCTTGTGGCCAGAGGGAAGCACAGGGAGGGATCAAGCAGAGCTGCTTTGCTTTTCAGTGGCTCCAAACCCAATCTCCTCCTGGCAGCGCTCCCTGCCCACTGGATATGTTCCCACCACTCCCAGCGTTCCCAAGCACTGCAGACCCAGCCCTGGGGGCACGGAGGGGCTGTCCCATCCCTGTCCCGTGTCCCTGAGGGTGTCCATCCCCGCAGGAGCTGCTCCTCCTCCCGCAGAGCCCCGCTGCCCCCCGAGGGGAGACACAGCCCCACGTTTGTCTCTGCTCTTCCCCGGTGCCTCCCATCGCTGAAAATCCCGATTATCTCCCCCAATCCCACTCCAGCCCCGCACAAAGAGCCCCCAGCCCCTTCCAGCCCACGGCGGAGGTCTCTGCTGGGCTCCTCTCCCTCATCCCCCCTCACACCCTCCCCACCGTCTCCCTGCCTTATCTGCTGTTGTCTTCTCGTGGAGGAAGAGATAAAAGTAATTCTTATGGATGCTTCTCCAGCGGAGGCTCGCCTCCTTCCCCCCTGCCTCCCCCAGCATCTCCCTGCTCCGTCCAGATAAAGGGTGAGGACCAAGCACATGTCATTTTCTTTGTGCAAAATCAATATTCAGCAAAGTTTATCTGTCCGACATAGCAGGAAGCGCTAATTTCATCCACGTCAATTACTTTGATGAACGCTTCTACTGTTCAGGGTGCGAGAACAAGATAAAAGAATTACTGAAATAAAAAGCATACATGGCAAGCCCACCCCCCTCCCCTGCCCTGCTCGGCTCTCCCCCACCCCAAATCAGCCCCTCCCGGGGTCAGGTGGTGCCGAGCGGGGCTGGGGGCGGCTCTGGAGCCGAGAATGGGGATGGGAGAGGCACAGGGAGCCGCTTCTGTGGGAACGAGCCAGATTTGGGTGCAAACCCCCTGGTTTGGGGTGGATGTGCTTCCAGTGTCACTCAGTCGTGGGCACATCCCATGGGGGGCTTTGTGTATGGATTTTTGTATAGGCATTTGTGTTTGTATATGGATTTTTTTTGATTTTTTAATTTGATTTTTTGAGCCAGATTTGGGTGCAAACCCCCTGGTTTGGGGTGGATGAGCTCCCCAGCTCAGGGTGGGCACATGTGGTGGGCACATCCCACAGGGGGTTGTGTTTGTACATGGATTTTTTTAAATTTATTTTTTGAGCCAGATTTAGGTGCAAACTCCCTGGTTTGGGGTGGATGAGGAGCCAGATTATTATTTTTATTATTTATTTATTTATTTATTTATTTTTGTATTTTTGTTTATTTATTTTTATTTGTTTTATTTATTTTTATTTATTGATTTTTTTTTGAGCCAGATTTGGGTGCAAACCCCCTGGTTTGGAGTGGATGAGCTCCCCAGCTCTGGGTGTCACTCTGTGATGGGCACATCCCACGGGGGTTGTGTTTGTACATTGATTTTTTGGATGTGCTGGCAGGAGATTGTGGGCAGCTCCAAGGGTTTCTGGCTGCTTTCCGCTCACTGGAGGGAAGGATGGATGCCCAAATTCAGGCTCTGAGCTGTGCCCTGACAGGGTAAAAGCTGTTGCTGAGCTGGCCAGGACAGAACCTGCCCGTGGTGCTGCAGCTCACGAGCAATGACCCCGGGGAAGGCAGCGGCTCCTGCAGGAGCTGCCTCGGTCCCTGCCGGGAAATGGGGCGTGACAATTTTATGGCGCTGCAGCCACAGACCTGAATAAGCAGATCTCGGGGCCCAGGTCTTTAATTAACCAGCCAGCCTTGATTTTTGCAGCAGGGCTGAGTGCACACCCACGCTGTCACAGCCCAGACCTCGGGGACATCAGCTCTCCCCTCCTCTGCAAAACCAGCCTGGCCCTGCCACTCGTGTCCCCAACATCAGGGTGACAGGAGGGGGTGAGCACTGGTGCCTCCACACTCAGAGCTCAGCCCTTGGAGGAGGAGCTGATCCATTTTCCTTAATTTCTGGAAGTTCATCCCGTTAATTCTGGGGTTTGCTGGACACAAATCCCCTTCTCCCCCACCCCACGCTCAGGGAACGACTCCTGGCTGGGCAGAGAGAGATCCTGCCGTGCCCATGGGCTCAGGAACGGGGACAAATGGCTTTTATCAATATCTGTGACACTGCTGTCCCAGGTCATTTGTCAGTCTCCTCCCGGCCCTGGGTGTGTGGGGACACGGAGTGACACGAGATCCCAGCTGAGGGATGGGGATTTTCCATGGGGATCACTCAGGTCCTTGTCTCAGGGCAGAAAAGCTGCCATAGCCCCGGGTAAAGTGTCATGGTCAGCTCGATTTTGTCCCATTTTCTTCTGGGGAAAGAAAGAAAGGAAAGAGAGGAAGAGAGAGGAAGGAAGGAAGGAAGGAAGGAAGGAAGGAAGGAAGGAAGGAAGGAAGGAAGGAAGGAAGGAAGGAAGGAAGGAAGGAAGGAAGGAAGGAAGGAAGGAAGGAAGGAAGGAAGGAAGGAAGGAAGGAAGGAAGGAAGGAAGGAAGGAAGGAAGGAAGGAAGGAAGGAAGGAAGGAAGGAAGGAAGGAAGGAAGGAAGGAAGGATCCCATGTGGACAGGTCTCACCCCACTGAACAATCCTACAGGAAATAAAATTCAGGATGGGGGGAATTCTGCTCCAAAATCCCCCTGATCTACTACAAACCTTTGCTATGTTATCACATGAGGCACAAAGTGATCCTGGAAAATCCCAAATGCCTGGGGAGGGTGTGGGTCTTGCCAGGCTGGACAGAGCTCCCTGGGGATGGGATGGGGATGGAAATGGGGATGGGATGGGATGGAAATGGGGATGGGATGGGATGGAAATGGGGATGGGGTTCAGCCGAGGCTGGGGCATCCCCAGGGGGGCAGGAGCATGCCTGGCTGCCCGATCCGGCTCCCGAGGGAGGTGGCAGTGCCTGTGGAGGCGCTGAGCTCCATCCCCGCAGCCAGGTGACCCCTCAGGCGCCTTGCGAGCAGCACAGGGAAATGTGGCTTAAGCAGCCGGCGCTGCCTGCCGTGTGCAGGGGGCTGGGAACGTGCACTGGAGCGATTTCCAGAGCTCAGCTCGGCAGCGGCGATTTGTGAAGTCACGGCGATTTGCCAGCGCGGGGTGCTGTGATGGAGAGGCTGTCCCCATTTCCAGCCGGCTCCGTGTCCCTGCCACCCTGCCAGGGCTCCCCGAGAGTGGCACCGGCAGGGCTGCCCCTCACGGTGCCCTGGGGGATTCTGGCACAGCGCTGTCCCTGTCCCTGTCCCTGTCCCTGTCCCTGTCCCTGTTTGGGGAGCACCGTGGCCCCCTCCCTTGCAGGTCCCCACCCCAGGGCGGTGTCCCCGAGCTGGGACAGGCAGAGGAGCCCCCAGAAGAGGGTTTGGGGTGCAACCCGAGCTGGGAGCACCCGATGGGCTGGCAGAGCACAGGGGAGCCCTGGCTGGACTGGCATTGGGCACCCCTGTGGGGGGGGCTGGGGGTGCCTCTCTCCCCACCGGCTACAGGGGGAGCCAAGACATCGAGCTGAGCCCGGATTGCCTTTTATCCACGGAAAAAGGTGAGAAAAGCTCACGCTGAGGACGTGTTGGCACCGGGACCTGCTGGGGGAAAGCCACCAAATGCACTGGAATTTTGGGGTGCAGCACCCCAATGGGGAATGGCTCCTGCGGGGCACCCAGCCTGGTGCTCACCTCTCCTGCGCCCACCTTTCACTGCTCCCCGCAGTGGGGACGCTCCCAGCAGGGCACGATGTCCCCAGCCCTGAGCCCTCCACTTATTGCTGGGGTGGCCAAGGGAAATCAAAGATGTGACACAGATCATAAACACACAGAGACAGGGCAGGATCCTGATCTCCCATCCCCTGGATTCCCTCCTACCCCTCGAGGCCGATCCAGCAGCTCTTGCTGGTGTCAGTGGAGTGTTCCTGGAGGTTTATGCAACAAAAAGGGACCCAAAAGAGAGGAACTGAATGAAACCCAGCCACACAAACTGCAAAGTGCATAAACCAACACAGCACTGCAGGTTGCCATCCCTTCCAACCAACATCCAGGGGAAAACACACAAACCACAGCCTCAAAAACTGCCCAGTGAAGGATGATTTCATTTCGGATAGAACCCCAAATAATTTATTTATTTGCTCATTGGGTTTTTCTCTGCCTTTGTTAAACGAGTTGTTAACAGCACTTCAAGGGTTTTACAAGTGCCAAATAAAAAAAGTCTCTCTAATTAGCAAGACTTTGTTTAGGGAGAATAATCCTTCTTTGTTATTATTTGGAACAAACAGGCGTGGGTGGGTGGGATGTGTGTGTGAGAGGGAGAGACCGGCTGAATTATGCAACGAAATATTCCAGAGGGGATGTCAGGACAGCAGGATCGAATTTAACTGTGACCACCATCCAGCTCAGCTTCCAGTGGGGTTGGGACCGGCGCTGCTGTGTCCCCAAAAAGCCTCTGGAGCCCGGGGTGGCAGCGCTGGCTCGGGATGAAGGCTGGGGCCGGATCCATCCCCCAGCACGGAGCCTGCCCCATCCCCCCGGCCCCCGCTCCCTCCCCGCTCCCTCCCGGAGAACACAAAGCTCAGACTTGGATTATCTTCATTTCCATATGGAGAGCGATGTAAGCCCGTTCAATGCATGGCCGGTCATTTTGTTCACAACTTTGCAGCGAGCGGGAGCAGAACCCGCTGGGGAAATCAGCGATTCAGCTCCTCTCACCTTGTGCGCGCAGCTCGGAGCGGCGATGCTCTGCCCCCCAGCGCCCTGCTGCTTTTTGGGGTCCATCTCCCCATGGAGAACCCCTTTGGGGACAGATGGCAGCGAGGGGTGGCAGCGCTGTCGCTGCATCCCGGGGTTCTGGTACCCTCGGTGCCACCCGGGTACATCCAGCCCCATCCTCCAGGGCCTGGCAGCCCTGAGCTGCTCCGTGTCCGTCCCCAGCGCTGTCCCTGCCGTGTCCCCGCCGTGTCCCCGCTCCTCCTGACCTGCAGCCCCCTCTGCCGTTCGCCGCTCCCGCCTGGCCCCGGCGCATCCCGCAGGATGCATCCCGCAGGGAGCGCCGCAGCTCTCCCGGCTGCCGTGTCCCTCTGTCCTCAGAGTGTCCCCTGTGTCCCCACCGTGCTCTTCCAGCCCTCCCCTGTCCCCTCTGTCCCCATCGTGTCCCCTCTGTCCTCATAATGCTCTTCCAGCCATGTCCTGTCCCTTCTGTCCCCATGGTGTCCCTTCAGCCCTTCCGTGTCCCCTTTGTCCCTGCCGTGTCCTTGCAGCCCTGCCCTGTCCCTCTCAAGGGGCTGCTATCACTCCTTTCACAGACCCTTGGGGTGACGGAAGGAATTCAACTCCAAACTTCACAGAATTCAGCCCAAAGCGTTGCCTCCCCCTTGCCCTGCTCGGGATCCCCGGCACAGGGAGCAGCTGGGGCGATCCTGGGGGCACCAATGGGTTCCGGTGCCACATCGCCATGGCAGAGCCTGCCAGGCCGGGGACATCCCCCATGGAGCCCTCCAGGGTGGGGCTCAGCCCTGAGCACCCCGGGTGCTGCAGGGGGAGGATCCTGGGTGTTTCTGTGCCCGGGGAGCTGATGGGCTCAAAGTCTGGGGGTAGGTGGGAGCCAGCGGGGACACTGGGAAATTGTGGGGTGACACCACTCTGGCCACCTCAGCAGCCTGGGCCCCCCAAAAGCTGGGCCCCCAAAAGCTGAGCCCGGGCTGGCTCCCACCCACGGCAGCTGTCTCAGGGGGGAGAGGAGTCCCTGGCATGGAGAGACCCCCGGGGCAGCCCTTGGCATCCATGGGGACAGGGATGTCCCAGTGCCATCCCCCCACAGCACCCACCGGGACAGGGATGTCCCAGTGCCACCACTCCAGTCTGGGACAGGGAGTGGCCCGAGCTGCCCCCGCCTGTCCTGGATGATCCAAAGCCCACCCGGGCTCTGCCCCTTTGCCCCTTTTACTCTGCTTTTTTCTGTCTTTATTTTCCTTCCATTTTTCATTTTTTTTCTCCTTCTCTCCCTCTACCCTTTTAAAATTGTCTTCCCCCTTTTTTTCTTCTTTCTTCCTTTATTTTCCTTTTCCCCCCCTTCCTTTTGCCCTCTTGTATAATTCTTTTTTTTTCTTCTATTTTCCTTTAAAAATGTTTCTTCTTTTTACTTTCCTTTTTCTTTCTTTGCCCCTCTCCTTCTCTTCCCTTCACTTTCCACTATCTTCTCTCCTCAGAGATTTTTCCCCCTTCTTTTCTCCGCCTTTTGTTTTCTTCTTTCTTCCCTTTACTTGGACATTCTTCTTACCCTTCTTTTTTTTAATTCCCTCACTCCCTTTTCTTTTGGTCTTGTTGTTCTTCCCTTTTCCTTCCTTCCTTCCTTCCTTCCTTCCTTCCTTCCTTCCTTCCTTCCTTCCTTCCTTCCTTCCTTCCTTCCTTCCTTCCTTCCTTCCTTCCTTCCTTCCTTCCTTCCTTCCTTCCTTCCTTCCTTCCTTCCTTCCTTCCTTCCTTCCTTCCTTCCTTCCTTCCTTCCTTCCTTCCTTCCTTCCTTCCTTCCTTCCTTCCTTCCTTCCTTCCTTCCTTCCTTCCTTCCTTCCTTCCTTCCTTCCTTCCTTCCTTCCTTCCTTCCTTCCTTCCTTCCTTCCTTCCTTCCTTCCTTTTTCCTTCTTCTTACACTCTCTTTTCTTGTGATCTTTTTCTCTCTTCTTTTTTCCCTTCTTCTTCTTCTTCTTCTTCTTCTTCTTCTTCTTCTTCTTCTTCTTCTTCTTTCTTTCTTTCCTTCTTTCCTTCTCTTCCCCCTTCTCTCCATCCCTCCTCCCTCTCCCATTTCCCCCCTCATTCCCAGCCCTCTGGCGGTCCCTCGGCGCTGTCGCCGGGTGTCGGGGCGGCGCGGGTGACAGGACACGGTGACAGAGCCACCCTCACAAAGGCTCCCAGACAGTCTATTAGTCAGCAATTGTCTGCCCGGCCGTGCGCCGCCGCTGATAATGGCCAAGAACAAAGATGGCAGCTGCTCTGGAGAGGGACAGATTTGTGGCAAATCGAGATAAAATAAAGAGGAAGGAGAAAGGAGTGTAAAGGAAAAAAAAATCGGTGTAAAAAAGGGGAAGGAGGGAAGAGGAGCGAGCGGCGGGGGACGAGGAGGAGGAGGAGGAGGATGCTGAGTGCGGAGCTGTCGGGCAGCGCTGCGCTCCCGGCCGCGGGAGGAGGGAAGGGAAAACACCGTGGGAGGAATGGCAAGGCCTGGTGCGCACGGAAAACCACAAAAACATCAGCACCAGGCTGCTGGAGCCAGAAGTGTGGATCAGCACGGGCACGGCGGGCGGGATCCCCGCCCGACCCCTGCCGGCAATGCCCGCGGTGCCAGGGGATGCTGGGGCACAGCTCCGCTCCCAGTGCCCTGCGCCAGCTCCAGAGATCCTGGGGGCGATCTGGTGTGGTCACCCATCATCCCATCCATCCCTTCTGTATCCCATCCCTCCCTGTATCCCGTCCATCACTCCCTGTACCCCATCCATCCCTCCCTGTGCTGGGCTGAGCCCCCAGCAGGGAAGGGAATTCTGCCCTGCCCAGGTGAGGCTTCAGGAGGGACCTGGAGCTGCTGGAGAGAGCCCAGAGGAATCCCCGGAGTTGCTGCAGGGCTGAAACCCCTCTGGAGCCAGGCTGGGAGAGCCGGGGGTGCTCACCTGGGGAGGAGAAGGCTCCAGGGAGAGCTCAGAGCCCATTGCAGGGCCTGAAGGGGCTCCAGGAGAGCTGGAGAGGGACTGGGGACAAGGGATGGAGGGACAGGACCCAGGGAATGGCTCCCACTGCCAGAGGGCAGGAATGGATGGATGGATGGATGGATGGATGGATGGATGGATGGATGGATGGATGGATGGGATATTGGGAATTAAGGTGGGCAGGCCCTGGCACAGGGTGCCCAGAGCAGCTGAGGTGCCCCTGCACCCCTGGCACTGCCCAAGGCCAGGCTGGATCACCCAATCCCTGCTCCTCCTCCCACATTTGGATGTGGAACTGAAGGAGATGCAGTGCAGGGGGTGGAAATCTCTCGAGGCTGGCCTGGCTCTGACTGGGGACTGACCCCGGCAGCCACAGCCACCCCCTGATGCTCGAGGATAGTTGCTCACAATTCTGAGCAAAGGCGGGGATCAAAATCAATTAAAAAAAAAAAGAAATGAAAAGGTGGATGTTATAATTAAAAGCTGATTTTTCATTGAAGCTGGGTTTTTAATTTCAATGAATTACATTTGCCTTAAAAACTTAATTGAATTAAAATTATAGTTAACATTATGGTAAACCTATGTTAAAGCCTGAAGTTAGTATAATCTATTCACATTGAAATTAAATATATATGTACAATTTGAAATACATATGTAAAAAGATAACTGCACATATTTGCTGCTGAAATTTTAAAGGAAGTTAAATTACTGAACCATCCAAAAGTTGTCCGCTAAGTACCTCAACCCCAAATTACCAGAGTGGCCTTTGCTGATAACATCCAGTGTGTAAAATACTTATTTTATTTCAGTTTCCTCCATGGGTGCTGGGAGGGGAATTAAAGGTTTGTCCAGGCTGGGAGGGGAATTGGAAGGCTGAAAGCAGGAAAATGTGGTTTTGTCTTTCCAGTTAAGCTGAGCGAGGAGTGGTTTGCTGGGAGCTTTGAGTCCCTTGCTGCAGACAACATTCCCAGCCTTCCAAGAATTTAAACTGTGTAGGAAATGCAAGATCTTTTATTCTGATCTATCCAGTTTATACAAAATTTGGTTAATGTACGTAAAAAATGTGAATTCCTATTTTTGTACACATTGGATTGAACTGCAATTCCCACCTGGCTGGTGCTCAGAAGAATTAAGAACGACCCACAGGGCCAGGTTTGGGGGCAGAACTGCTGGGCACTGTGGGCATGGGGTGGGGTGGCAGTGCCAGGGCAAGGCCAGGTGGGCACATTAACTCCTCCCAGTGCCCGTGGGTGTGAATTCCTGTTCTCCTGCCTCTCCCACCCATTCCTGGAGCATCCCAGAGCAGGGAACAGCCAGGACAGCAGCATAGAATAGCCCTGTGGACACCCAGGCCATGCCAGCACCCCCTGCCCACCCTGCCCACGGCCCTGGCACTGCTCTGGCCCTGTCCCTCGGCCCTGCTTTGTCCCAGGAGCTCCCCCAGGGCCCAGCTCGGGGTTAGTTCAAGTCTAGCCTATTTAGATAACCTTCTGGTGGGTCTATAGAGAGCCCAATATCCCTGCTGGAGGATCTCACTACAAATGAGCCAATCCCTCTAATCTCCTTATCGTTGTAGGCCTCAGCCTCCGGGCCTGGTTATCTGCGTGGATAAAAGCGAAGGGACACTGCACAGCACCTATCCCAGCAGAGACCCCTCCCCTTTAATCCCGCCAGTCTTGTTTCTGCCTTTATCCCCCTCTCGCAAATCCCCGGCGAGCACCCCGCGCCCGCGGGGATGCTGGGGATGCTGGGGATGCTCTTATCGCCCGCACCTGCAGCGGGGAGCGGGGCTGGGGGCGCAAATCCCCGCGGCCCCGGCCGGCAGGGGGGCTGCGAGGGCCGGGGGGCCGCTCCGTGCCTGATAAGGGCGTTAATCATGCAGGGCCAGAGTCCCCCGGGGCGCGGGATAAGCCCCGCGCATTCCTGCCGCACACAATCGGGGCTGCTCCCCCTCCCTGCGCGCATTCTTCCCTGGCTTTCATCCCTGCCCTCCACCCTTTCACCTCTGCAGCAGCCCCCTCTTCCCTGCTTGATCACCACCCCGTCCCCATTTCTTCCCAAGCCCTCTTTTTCCCTCTCAGTTTTCCCACTTTATCCATTTTTGGGTGCCTTTTTCACCTCCTTCTTCCCATGTCCTCTTTCCCATTCTCAAATTTCCCTCTTCATCCTTTTTTTTTTGAGGGTTTTCCACCTCCTTCTCTCATCCCATCCTCTTTCCCCCTCTCAATTTTCCCTCTTTATCCATTTTTGGAGCCTTTTCCACCTCCTTCTCTCATCCCATTCTCTTTCCCCCTCTCAAATTTCCCTTTTTGTCCATTTCTGGGGTGTTTTCCACCTCATTCTCCCATCCTTTCCTCTTTCCCCCCTTTCAATTGTCCCTCTTTATCCATTTTGAGAGCATTTTCCACCTCCTTCTCCCCATGTCCTCTTCCCCCCCTGTCAAATTTCCCTCTTTATCCATTTTTTTTGGAGTGTTTTCCACCTCCTTCTCTCATCCCATCCTCTTTCCCCCTCTCAATTTTCCCCTTTTATCCATTTTTGCACTCTTTTCCACTTCCTTCTCTCATCCCATTCTCTTTCCCTCTCTCAAATTTCCCCCTTTATCCATTTCTGGAGCCTTTTTTGCCTCCTTCCCTTCACCCCTACCATCCTCACACCCTTCCTTTCCTCACCCCTTGCTCCTTTTTCCCCCTTTTCCCTGTTTGCTCTTTGTCAGCCTGTTCTCCATCCCTCAGTCTGCCTCTAATTTCTGATTAATATGTTCTTAGCCAAGGAAAGGGGAGAGAGAGAAAGGGAGCAGCAGAGAAAAGAAGGAATCTTCTAAATAAATCATTTAGTCATGTGAGGAGCTAATCTCCAAGTGACGGCCTGTGTTTATCTAGTTTTTAGCAGTGCATGTTAAATAGTGATATGGGACTAATTTTTTTTCCGCTGGAGCTGCTGTGAAGGGATTTTTAACTTCATTTCCCAGAAAGAAAAATGGTGAAAGCAGAGATAAGGCCCCCGAGCAGCTCTTCCCTGAACTGGCAGCCAGTGCAATTAAACACGGTGCCACCGAAAGGGCAGCAGAGCCCACAATGCCAATTACTGATGCCAGGCTGGGAGCAGCATCCCTGGGACCCCCTGCCCACCCTGGCATCCCCCTTGTGCCCTCTGCCACCTGCCTGGCCCTGGGCTGGGTGCAGGACACACAAAAATCACTGCTGTGCCCCTGGGGGGTTTGGGATGGGTCCGTTTGGTAAAGGAAACCTCTGGTTGTGCAGCAAGGTGGGCAAATATTTCCAAATCCAAAAGCATTTGCCTTTTTCTGGGGATTCAGAGGTTTTTTCCCACTCTGCACTGGAGCCCTTGGCAAAGCTGGGCTGAATTTTGGGCTCTTTTGGGATCCTTTTTCCACTCTGCACTGGATCCCTTAGCCAAGCTGGGCTGAATTTTGAGCTCTTTGGGATCCTCCCCCTCAAGAGATGAACACACAGAATATTTTGTAGTATATGTATTATTCTCTAACTAATTATTTTTACCTTTTTTCATCACGTTCCCTCCTGTCTTGCTGAACAATCTCACCTTGCCAGGGTCACAAAGTCTTGGTGTGATCCCTCCTTCTCTGGCTCATTTTCCAGAGAGGCAAATCTGTTCCCTTGTGGTGCCATCTCCCTCCTTCCAGCAGGAGCTCCCTGCTCCCAGCCTGGAGCTGCACAGCCCCTTCCCCTTCCCCTGCCTCTTTTTGAGGGGAAAATATCCCAGAATCACAGAACCATGGAAGGGTTTGGGTTGGAAGGGACCTCCAAGCCCATCTTGTCCCACCCTCCTTGCAATCTCCAAGCCCTGTCCTTGAACACTTCCAGGGATGGGACAATTCCAGCTCTTGGGTGACAATTTCTGTCTCTGCTGGGTAAGGAAGGGTTATGGCAGTGAATCACCCAGGAGAGGAGGATAAATAGTGAAAGGAGGAAGGTGGAACCATCCCCACAGCTCAGCTTCTTTTAGAAGCCATCTCCTGCTTCCAACAGCTCCTCCAGGCATTCCCAGCTGCTCCCTGGGCAATTGGAGGAAAACATTCATTAAATTTATACAGAATTATTCTGAGCTCTCCAGGCATTTCCCACGCCAAGGGGCTCTTCCCTGGAGCCCAGAGAGCCCCTTGGGAGGCACCCAGCCCTTCTCCCTGGCCGCCTTTGGGTGGATAATGAGTGGGCAGGAGAAGCAGCTAATTCCTGATGAGAGCTTGGAGGGGGAGCTCGCCAGCCATTGCAATTAAGCCCTGAGCATTAAACCCCTGGTAATAAGGGGCTGGGCTGAGGGGAGGCAGAGCAGTAATTTAAATGATGGCCAGCTCAAATCTGGAACGTCTGAGTGCTCTCTCAGAGAGATTTATACGAGCACGGGCCCACCTCACTCATTTATTTCCTTAACGAGCTCCTCGTTGGTGTCTCTGCTTGTGGAAGAGGTGTGAAAAGAGAGATATGGGATCCGTGGTGGGATCATCCCTGGGTGGGCATCCTGCTGAGCCCTGGGAGCTCCCTGTGCCCCACAAAGCTTGGGCAATGCCATCCCATCCCATCCCATCCCATCCCATCCCATCCCATCCCATCCCATCCCATCCCAATGAGGATGTTGTGGAATTTCTCCCCTCCTTTGCAGCTCCTTGGTGCAAATCTGTGAGGTGATGGAGGGTTTGGGGCTGGGGGGCTGTGGGCAGCTCCCTTTGGTGTGGCCTCACCCTGACTGTGGCCATCAGCTGATCCTAGAGGGATAAGTGGGGGGAAAAAGCTGGATTTGCCCAAAAAGTAGGAAAATGGAAGAGGTTTGTGATGCATCAGGGTGAGGGTGGGAGTGGGAGCATGTGCTGGAAGGAGGGACTGACCAAAAAACATCTGGAAAATCAGCCAGAGGATGGGGAGGTCTCAAGTGATCACAGCGAGATCTCGTGGCCCTGTTCAGTGAGATAAAACAATGAGGAAAGGGGAAATTCCTTGAGGCAGCAAATTCTCCTCATCCTCCTGGAAAGGGGTAATTCCCTGAGACAGCAAATCCTCCTCATCCTCCCGGGGCAGGGCTGGAAGCTGATGGGAAGAACAAACCCTCAAAACACTGGAATGGGAACATTTCCCACAGAAAGAGAAGTGCCAGCGCCCAAATCCTGGCTGCCCTCAGTGGCCCAGGCAGCCTTGGGGACACAGCAGCAACGTGGGGACCCCTCCCATGGCAGCGTGGGGACCCCTCCCTGCTGCTCCCCCTCTGGAGCATCCCTCGGGCTGGGAACAGCTGTCTGAGAGCTGAGATCTAATGGCTGCCTGGAGAGCAGTTAGTGGATAATTAATATTTGCAGCACAGAGCTGTGATTGCTCTACATCTTCCTGCTGACAGAGGCCTGGGGAGGGAGCCTGCTCTGGCCAGGCAGGGAGAGAGCCCAAATCCAGGCTTGGAGCCCTGGGAGCAAGCAGGGAGCTCAGCCAGTCCCTTCACACAAAACGCTTGGAGATCCTTATCCAAGGATAAAAATCACTGGATGCAGCAAAAGGGGATCCCAAGGTGGGTGTGGAGCCAGTGGGGCTCCATCTCAGCATCCCATGGCAGAGCCAAGGAAAACTGTCCTGGAAAATCCCCTCAGTGAGATTTGAGGGTGTGGAAATGCTCCCATCCTTCACTCACGATTTCATTTTTGTCTTTGGAGGGAAAACCGAAGTAGAAGGGTGGCTCTGAGCTCCCTGGGAAAAACCAGTTCTGTTCCCTGTGTGCCCAAACCCTTGGGATGGGCAGCGGGAGCACCCAGCCCTGCCTGGCACAGGGAAGGGCAATGGGAGATGCAGGACAGAGAATCAGGAGTGTGGAGAGAGCAGGGCCAAGTGCCGGGACAGGAGCACGAGTAGCCAGGGCACGAATCCCCCCAGGGGATGCTCAAACACCATCTGGGAAGGCAAAACCCAAATGCTGGGCCTGGCTGAGCTCTGCCTGCCTTGGGACAGACCCAGCCGGGCTCTGACCTTGGGCTGAGCTCCCAGCCGAGACTGCAGCAAATCCCCAGCCCTGGCAAATCCCTCCTGGGCTCTGAGGAACGGGCCAAGCCCCAGGTCTGGGCATCCCCATCCCGCTGATCCCCTGAGGGAGCAGCATCCCGAGCACAGAGCCCTCCCAGCTGGGCAAAGACGGGAAACGAGGCACAAGAAGAAAGAAAAGGCTCTGTGCAGCAGGCAGGGACTCACTTATCCTCTTTATTAGCGTTGTTTTCCCAGGTTTTTTTGGCGAGGAGCAAATCCAGGCGTCCCTGCTTTGCTGCAGCTCGTGGCCCGCAGTTAATTCCCTGAACTGTTTAATTGAACGGGCTCTGAGCGTGCAGACAGAGCTCTGGCACCTGGCTCTTCCCACAGCGGCCTCGGGACCCAGCCAAAAACGGGAAAATGCAAAGGCTGTGCTTGGGAAAGGCTCAAATCCTGCTCGGCTCCTGCTCCCTCTGCCGGCAGCAGCTCCGGGGGCTGTGGAACACAGGGAGAGGGGCATGGAGCCCACTGGGAGGGATCCCAGTGTCCCTGGAGGTGCTTGGTGAGCCCCATCCCATCCCATCCCATCCCATCCCATCCCATCCCATCCCATCCCATCCCATCCCATCCCATCCCATCCCATCCCATCCCATCCCATCCCATCCCATCCCATCCCATCCCATCCCATCCCATTATCCCATCCCCACCCCAATCCTCCCTTCCATGGGGATTTCAGGGCTGTGTCTCCCCTTGGGCAAAGCACAGGGAGCTCCATCAGGCTGCACACCTGGGAAAATGCAGGAGGATGTGGGAAGCCTTTCCAAACTCAATTCCAGCCCTGAGAAGGGGGAAAGGGAAGGAAACCCCTCACCCTGGGCACTGTGTGACCCCACAGAGGTGTTGGCCATGAGGACAACGGGATGCTCCAGGAGAAGAAGATCCTTGTGATGCTTCAGGACAACCCCCAGCCCAGCCTTGATTCCAAACCCATCCCAAACCTTTCTTTTGGAGGCAGGATGGGAGCAGGGTGAGCCCCCACATCCCTGTGCCCAAGGAGAGGGAAAGGAGGCTGTTTGTGCCCAGATTAAACAATCCCATAAACAGCAGGGTGTGCCCCCACATCCCTGTGCCCAAGGAGAGGGAAAGGAGGCTGTTTGTGCCCAGATTAAACCATCCCAATAAACAGCAGGGTGTGCCCCCACATCCATGCCCCCAACAAGAGGGGAAGGAGGTTGCTGTGCTGGGATTAAGCCATCCCATAACTAACAGAGTGTGCCCTCACACCCATGCCCCCAACAAGAGCAAAAGGAGGGTGTTTGTGCCCGCATTAAGCAATCCCATAAATAGCGGGACGGCGGCACCGCCCCAGCCCCGCTCCCGCCTGATCCCCGCGCCTCCGGAATTATCCCTCCAATTTCTGCCGCAAAGCCCGGAGTGCCTGCGCTTGCACACGCGGGAATTCACACCTAGAGAACAGAGCCTTATCTCGGCGCTGTGTGCAGGACAAGGCTGGTTTACTCCTCCCTCCATAACCCTCTTAGACTTAATCCCGTCTTTAATGCCGCTTGCAAGGGGGCTTTGAACGGCTGTGCAGCCTAACTGGCTCTGACCTCTCCGGCTGCTCTCTCATGGCCATTTGGAGAACTCCGACTTTCAAAGAGATAACAGAAGCCCGGTAAATCCTCGCTGGGCAGCTAAAGCGATTGTCACACTTAGGGGAAGTTTACTGGCCAAGCAAACTTGGAGCAGCTTCCTGGCCCTGGCACAGGGGGGCTGAGCTGGAGGCACCCAGAGGGTTTTGGTGATGCTGGTCCCTGTTTTTTGGAGGTGTGGATTTGGGATGCAGCACTTGAGGGAGGATTTCTGGTGGTTTTCATCCACCTGAGAAGCAGGATGGATGCTGCCAGCTCTCCTGTGATGCTCTTCCCTGATGGATATCCCCTGAAATAAGGCAGCTGTGGGATTATCAACACCTTGCTGTTGTTCACACCCTGGTTTGGAGTCTCCCCAGCCACCCCACAGCGCCATCCCAGCGCTGATCCCACAATAAAGGGGATAAAGGGAATGGGGCCCTCCCCGTGCAGCCCCGCGAGGTCGCCGGCAGCGCTGGGAACCGACACCTTTCTGTTCCACTTTAAATTAATCAAACCCACAGCCCCTATATTAATACTGTGGTGGGAATTAAAATCATGCAACGCATTAAAGATGTAATTTAAAATTAATAACTCATAATTATTTATCATGGCGTATCAGCTGGGCTATGAATTTTCCCTTCTCACCCGGCGTTCATTTCCTTCCCTTCCCTCCTTCCCACGCCTCTAATAGCTGCCGGACCATTATGGATATCTGAGAGGGATTTTTGGGGAGATGCTGAGCTTAGGATGTAACAATGGCAATTTTTTATTTATTTTTTTTCTTTCCCCCTCTCCCTGGTATTGCTTGGGGTTGGTGGGAGAAGCTTTGCTGTGGTGAAGAGGAGGAGGATGCTGCCTCCTAAATGAGAGTCCAGCTTTTGCCACGTGCTGATGACTTTGGAGGAGCCAGCTGTGCTTGGCATCCATGAAAAGCCTTGGAATGGTGAGCAGCTTCCATCTCCACCCTGCTTTGGGCCACCAGGAGCTTCCTGAGGCCCTTCCCCATCGCTTCTCCATGGCCATGAAGAACAAGATGGATCCTTCCCTCTGGCCACCCTCCACCCTGCTCCTGCTCCCTCGGCTGCCAAGAGGGACAGCTCAGCCATTTTCTAGGGAAAACGTGGAAAAAGCAGCGGTGAAATCAAGGTGGGAGGAGGAGAGGCAAGCCCAGCATCCCTGCAGGTCCTGCACTCCTCTGCCTCCCTCAGCGAGCTGAATCAAATCCCAAAGAGCAGCTGGAGAAAACTCACAGGAAGGAGAAAAAATTAAAAAAAAAAGAGGCAGGAGCTGCTCTGTCTCTTTAAAAATAAATAAATAGATAAAGACTAAAAAAATGCAATAAGTATATGCAAATGTGTTGAGCCGAACATCGCTGTCTGTGAAACAGATGAGGGAGAAAGTGCTTGAAGCTAGAGAGGAATGAGGCAGCCAGCGCTGACCTCGGGGTTAATAATTTTTACTTCTCCATCTCATTCCGTCCATAAAAAAAAATACGAGGAGGGGGAGGGAGGGAGGAGGCGGCGCGGGAGGGAGGGAGGGAGGGAAGGAGGGAAGGGCTGCGATGCCGAGGGGAGCCAGCGGCACCCGGAGCTCGTCCCGCCCCGTGGGGGCTGCGGGAGAGGGGCTGGGGCTGAGCCCGGCGCTGTTTGCACTCCCCAAGAGGCACAGGAATACCGGAGATGCAGGCTGCAGCTCTCTCGGAATGAGGATGGTAATTGGGAACGAAACAGCGCCGTAAATACCCCAAATATTGTGACTTGCCAAAGCGCCGTGCCTCTTGTGGGGCAGCTCTGTGAGGATGCTGGCAGGGTGATGATGGAGGGGAAAAGCTGCTGGTGCTTCACCCAGCTCCCTGCATCTCTGCCTGCATCTCTGTCTGCATCTCTGCCTGCTTTTCCTCAGATCCTTGATGGAAAACCCATCCAGAGCCAAAGTTCCAGCAGCAGCAGCAGCATCCTGGGTCCCCCAGCCCTGCTGCACCAAGAGGTGCCTTCGAACTGGGCACTCCAAAGAGGATAAAACTTCAATGTGTTTCTGTGTGTAAATAGTTCTCATCCCCTCTGGTATTCCATCAGGCTCTCTGGCTGCTCTCAAAATGAAGCTCTGACATTTTTCAGGGATGTTGGGAAGATGCAGCCTGAGCTCAGTGCTGGTGTGCTCTTCCCACTTTGCTGACCTGCAGCTGACTCCCAGCATTAACCAGACCAACATTTCTGCTTCTTTTCCAACCCAGGCTGGGGTTTTAGCTACAAAAATCCCGAAATCCCTCCCTGGCTGAGGGAGCTTCTCAGGTGTGCCCAGTAATTCCCACATCCCCAGGTGTTTGGAAGCACACACTCATCTTTCATGCTTTTCCCCTGTTATGTATGACCCTATTCCTCAAACACTGAATTAAAGGAAAATCATACCCCAAATACCCCAAACCATCATATCCTACCCCAAATACCCCGAACCATCATATAATACCTACTCCATCATACCCCAAATAATCCCAAACCACCATATCACACCAAATAACCCCACACCATGCCCTGCTGCAGCAGGTAGGGCTGGGGGACCCAGCACTGCTGTCCTGCACCCACAGCCCCTCAAACACAGGGCAGCTCCTGTGGGAAGGCTGAGGCCCACAGGGCTCTGGGGTGCCCCCCAGGGTCTCACTGGCTGTTGTGGGTGCTCCCAAAGCCCAGCCCTTCCCCTCTGCAGTGCTCCCCACACCCTGGTCCTCACTATTCCTCCTGGGAGCACAGAAAGGGATCAAGGGGGTCTCCACATGG
Source organism: Zonotrichia albicollis (assembly GCF_047830755.1). Taxonomy (NCBI): domain Eukaryota; kingdom Metazoa; phylum Chordata; class Aves; order Passeriformes; family Passerellidae; genus Zonotrichia; species Zonotrichia albicollis. The sequence continues at coordinate 9,790,831 of NC_133836.1, read as the reverse complement.
CCAGGGCAGCCATCACCCTCCTCCATCCCTGCTGGAACTGCTGCTCCCTGGAGGATTGCAGGGAAGAGCCCCAGCTCTGCCCAGCTCTGGGCAAGCCAGGAGCTGCCTTTTCCCAGGGGAGGGTCTCAGTGGAAGGATGGAGCCTGGCCCCTCCTGAGCTGGGCAGGAGAGCTGCAGTTTGGCTGTCACTTGGCTGTGCATCCTGCATCCCTGCCTGCATCTCTCCAGGCATTTCTGCCTGCATCCTTCCTCACATTCCTCCTTGTGCAAGCTGCTTCCCACTGTCATCTCTTCCTCATGCAAGCCTGTATCCAACCCTGCATCTCTTTTTGTGCAAGCTTGATTCCAACCCTGCATCTCTCCTTGCACCCCTCCTTGTGCAAGCCTGTATCCCTGCCTGCATCCCTGCATCCCTCCCTGCATCCTTGCCTGCATCCTTCCCTGCATCCCTCCCTGCATCTCTCCCTGCATCCCTACTTGTGCAAGCCTGCATCCCTGCCTGCATCCTTCCTTGCATCCCTCCATCCCTGCCTGCATCCCTGCATCCCTCCCTGCATTCCTGCCTGCATCCCTCCATGCATCCTTTCCTCCATCCCTCCATGCATCCCTTCCTGCATCCTTCCCTGCATCCCTGCATCCCTCCCTCTATCCCTTCCTTCATCCCTTCCTGCATCCCTGCCTTCATCCCTGCCTGCATCCCTCCCTCCATCCCTGCATCCCTCCCTCCCTCTGCCCCCACATCTCTCCCCAAGAGCATCCCCTTCCCCGGAACGCTTCTCCCTCTCCCGTTTCTCACCCTCCCAAGCCTCTCCCTGATCCAGCCCCGCACCCCCGGAGCTCACTCCATCCCCGTCCCCGTTCCCGTGCCCGTTCCCGTGCCCGTGACCCCGTGCCCGCCCCCGCGGCGCCGCTGCCGAGGCCACGCCGGGGAAGCGCCTCCTCCCCCCCGGGCTCGGGCGCTAAATGGAAGCGGCAGATCGATCCCGAGTGTGCCAAACTGACACGGAGCCTCATTAGGGGTTAGTTTTCATCCTCCTGCTCCCTGGCAGCCTTCACATTATCCCATAAAATTTATTTACTATTTCATGAATACATAAGCAGCAGGCAAACGCCGGCTTTTTATATATTTACACTGTATATATTTCACGGGAGAGTTATGTGTGTCTCTGAGGCAGAGTGGAGGGAGCGAGAGGGGAGCAGGAGCAGAAGGAGAAAGCAGCTGTGAGGGAAGGAGCGGGAAAGCTGAGCTGGGGGGAGGATGGCGATGGAGCACGCCCAGCCCGGGCGGGAGAAGCGCCCGAGGCACCGACAGCCCCGAGCAGCCCCGGCTGCAGCCCAGCCTGCCCCTGGGAACGCCGGGGATGGGGGGATCAGGGCTGGGGGTGGGTGAGGAAATGGGGTGGACGAGGAGCTGGGGTGGATGAGGGATGGGGGTCAATGAGGATCTGGGGTGCAGAGTACGGGCTGGGGGTGGGTGAGGATGTGGGGATGGGTGAGGGCTGGGGGTGGATGAGGAAATGAGGTTGGATGAAGGCTGGGGGTGGATGAGGGTCGGGGGTGTGTGAATGCTGGGGGTTGATGAGGACCTGGGGGTGGATGAAGAGCTGAGGGTGAGTGAGAGATGGGGATGGATGAGGGTTTGGGGTGGATGAGGAGATGGGGATGGATGAAGAGCTGGGGTGGATGAAGAGCTGGGGGTGGATGAGGAGATGGGGATGGATGAAGAGCTGGGGTGGATGAAGAGCTGGGGGTGGATGAAGAGCTGGGGATGGATGAAGAGCTGGGGTGGATGAAGAGCTGGGGGTGGATGAAGAGCTGGTGTGCAGGGTCTGGACTGGGTGTGGATTAGGGCTGGGGGTCAGTGAGGATCTGGGGTGCAGAGTCTGGGTTGGGGGGACACAGGGACTGTGAGCTCATGTTGTGGGAACCCCCCCCGAACCATCCAGATCCCCCAAATCCCACTATCCCACAGCAGAGTGAGAGTTTCCCTATCCCTGCTGTGCAGCACCAGCCCACAGCGATTCCCAAGGCAGCCCAAGGGCACAGTGAGGGGCTCTGGGATCCATGGAGAGCCAGCAGCTGCCACCCTGGGAATGGTCCCCAAGCCCTGGCACCAGATTCTGCCCTGGCACCCCAAGCTGGGCCAGGCAGCCCTGGCTGGAGGGGCTGGATCTCCCCCAGCAGCTCCCACCTGTCCCAAACACACTCTGCCCCCAGGAATCATTAATTGTGAGTGTGTTAAAGCCCTGTGGCTGTGGGATCACTCGTGGTTGGTTTGGGGGCAGGGGGATAGGGAAGGGACAACGAGAAGGGGGTTTCATTCACAACAGGGCCTGGCAATGTTATCTGTTTCCTTCAAACCAACAAAGATGTTTCTATTAACCCCAGAAATTACAAGAGGATTGTTTGCAGTCTTGTTTGGTTTTCCTTCATTCAGCCTGGCTTGAGGAGGAAGATCCCTCATCCTCCTCACAAGGTTTGGGATGTTGTATTTGCTGGTTGCCAGCACCACAGAAAAAGAGTTCAGAGAGGGGAAACCAACATTTTTAGGGGTCTGGAGTTGGTCTGAACTTCTGAGCAATAAACTTGGAGGGGCTGAGCTGTATTAATCACTGAGGCAGCTGGAATATGTGGAAATGGATTTATATAATGGTGCAGGGAAATCTTGGGGTCAGAGCAGTCTGTGCCTGCACCCATCACACACTAGGGCTGGTTCCAGCCTGAACCCCCCATGTTTTGTCCCCCAAAATATCCCACAGCTCAGACAGGAGCTGTTTCCATGGCTCCCAGAACCCCAGGGGTCCCCATGGCTCACAGGAGTACGGCACCTCCACCCCAGCAGGATTGGGGTTCCATGGCTCACAGGAGTACGGCACCTCCATCCCAGCAGGATTGGGGCTCCCATGGCTCACAGGAGTACGACACCTCCATTCCAGCACGATTGGGGTCCCCATGGCTCACAGGAGCACCTCCATCCCAGCAGGATTGGGGTGCCCATGGCTCACAGGAGCACAGCACCTCCACCCCAGCAGGACTGGGATTTAGAGGAGAGCCAGGAAAACACTGGGAGCACCAAGCAGTGGGTGGGGTCCACACAACCCCTTCCCCTCCCTCAAAACCCCATTTGATTCCCTGTTCTGCTCCTCTCTCTGCAGGAGAGTAGGCACCCAGCCCCAGCACTGCTCCCCCAGCTCCATTTGGTGAAAACATCACAGGATCTGCTCCCTCCAAGCACCCCAAAAGCACAGGACACCACATTTTAAGATCTCTGCATTTCCAGACCTCTCTGCATTCCTGGAGTTTGGCTGACACTCTCTCAGAAGGGACAGGGGGAAAGGGACAGGCCCAATCCCTTGGGAATGCAGCTGGAGGAGAGCAAAAATCCCCATTGCCAGGGAAAGGGAAACAGAGAAACCCGTGCTGATGGTGCTCATTTTAACCGCTCAGCCACTTGTACCTGATGCCATCAGAGGGAATGAACAGGTGAGAGGCACTCGAGCAGGAGATGGGAACAGAGACAAAACCAGGGCTGGGAGACACAAGGAATCACCGTGGCTTCTCCAGGAGAATCCAGCTGCACAAAAATCCCTGTAAAAATCCCTTTAAAAGGCTGCGTGGGCACAGCCCTGCCCCAGCTCATGGGGAATGTGACACCTTTGTCCCCAAGGGGCTGCTGGCACCGGGAGGGATAGCTGCGGGATGGATCCGGATTGCTGTGGGATGGATCACTGTGGGATGGATCCTGCTGCTCCTCCCGGCTCCCACAGCATCCCTGAGCTGCGGGATGGATCCTGCCGCTCCTGCCTGCTCCCACAGCATCCCTGAGCTGTGGGATGGATCCTGCCGCTCCTCCCGGCTCCCACAGCATCCCTGAGCTGCGGGATGGATCCTGCTGCTCCTGCCTGATCCCACAGCATCCCTGAGCTGTGGGATGGATCCTGCTGCTCCTGCCTGCTCCCACAGCATCCCTGAGCTCTGTGATGGATCCTGCTGCTCCTGCCTGATCCCACAGAATCCCTGAGCTGTGGGATGGATCCTGCCGCTCCTCCCTGCTCCCACAGCATCCCTGAGCTGCCTGGGTGGCTGCCAGCGCTGTCCCCGCTCCCACAGCATCCCCGGGGTGGCTGCCAGCGCTGTCCCCGGCCGGTGATGGACGAGGGGAGCGGCACCGTCCCCGCTCGATCCTCCCGGAGCGCGGCCTTTCACAGCCCGTGATGGATGCGCCCATCAAGGGGAGCGGCCGCGCCTCCTGCCTCCCGCTCCGAGCGCCGGCCAAAGGTGTAAATTCGGCAGAACAGCTTCACTAAGCGCTGGGTGTTTATTTTCCGGGCCGCTGCTGCATCCCGTGCACCGGCAAGAGCGGGTGGGGGATGCTGAGGGACATTCCCCACCTGGAGGAGGGCTGGGAGCACGGCCCGGCAGCAAAGCGTGGCTCTCCGAGCACTGCCTGCCTCCAGAGGGGGTTTTGGATGTGTCTGTCACCCTGAGCAGGCAGAACCCCCACCCCTGCCACCCCTCCAGGTCTCCATCCCCCCAGCAGCAGGAGCAGGGATTCCCTGCAGACCCCACAGAATGGATTTGGGCCTTGGTGCCACCTCCTCATGGCACTGACAGGTGTGGGACCCCCAAAACCACCCCTAATCCCCTCCTCTCCCCCACAGCTGCCTCAGCAGGGCCCAACAAATCCATCCCCCAATTTCCCCGGGAGATATGAAGGGATTTGTGCTCTTGAGCTGGGTACAATTGCAGAAATGGGTTTGCTTTGCCCACCTCCCTCTCCCTCCCCACTGTGCATCACCTTCACCCCATCCCGCCCATCCCCAGGCCAAGCACCAGGATGGACACAGGGATGGGCTCTGAGGCTCCTGAGGCTCCAACCAGCCCCAACCTGGGCAAATAAAGGGAATGTTCATTGGCCAAAGGGCTGCAGCAAAAGCTGGGCAGCAAACTGGGCTGGGAAAAGAGAAAAAAGGGGACAAAGAGGAGGAATTGCAGCGCTGAGGGGTCAGAGGTGGGGGAACCGAGGGTCATCAAGGGGCTGGAGCTGCTGGAGGCGAGGGGTGGCAAGAGAAGGAGAAGGGGGAGAAAAGGAGAAGGAGAAGAAGAAGGAGAAGGAGAAGGAGAAGGAGAAGGAGAAGGAGAAGGAGAAGGAGAAAAGGAGAAAGAGAAGGAGAAGGAGAAGGAGAAGGAGAAGGAGAAGGAGAAGGAGAAGGAGAAGGAGAAGGAGAAGGAGAAGGAGAAGGAGAGGGAGAGGGAGAGGGAGAGGGAGAGGGAGAGGGAGAGGGAGAGGGAGAGGGAGAGGGAGAGGGAGAGGGAGAGGGAGAAGGAGTGGCCCCATCTGCTCCCGGTGTCCCCTGTCCCCCCTCCCAGCCTGCAGAGCTGTCGGTGCCATTTCCCTCTGCCCCCGAGGCATTGGGTGATGGAAGATGCCAGCATTAGCACGAGGGGAAGCAGCAAATATCTAGAGATAAAGAAAAATGTATAAAAAATGCATAAATATATATATTTTTATATATATAGGGCAGGGGCACCTTCCACCATCCCAGGCTGCTCCAAGCCCTGTCCAGCCTGGCCTGGGACACTTCCAGGGATCCAGGGGCAGCCACAGCTTCTCTGTGCCAGGGATTTACACCCTGACAGGGAACAATTCCTTCCCAATACCCAACCTAACCCTGTCCTCTATCAATTTAACTCCATTCCCCATCACTCCAGGCCTTTATTACCAGTTCCTCTCCAGGTTTCTCCAGTGCAAACCAGTGTAACAGCCCCAGAACCAGCCCCCAATCAACTCTGACCCTTCCCAAGGATCAGCTTTGCCCAGGCCACCACACCCAGAAGCTCCTTGTCCATGGCCAGGGGATTTGTGATAACAGCAAGGCACTGACCTTCCCAGTGGGAAAACCCTCTGCACACCAGGCAGGTGCTGCATTCCTCAGCTGAGGGGCAAACACAGCTTTTCCCCACACTTCCAGGCAGGGAAAAGGGAGCAGGCAGTGCCAGGGAGGTGACAAGGGCCACCTCTCCTCTCCCTGTGCTTTTCCCCAGCCCCAGGTGCCTCTCCCACAGAAGGATGCTCCAGTCCTGGGCATCCTTGGGATGTTTCAAACATCAAACTGAAAAGCTGAAGGGAAATAAAGAGATGTGCTGAAGTGGCTGCTGTGCCGCTCCTGCTGGAACATTAGTATTTGCCAAAAATAATTTGTCTTTAATCAGCCATATATTCAGTTTTATGTCCATTCTGAATCAGACTTTATTACCCGGGGCCACTCCAGCTCCTTCCTGGCCTGCCAGGGATCAGATCCATGAGGGCAGAGCTGGTGGCACCCAGGGAAGTGTCCCCAGCCCTGTGTGTGTGCAGGGTGAGCCTCAAAGGCAAAGCACAAGAAGCAGTTTTGTGTTTCTGTGGTGTGGCACAGCTTGGAGGTGGAACAGGGGCTGTTTAATTCATTTCTGATCTGGAACAAACCCCGTTATTTTCCCTCCTGGCAGTTCTGTGCATGCCCAGGGCAGCTCCCCAGGGATGACAAGCCCGTTCCTGCCTGGGTTTGCACCTCCAGCCCGTGCCAATTAACGAGGTGTCACCCCCAGGTGTCACCCTGAGGTGTCACCCTGAGCCCTCCCTGCCCACCCTCACCTCCTGCAGAGCTCTCTGAGCCCCTCTGCCCAAACAGGGGGTGCCCAAATCCCAAAGGATGGGCTGGAGGAGGGAAATCCAGCCCCCAAACAGGGGGTGCCCCAATCCCAAAGGATGGGCTGGAGGAGGGAAATCCAGCCCCCAAACAGGGGGTGCCCCAATCCCAAAGGATGGGCTGGAGGACGGAAATCCAGCCCCCAGAGCCCAGAGCCAACCCTCTGGCTCCAGTGTCAGGATTCCCCCTAGAAGGGAGGCTCCAGAGCTGGGCAGAGCAGCCTTAATCCCAAATCTGCTCCAGAACAGCCCTGGGAGCAGGCAGGGACCTGCCAGGGGAATCTCCTGCTCCAAACCCCATTTCCAGAGGCAGAGCTGTGAAAGGAGGGCTGAGCTGAGCAGGTTCCTGTGCTCCTGAGCTGGGCAGGCTCTGCAGCCCCACACAAACACAGGAGCAGGGATTTTGGGGGGCAGAGCTCGCTGGGGGGGTTGGGGAGCAGCCCCAACACTGCCCTGCCCTGATGAGAGCTCACCACCACTCCAAATACAACATCTGTCAATAAATCCCAGTGCAACACCCCAGAGCTGCCTGGAGGCACCACTAGTGATTTTAAAGTCATGGAGATCCCACCAAAACCACCCAGAGGTGTCCAGGAGCCTCCTCCAGCCCAGCCCTGCGCATCCCTCACCCCAAAACACATCCAGAACCTGCATCACTCAAGGCTTTTCCTCCCACCCAGTTCATCCCACAGACCCTCAGAGAGTCCATTTGAAGACCATCAGAAGTGGAGAATTTTGCAGCAAAGCTCAGAGCTTGCAAGATGTTGAATGGGCTGGGAGCAACCTGCTCTGCTGAAGATCCTTCCACCACAGGGATTGGGATGGGATGAGCTTCAAGGACCTTCCCAACACAAACCATTTAATGATTTTAACATCAAGGCTCCCCTTGGTTGAATTCTTATCCCAAACCCACAGTTGAATGTACGGGGTGGGCCCAACCACAAACCAAAACTCAGAATATTCATGGCCAAGGCAGTCAGGAAAGGTTTGTGGAATACATTCACATAATTAATACATATGAGAACATTGCAATTCCCCTCTTTGCTGGTCCACAAACAGAAAGGAGCTAAATTCATTAGATTAATATTTGTTGAGACTTATTAGTTTAGCTCTAATTTCATGATCAGATGGCATTTTTGGGGAGCTGAAAAGCAAGCTCTAAAGATTCAATGGATCTAAATCATGGCATTGAAGAGCAAGGAATTTTAAAATTTTCTAGGAAAATAAATTTCCTGTTGCTTGTTTCCTTCTGACACCATTGTATCACCAGCTGAGGAATCAGGAACTTGTGTTCCTCACTCAGCCCCAGCCCTGATTGATATTAGAGCACGTAAACAGCTTCTCAAGGCTCCCCAAAACAGGCTGGCCTCTGGCTCTGATGGTGCCACCACCCCTGAGAGCTCAGCAGAAGGTCCAGATGCCTTTAGGCCACCTTCTCACTGGTCTGGGTGGTGACACCTGGGCTGACAGGGGTGGTGTCCCCATTCCCAGGGTGACCTCAACCCTCTGTGCTGCAGCCCAGGTAGGGCAGGAACACAACCCAGGGCTGCTGACTCTGCTCCAGGTGTGAATTCCTGCAAGTCCCGAAGCCAGGGGACTAAATTTCATCCCAAGGATGGCTTTGTGCAGCAAAAAAGGCATCACTATGTGCACCAAGGAATGCTCAGGGGATGGCTGTCCAGCAAAATTCCTGTCCCCAAAGCAGCTCAGGATGCTGGAGAATTTCCCAGGCCGTGGTGTGGAGGTGCTGGGGAAAGCTGGACACATCCCCGTGCTGGGGAAAGCTGGACATGTCCCCGTGCTGGGGAAAGCTGGACACGTCCCTGTGCTGGGGAAAGCTGGACATGTCCCCGTGCTGGGTAAAGCTGGACATGTCCCAGTGTTAGGGAAAGCTGGACATGTCCCCGTGCTGGGGAAAGCTGGACAAGTCCCCGTGCTGGGTAAAGCTGGACATGTCCCAGTGTTAGGGAAAGCTGGACATGTCCCCGTGCTGGGGAAAGCTGGACATGTCCCAGTGCTGGGGAAAGCTGGACAAGCCCCCAGGAAGGGCACTCCCCTCGCAGGTGACACCATGCCGCATTCCTACACCTGAAGGAACCTTCCAGGGAGGCAGGATTAATTCAGAAGTGTCATCATCTCAATTAGAGCCCGGCATAAGCCAAGGCTCTCATCTGGCAGAAACCACGGCAGAGTTGTGGTGGCTTTGAAGCAAAGCTCAGGTGCAGACTCCAGGGCTCGGAGGCACTCGGGGCTCAGTGCTCCTCCCTGCTGGGGCCAGGGGCTGCTCTGGCCCCGGCTGGAGGGGTCAGGGCAGGGCAGGGCAGGGCAGGTCCAGCCCGTCCCCGGGGGCGCCGGCAGCTGCGGGCGGCGGGGTGACCCCCGCGGGTCCCCGCGCTGACAAAAGGCCTATCTGCTCTCCGCCTAAATGATTTAAATTCTAATCAAACATCATTTATAGCACATCTCGGAGCCGTCTCCCGGGAGCCGGTCCCACGTGAGCCGTTGCCAGGGCAACCGGGGGGTCTCATTTCAGAAATGTCAGATTGCATTATTGTCTTCACACTTCTCTGATAACCCGGTGTCTCTCCCTCTCCTGCCAGCGCCAGCCAACCCCCACTCGCTCCCCGGAGGAAATCACCGGCTCCGTTTCACTCCCTGCCCTGCCGGCACCACCCTCCCCCGGCAGGGTCCCCGTGGGCTCTGCTGTTTAGGGTGGGAGGGACAAGGAGGGATGGCTTTGTGGGGACCGTGCTGGGATGGAGTGATGCTCCTGTCACCCCCCTGCGTTCCAGGGACAGGAGCTGCATGGGGATGCTTGCTGGGCTCCCAAAAAATTAAAGGGAGAAGGGTGGACAGAGCTCAGAGGGAGGTTTTGGTGTGCCTGCAGCTCTCACAGGGATGTCCCAGCACGTCCAGAGCACGGTGTGCTGCAGGATCAGCCCTGAGGAGACCCTGCAGGGCTTCCCCTCTGCCCCATGGCAGTGAGGGACTGACCCCATGGCTGCTCCTCTGCTCCCTGGTTTTCCCTCCCTCCCTTTTAGGGAAAGGTGTCCCTGCCCATGGAACCACTGAGTCTTGAGAGTCCCTTCAAACCAGACATAAACTCCAGCTTCTCCTCATTCCCTCATCTGCAGCCACCACCAACCCCCTGCAGCCAGCTGAGCTGCTCTGGTCCCCTTCATGACTCCAAGGAACCCCCAGAGGTCCTTGATCCAGGTCCAGCCTGGAGCAGTGACACCAAAGATGAGTTTTCAGTGAGGTTGTGCCCAGCTCTGAGATGCCCAAACCCAGCAGAGCTATGTCTGGCACATCTGTGGTGCTCAAACACTGCTGGGAATAAAATCCTGGGGAAACAGTCCTGGAAGGGTTTGGCCAGGAGCCAGTGACCCCAGGGAAAAACTGAGGTGTTTTTATGATTATTCTGGCACAGCTTAGGGAAGCTGGGTGCATAAACTGTGCCTGGTGGTTCAGGTGGTTTCCTACAGGAGCTGTCCCTCCTCATCTCCCACACCATCCCAACAGCCCCAATTCCCCTGTTTTTAGCCCTGTGTCCTGCTGGAAGGTGACAAGGCAGTGGTGATGTCATCCCCACAGTCCCCAGGCACCATCAGGAGCCCACATGTGCTGTCCCACATCCGTCCATCCATCCCTCCATCCATCTGCCTGATAAACCCCTAATGAACCTCCCAACTCTGCCTCTTCCCAAAGAATAAACCAGCCCTGGCCCAGGCGGTTAATATTTAACTGAATAAGGGCCATAAATATGGAAAATGGGACTTTTAATTAAATAAGCAGCTTTTAAAAGGGCCCTTGGGCCGAAGAGGCTTTTGTTTAAATATGATTGATTTGACACGTCCTTTCCCTCCTGCTTCCCGCCGCTCTCTCCCTCTCCTGCCTGGTGCAGGGATGGGAAGCAGGGATGGGAAGGAGGGTGCAGGAGGGTCCTGCTGCAGGGCCCTGTGCCTGCCTGTGCCCCCAATCCTGCCCACAGCCTCGGGCACCCAGCCCTGGGAGCATGGGGGCACCTGGATGGGCACCAAGCACAGACAGATAATCTGGTTTTTACCTCTAAATGGGAGCAGGAGGTTTGCCCTGGCTGCTGAGCCACCCCGGGGGTACTGGGGTGCCCCTTGCACCCCCTGGGGCAGCACTGACCCCCCATCACATAACCCTGTGATTGTCCCCATATGGAGGATGTGATGGCTCCCTTACAGAGGTGGCAGAAGGGAAACTGAGGCAGGCAGCAGCTGGGCAGCACAGCCAGGGGAAGGGAAGGGACTTTTCCTGGTGCTTTGGGGCTGGATTCACCCCCCAAAATTTCCTCACACACACACAGACTCTGGGAGCCAACATGGAGTAAAACCAGTTCCTAATGACTCTGCTGTCCCTGACATTTGGGCACTGCCTGCCGGAGCAAGCGGCACTAATTACTTCTTCCTCAGCCAGGCACGAAGGGAGCAGGGGGTTCAGGGAGTGCCAGGATCTTCCCAGCCTTGGAGAGACCCTGGAGGGGTGTTGAGGGCTCTGTCCAGGCCAGCAGGGGCACCCCTGAGCAGCTGATGGACCCAGCGTGCTCCCAGGAGCAGCACCAGGCCTGGCTCTGCAAGGAACACGAGTGGGGTGAGCTCAGGGGGGCTGAGGGGCAGGAACCCTTGGGAAAAGGTGGGACAAGGACCAGAGCTGCACCCACATGGGCAGGGGAGGATGCAGTGCCCATCTCTGGCTCCTGTGGGGGTTTGAGGGACAGAAATCCTTGGGAAAGATGGGAAAAGCACCAGAGCTGAACCCATGTGGACAAGAGAGGATGCAGTGTCCATCCCTGGCTCCTGTGGAGCACAGAGAAGCTGGGGAAGGATGTCCCCAGATCTGAATGGCCCAGACTGAGGGACAGGGACAGAGCAAGAGAAGAGGAGCCCAGGGAGGTCACTCTCAGCTGGTTCCTCCTGTGTTTTCCACCTGTGGCTGTCCCAGTCCATCCCCCATGGATGGCACAGCCCCAGGCTGCCATGGCAGGATTCAGCTGAGAACACACAGTTAATTATCTCCACAAACAACTCAGGGCAAGAAAAGTGTTCCCTGGGCCCAGACCTGTTGCTTGGATGGGATTTCATGAGGGAGGATGTGAAAATGGGGGGAAAAAAAGAGAAAATGTGGAAAAGAGCAGGTAAGGATTCACATCACTTCTGGGTATCCTTGCGTGTAGAAATGCCCAACACGAGGTGCCCAGAGCCAGACTGTGCTGCCAGGGGTGCTGCCCCACAGGAATGTCAGTAGGATCCCCTCAGGCTGGGTGGATCCCTGTGGAATGTGCCCAAACTCTGCCCAGTGCTGGGTGCCCAGAGGTCTGGGAGCAGGCAGGTGTCCCTCAGTGCTGGCACAGCTGGATATTCCAGGCACCCTGAGGTCACTCCAGATCCTAATCCCTCAAACCATCACTGAAGTTTTTGTGTTTTCCCTTTAAAGCAGCCAAGGCACAGCCTGGATGAGCTGGTGATGAGCTGCCCCCTCCCAGGGCTCCTCTCCTCCAAACCCCCCTGTGGCACCCCCAGGTTTGGGTGCCCATTCCAAGGCACTGCAGTGTCCTCATTTTTCTCCCTCTGCAATCTGGGCACGTCTCAGCCCTGGTGTGCAGCTTCTGAGCAGCCAAACATCCCTGAATCCTGGAGTTCCCTTCATCCCAGCCCTTCCCTCTGGTGCCAGTGCTGCTGGGAGGACAAGGGATGGGGCAGCTCAGGAAGGAGGTAGAGTCAGGGGACAAACCTGGGCAGGGGTTTCTCAGCTCTGCTCATCTCCTGCTGGTGCCACCTGAGGGTTTAAAGGTTTTCAATGCCTCAACAGATGATTTAAAAAGCAAATTGTAAACCTATCCCAGCTGGAGATGGGAGAAACCCTTGGCCCATGGGTTGGGGTGTCCTGGATGACCACCATGAGTGGATCAGATGTGGTCCCCAGTGTGACACTGAGCCTGAGTCCCCCTGAGCTCCGGGGATGCTGTGGCTGCAGCATTTTTGGATGCTGAGGGCTCCTAAAATCTCCCCCCTCCCAAACCCTGAGCCAGCCCATCTGATGTGCTCAGCCCTGATGGAATCAGTGACATTTTCATGGATTCAGGCTCAAATTAACCTCGGTGAGAAAACCAATCTGGCCAGAGGCACCACCCAGGGGGGTCTGATGCCACCAGCAGATCCCAACTCCGGGCTGCTCCTGGGGGCTGGAGGCAAAAGGCAGAGCTCCTCCTGGCACTGTAGAGATAGAGATTTATTTTTAAAAAAAAAATAAAAAAAAAAAAAGGGGAGGGGGAAGGGGGTAAAAAAAGGCCCCGTGTTTGCAGCCAACACGTGTAATCTGTTGCAGCCCTTGTCAGACAAAACAGTTTTGCCGTAAGACAGCGATTCCCAGAGGGGAAAGGGGCGAAGTGAAAATACTTTATCAGCTGCCTACATATGTAAAGCAGTACCCTGGTTGAAAAGCAAAGCCTCTTTCCCTTTGAAAGCTGGGAAGGGAGAGACGGGAGGCGACTGCCTGCGAGCGGGGACAGGAATGACACAGGCACAAAGCCCAGCACAGCAGAGCCCAGGCCTCCCTCCTCAACTGCTCTTATCTCCCCATCGGCCCCAAAAACTACCTGGCTGTGGAGAGGAAACAAAGGCAAACAAAACCCAGATGTGCCTCAGCTTGGGAAACTAAAATGTACAGGAATTATTGCTCTTATTTCCCTATCGGCTCCAAAACTGCTCTTATCTCTCTATCGGCCCCAAAAAACTACCTGGCTGTGAAGAAAAAACAAAGCCAACCAAAATGAGGACGTGGCTCAGTTTGGGAAATTAAAAATATGGTTTTTAATGCAGAGAATGTGGTTTTTAATGTACAGAAATTATTGCTCTTATCTCTCTATCAGCCCCAAAACCTACCTGGCTGTGGAGAAAAAATAAAGCCAAAAAACCCTCAGATGTGGCTCAGCTTGGGAAACTAAAAAGATAGTTTTTAATGTACAGGAATTATTGCTCTTATCTCCCCATTGGTCCCCCAAACCTACCTGGCTGTGGAGAAGTAACAAAACCAACCAAAACCCACATGTGGTTCAGTTTGGGAAATTAAAAAGATGGTTTTTAATGTACAGGAATTATTGCTCTTATCTCCCTATCGGCCCCAAAAACCTACCTGGCTGTGGAGGAAGAAACAAAGCCAACCAAAACCCAGATGTGGGTCAGTTTGGGAAATTAAAAATATGGTTTTTAATGTACAGAATGTGGTTTTTAATGTACAGAAATTATTTAATTCAGATATTAAGAGCAGGTTCTGTCAGTCCCCAGGTCAGCAGGGAAGTGTCCATTGCTCCAGGCTCCTCTTCCCTCAGGTTGGGCTGAGATGAAGGGAATCAATCCCTGCCTGGATTTAAGAAGTGATGCTCAGGAGCTGCCAGCAGACAAGGGTTTTCCTTCCTCTCTGAATTTCAAAGGCCGGGAATCCCAGGACCCGGACACAGGGCATAAATCAGCCCTTGGGTTCACAGGATGAGTGGACTCCACTGGCAACAAGTGGGCTGGCTCCTCGTGGAGGCTTCTCCTGCTCCATCCATCAGTCAGAAACCTGAGAAGGTGGGGAAAAAAAATGAATTCCATGTAGCAGCTCCCTCAGCAGGACAGAGAGGGGACAAGGGGGACACAGAGCTGGGCTGGAGAGCCCAGGAGGGGCTGAGATCCCGGGGCACTTCCATGGATGGGGATGCACAGAGGCAGGAGGGAGATAAGGAATGGGATTGGGGGGGTGAGGGGGGCAAAGGAAGGAGGGAAGCAGGAGAAGGGCAGGCAGGGAGGCAGAGGGGGGAGAGGGAAGGAGCCTGCACTGCCCATCTGGGCCATGCATCACATTGAAATTGTCCCGCATTAAAAATTCACCAGCCAGTGAATTTTCAAGGGATTTGTAGTAATTAGATGACAAAATGCTGGCAAATCTCAGGCTTGCCAAAGATGTTACTCAGGGGTCAAAGACTCGACACTTTTGGCTGGGTAATTTGTAAGTGTCAATCACACTCAGGCATCAGAGGGAGAGGAGAGCTCCAAGGGCTGAATCCTAACGAAGCCCAAGGCTCCTGCCTGCTGAGCCCCCTCCTGCTGCCACCCAGGCCTCAGACCCCCAGCTGAAACCACACTGGGCTGGTTTGCCTTCTCATTTGTTAAATTAAAAGAAGAAACTTCCCAGTTTTGCTTTTCAGCAGGGACAGCTGCTGCTCTGCTCTGCTGGGGTGATGTGCCTGTCCTGTTTATGTTGCTGGGGCGATGTAGCCCTGCGCCAGCTCTTCTGCCACCTGGGTGGAATTGCTCCTGGGCCAGTCCACCCTGCAGCTTCCTGGGCTGAGCTGGAAATGGAATTAAAGCATCTCCTGCCTTGTTGCTGCCTCCCCATTGGGTGTCAGGGAGACTTTGGGGCCACCAAAGCAGCCCCATGAGCTGTGTGTG
Source organism: Zonotrichia albicollis (assembly GCF_047830755.1). Taxonomy (NCBI): domain Eukaryota; kingdom Metazoa; phylum Chordata; class Aves; order Passeriformes; family Passerellidae; genus Zonotrichia; species Zonotrichia albicollis. The sequence goes on along the minus strand of NC_133836.1, from coordinate 9,775,684 downwards.
CCTGCCTCAGGCTGAGCCCATGGCAGCAGCTCATCCCACACACCCACCCAGAGCTTGGGGGAGCAATGTAAAAGTTTTCTACATCATCAGCTTAAAACCAAACCACAAAATGCAGAAATTAATGCTTTGCCCAAAACAGCAGGGGAGATCCCTGTCCCAGCCAGGGAGCTCCAGTGTGGGCTCGGCCTTGCTGGGGCTGAGGTTAAGCCTGGGCTTTGCTGCTGGGTTTGGGGGCAGAGGATGGCTCAGAGGGGTGGCTGCCTAACCCTAGATCTCTCCTGGAGAGATTTTTGCTTTTTGTGGTCTGGTTTCTAAACTGATGAAGTAAAAAGCCCTGGATTTCTCAGCCCCCCAGCACCAGGAGGATGGCTGCACCAGGGGCTACACTTACATCCAAAAAGATTTGGGGTCAGCACTGTGGGAGAGGCAGGAGCCTGCTTTACTCTCCATCCCTCGTGGCCTATAAAGCTGTCCTTGTCACCCCTGCCAAACCCCACCTCCAGCTCTGGGTGTGAGGGATGATTGAGGCTCTCAGGGAGGGATGGGGAGGTCCTGGCCATCAGCTCTGAGGTGCTGTGGCATCCCACAGCACCCATCACACCCCAGGGAGAAACACTGCACACCCCAAACCCCTTTGCAGAGCAAAGGAAGTCCCAGAGCAAAGGAAGCTGAAGGAGGTTTGTTGGCTCCATCCCTCCCAGAGTGCTGGATTTGGGGAGAGCTCTTAATCCAGTCGTGTGGGGAGGGGAGAGAAGGGAAAGGGAGGGAAAGGGCAGGAGGGAAATCACTTCTGACAGAGCTGCTGTGGGTTAGGTGAATGCAGAGCCATTCTTGCTGCAGGCCAGCAGCACTGGGAGAGCTGCAAAAGGAGGCAAGCAGCAGTGCAATCTCTCCAGTGTGATGTGCCCCAGACACGGGAGCTGAGGGGACTGGGAATGTGGCAGGAGGGTCCTCAATTTCCAAAGTCCCTCAGCAGCTGCAAAACACCTTGCACGGCAACCTTCCTCCAGCTCCTCATCAGCTGCACTTCCAGCTCCTACTCAAATGGCCCAAATCATGGGCTGAGGTCTGCAGGGGGCTGGGCTCAGGGGTTTTCCCATGGTTTTATCTTCACTTGATCTAACAGTGCCTTCAGATGCTGCTGGAAGGATTTTTTGGGAAGCAGCAGGGAAGGACTGTGCCTGTCCCTGCTCTGCCCAGTGCTGGGCACCAGGAGCCATTCCCTGCTCACAGGGGGTGTCCCTGGGATGTTTCCTGCCTGTCAGAGCCTGCTGCTGGCAGATGGAGACCCCCAGCCCCACCCCACTGCAGCTGAGCACAGCTCCTACCACTGCCCCACCTGGTATTGCAGGAGAAAATGAACCACAAAACATCAAATTTTACTTGAAGGAACACTAAGAAAACCTTTCCCCTCAGATCACCTCTCCTGACACACCACAGCCCTTACTGCCCTCCCACTCTGCCCCAGCAGCTTTGCTGTACCCTGAGCTGGGGATGATGTCACCTGTGGGGACATGGTGATGCTGGCTCTGTACCCCCCTGGTCCCCAGCAGCCCACCATGGTCCTGGGGCTGGAACAGAGAGACAAACCTCATTACAAGGCACTAATTACAGCCTGTGGAACGCAGGCACTGTGCTCCTGCAGCTCCCAGGGAGGTGAGACCCTCCCTCCTCCAGGATCCTGCCCACCCCCCTGCTCCTGTGCTGCCATCACTTCCTGCACACCCCCAGCTCTGCTCTGCCTCCCTCCCCAGCTCCAGTTTGGGGTGAAAGCCTCCCTGATTAGCCAATTTGGATCCCTATTTGCTGTGAATTACTGAGCCTGATTATTATTCATGGCTGGCGAAGGCTGAGCTCCCAAGCCTGGCCATGCGGTTTCTCTTCCTCTCCAGTGCACACATTTAGGGAAAACAGGAGGCAGAGTGCCTCACTCAGGGAAGCTGCACCCTCCTCCTCCTCCTGCTGCATTTCCTGCTGAGGAAGGTGCTGCTGGAAGCTGGAATGTGGTGCCAGACAACGGTGGTGCTGTGACCCAGGGTAAAGTCCAGATGTGTTGGAATATTGGCCCCTTCCAACTCAGCTTCTCCTGGGACTCTGGGATTAAGGAGAAGCTCCCCAAATCTCCCAGTCAGCATCCAAGTCAACTGTCTCAATCTGCATTTGCAAATTCTTCCCGAAGTCCAACCGGAACCTCCCTCTGGAGATTCCAGAGCTCCAAGAGGCAGCAGCTGGGTTGGAAGGCAGCAGGCAGGACACATCTTCCTGCAGAGGGTGAGGGAATGGCATTTACTGTGCCTGCTTGGCTTTGAAGTGCTTCCCAGACCTCATTCCATGGGAGGAAGACCACGGAAAATGAAGGGATGAGAAGAGCTGGAATTGTAGGAATTGTAGAAATTGAACTGCAGGAGCAGTGCAGTGATGATGCCAAGAAACCACCAAGAGCTCACAGATGCTGCCTGCCTGTCCCTGCCAGCTCTCCTGTGGCACAGAGAGGAAAACACAGATGTGGTCAGGAGTTTTCTAAGGGAATGGGTGACCTTGGGCACTCCCAGGGCACTGTGGCACAGCAGAGGGGCTCCCTGCGTCTCTCTGTGCCTTGCCTTGCTTTGCTGGCTGTCCCCATAAGGAGATAAAAGCCCACACAGGCCTCTGGCAACAGGCAGCAATGAGGGAGAGCTGCTTCTACATTAAAACCCCTTAACCCTCTCATTCAGTAAAAAAGCTGCATTTGAATAATATCCTAATCCAATTGCAGAGCTGGCCCTGGGGAGGGGGATCTGCAGTGTGCCTGGGAGCAGCTGCAGCCAGCACAGCTCCGGCTCCTGTCCGGCTCACCAGGCTCTCAGCCTGGATGGAGCTGTCACAACCTGACAGACACCCACTGGCCAAGGCAGAGGGTTCAGCCCCCCAGGGACCCTGCAGTGCACCCCAGCAGCCAGAAGTGAGTGTCAAGCACTCTTCTGGGCTCTCTGAGGGGAGAGCAGAGGCTGAGCACAGCCCAGAGAGCTCATGTGGGGTGGCTGTGCTCAGCTCTCATCTGCACAGCCAGGGCTGATGGATGAGCTGGAGCTTGGAGCTGCTCATCTTCTCTGCCACAGCACAGCCTGGCTACAGCACTCACACCCCAAAAAGGCCACCCAGATGATTATTACACCCTCCTGTGCCCAGCTGTGCCCAGGGAACCCAGGGCAGCTGAGGGGTGACAGGCACACATGGTGACACCACCCTGGGCTGTCAAGAGCCAGCAGAACAAGGGGGACAGGGCTACAGCTCATCCCAGCCCAGTCACAACCAGCAGTGTGCAATCATTTGGTACAGACAAAACCTTCCTGAATAATAGAACAGGAACTGTTCCTCCTCCCAAAGCAAACAAGAGCATTGCAGCAGCACTGCTGAGGTTAAGGGCCAGGGGGAGGCTGTTCCCTGCTTCAGCTCCATAGACAGGTAACAGAGTTTGCATTATTTTATCATTAGGATTGCTTCAGATCAGGGGGAAAAAAGGAAAACAGTCAGTGGGGAGTGCTGAATTTCTGCAGACCTACTTAGGTGATCATTTTAATTCAGGTGTAGGCTCGTTTTGAGAAAATTCCTGCTGTAATTTTAGGGGTGCAACGTGTGGGATTCTCAGTACGTAACAAAGAAGTGGAGCAGGAATTAACTCCAACTGTTCTCCAGAGCTGTGATCAGCACTTCCATAATTAATGTCCAGGCACATATATATCTGTGTACACATACACAGCCCCCCCCTGCTCACATCAAACAGATTTCCTTGATACCAAATTGCCTGAAAAATTAACCAATGTCAAACTGCTCCACAAGATAAGTATCATTAAGGGAAAAAGAAAATCTTCATTATGTTTGAAGGTACAGGGAAAAAAAAAACCCTCATGAATGTTTTCCAGCCTGTTCCCAGCCTGGGAAATAACATGTTTTAAAACATATCAAAGGGTTAAATTAATTTTCATTAAAATTTAAATTTGAGAAGGCTCCCTCTCTTCTTTCCTCCCTCCTCCCCCTTTGAACGTTTGACTGGCAACCATTTCATATTTCAATCTCGGCAGAACAAATTGAATTAGATGTTGAAACCAAACTCTGCTCTGTTCTCTAAAGCCTACATGCTCTGCTTGTGCTAATCCTTTTCGTCGCTGCTGCAGACCTCAGAGACACTCAGCAAGAAACCTGCCCTGCCACAAAAGACAATGAAGGGAAAGAAGGGAAAATAAAAAAAGGAAAAACAGGAAAAAAAAAAACCCACAAGAAAATCCAAGCCCAAGCTGCAATGCTGCAGAGCTTTGCTGAAATCATGTGCTGGGTGATGCATGTGCCTGGAGGGGAGCCTGCCCAGCTTCTCTGTCCTCTGTGCTGGACTTGGGCTGGTCCTGCCCAGGCAGGATGGTCAGACATCCCTGCTGGGCTGAAATTTAACTGAGCTGAGACTGAGATTTCCCTGCAGTGACCCCCTGGTGCAGAGCTGTGCCAGTGCTGGGGCAGGTGGTGAAGGGACAGGAATGCCACCCTTCAATGCCAAGCAAAAAAAAGGAGAATCAAGCTTGTCACCACTTCAGGTGACACTGCCACCCCCCTTGACAGCACTGCTTCCACACCTGTGCCTCAGTTTCCCCACCTGCTGCACAGGATGAGGGTTTCACACCACAGCCCTGAGACATCCCAAGGGGCTGTTCCTGGATTTTGGGCTGTCCCCTGAGCTCAGTGGCAGCAGCAGGGCTCTGGAGCTGCAGCACAGTTTGGGGGACCAGCAAGGGCTGTCACAGCTCTGGTCCCTGGGCAGGAGCTCAGTGCTGAGCCCTGTTCTGAGAATTGTGCAGAAAAGCTGGGACAGGACATGTCTGTAAGCACAGGGCTGGGCTCTGAGCAGCACAGCACACACACCTGGAGGCACCCCCAAATCAGAGCTGGGCAGATGTCACCCCAAAGCCCTGAGAGATGTCACCCCAAAGCCCTGGGACTCCTGCAGTGGCCCTGCATGGAGCAGGCAGTGCTGGTTTAACCCAGCTCAGCTGCTGTCAACAGGCTCCCATCAGATACTCAGGGTTTCCACTGTGGCCACACTCACACAAAGGACACCACGAGCCCACCTCACCTCTCCTGAGCCCACACAGGGAGAGCTTGGGGGTCTGGAAAGGATCAGAGGGGCTGGCAGGACTGCAGGGTTTGACCTTGGGGAGCCATTTCATCCTGGCTCCCTCCTGCCATCCCATATTTTCCAGCCTTGAGATGCTGCCCCAAGACACACCAGGGAGGAGTGATGGCAGCCAGGACTCACTCGGGGTGTGGAGCTTTTGGAGGGAGAGAAGTTGTGGAGATTTTGGTTGCTGACCTTTACCAAACTATCTGTAACACGGTGGCAGCTGCAGGTTGGTGTCCAAACAGGGATTTTGATTTTTTGGCAGCCCATTTGTTCTCTCCTGGACACCCTGACAGTGATTCTGCTGCCTTCCCCTGGGGGATGCCAGCAGCCAGGGGAGCACACAGAACACACCCAGGGCATGCACTCACTTCAACACTGAGCTCAAACCCAGCCAAATGTGGGCTGTAACCCCTGGGACCACAGCCAGGAGCCTCTGGGGTCATAGTGGGGAGACACAAAGGGTAGACTCCTGCTTGGAGCCTACTGAGACTTTGGAATTCCACCTGAATTCCACCTTCTCCTGCTCCTGGTGCTACCAACCCTGCAGCAAGGACACTGTGACCTTTAGGGCCAGCTGTGCCCACCCTGCCCCAGGACCCACCTCAGCAGAGCCCAGGCAGCTGTTAGATGTCCTCATCCTTGTTATTGTCCTCCTCTTCCAGGTGCTCCATGATTTCATTCAAAAGCTCCGATCGCTTTTTCTTCTTCGGGGAGTCTGTCCAGGCCAGGGTGGGAACAAAGGGGGTGGAGAGAAAAGCAAAAATTACAACCTGGACCCACCTTGGGAGGGGCTGAGGGGGCTGGAGGGAGCAGCATACCCTCCCAGGTGAAGGTTATCAATATAATTTACTTCTCCTCCCCAGGCAGGTCCTGACAGGAGCTGGGATTCCAATACCTCCCACCCATGCTTCAATTCACAGCCTGGGAGCAAACAGCACCCAGAGAGGTGATGGTGATACCAACCCTTCCTGCTGACCCCAATTCACTGTGAAATTCACAATCTCCCTGTGGAAAAGTGGCTGCAAACCTCAGCAGGAGCTCATCAGAGCTACTGGCAGGACACAGCCCCACCAACATGCGGGCTGAGACCATCCCATCCCAGCAGCACATCCCTCACCTGGGTGGGACCATGTCCCTGCTTTAATTCACAGCCTGGGAACAAACAGCACCCAGAGAGGTGATGGTGATGCCAACCCTTCCTGCTGACCCCAATTCACTGCGAAATTCACAATCTCCCTGTGGAAAAGTGGCTGCAAACCTCAGCAGGAGCTCATCAGGGCTCTTGGCAGGAGAGCCTGGCTGAGACCACGCCATCCCAGCAGCACATCTCTCACCTGGGTGGGACCATGTCCCTGCTCTGCCCCTCCTGCCCCACAGCACCCTGCACACATCCCTCCCAATGCATGCAGCACAGGGGGGCTGCCAGCACCTGAGGGAACATCCCAGCCCTGGCTCTGAGGTGACAAAGCCATTTGGTCCCTGATGTGAGGCTGACACCCTCCTTTCTGCTGGGCAGGAGCCGTGGCACAGCCCCCTCTCTCCCCCTGGCTCCCCAGCTCGCTTGCAGCACATGGAGAACAGCTGTTTAAATCCTGCTTTCAGACATCAAAAGCCTCGCTGGGTTTCTCAAACAAACAAACATACCATAGGACTAAAGAAAAGGTGTAAAATAAATAAATGGAACAAGCTGTGCATTTTCTTTTAGTATTACAGCTGCTGCGGGAGATAAACAACAAGTAAATGTCACAAAACATCAATACAGAAGAAATTAACCTGACAAAAGCTCACATCCCCCCCTCTCTGCCTCCCCCCAACTCCCAACAATTTTTGCATTTCTGGAGTTCCCATCTAATGATTTTATTTTTCAATTAATTCTTTGACAGAGAGCCAGAACCTGCCTGCCTTCTCCCTAGGGGCTGTGGGGACAGGAGGGGGATGAGGGTGCTGATGGACCCTGCTGCCCTCCCAGCATACACCTCAGGGGAGCCATGGGGGCCACAAGGTGCCAGCCCCAGCCCCTCCAGCAGCTCCTCCCAGTTCAGTCACCCAAAGGCACCAGGGATAACCCACCCTGGAGGAAGGTGCCAGCTCAGCAGTTCTCCCTCTCTACTCTGCTCCCAGCTCTCCTGCTTTGGAACAGCATCAAATGTGCTCTCATCTCCCAAATCCGCTGTAGGAGCGTGTCCTGTACCTGCCACCCCTTCCCAACCAGAGCCTCATGGAGATCCCTCAATGATGAGGCTGCACAGCAGAGGGAAAGATGGATATGGGGCACTGGGTGCACAGGGAACATCCCTCAGCAGAGCAGGACGTGGCAGTGAAATCTCCCCACTGCATCCCCCCCATTCACCAGCTTGGCCACAGGCAGCACCAGCAGCATCCCAAATGTGGCATCAAATGTGCTCTCATCTCCCAAACCCACTGTAGGAGTGTGTCCTGTACCTGCCACCCCTTCCCAACCAAAGCCTCATGGAGATGCTGAGGCTGCACAGCAGAGGAAAAGCTGGATATGGGACACTGGGTGCACAGGGGACATCCCTCAGCAGAGCAGGACCTGGCAGTGAAATCTCCCCACTGCATCCCCCACATTCACCAGCTCGGCCACGGGCAGCACCAGCAGCATCCTCCTCTTGTCTAACACGAGGAAAATAAAAACCCAGGAGGGTGGGAGGGCAAATTGGTTGGGCTTCCTTCCGTTCTGCTGCTCCAAGCTGGTTAAGGTTTGCCCGCTAACGATCCCATTTGCTTCCTTTAAACAATGGGCAAAGCCGGCGGGGGTGGGCCGGGAGGGGGATTACCACGGGATTAGAACGTGGCAGGGTTGTGGATGCCACGCTAATCCTGCAGGGTTTTACTCCCCGGCTCCGGCATGTGTTTGCATTAGTTACAGATGCTCTCAAGAAAAAAAAAAATTAAAAAGAAATAGGAAAGGACAAAGGAGAATAAAAAGGGAGCCCAGCGGTTGGGAGGTGAGGGAAAAGGAAACCTGGGGGATGGAGGCCAAAGGAGGAGCGATCTGGCAGAGAGGATGGAGGCAGGAAGGCTTTCCCAGCCCGGCAGGAGGATCAGACCGTGCCTTCCCTGGCTACCCCCTGCTTCCAGCCACAGCTGTAAATAACCAGGGATGAGCCACAACGGGGCTTGGCTGCTCTACAGCCCCCCACAGCCCTCCTTCACAGCTGAACCCCTCCTCACACACCATCACAACCCCCCCACAAGTCGTTGTTCCCCTCCCGGCGTGGTGAAATTCCCCATCTGTCAATTTAATGCTTTGATCGATGGCAAGGAGCAGGAAAGCGGCCCGGCACAGCTGGCTGCCCCCGTTAGGCCTGGCGGGAGAGCGGCGGGGCGGGCTCAGGAGCAGGGGGATCAGCCTTTAGTGGGATTGGGAGCCATGGCCTTCCCTGCACGGCCCCGGGCTGAGGGGGAACAGGAGGGATTGGCCTTTAGTGGGATTGGGAGCCATGGCCTTCCCTGTACGGCCCCGGGCTGAGGGGGAACAGGAGGGATTGGCCTTTAGTGGGACTGAGAGCCAGAGCCTTCCTCGCATGGCATGGGCTGAGGGAGGGATTACAATTTAGTGGGACTGGGAGCCAGAGCTTGCCCTGCACGGCTGAGGAGTTGAGGGATTGGCATTTAATGGGATTGGGAGCCAGAGCCTTCCCTGCACAGCCCCGGGCTCCCAGGGAGAGCAGAGCACGCCGAGGGGTGGGCAGTGCTTGCCAAGCTCCCCTCAGGATGGAGCTGGGGAGGAAAGCGGCTTGGAGCTGTTCCCAGCCCTTTGGGAGTGGTGCCTCCATCATTTGGGGGGACAGGGGTGAGTGTGGAGTGTTCCCCCTGCACAGGGCACACATCCACGGCTGCCCCTTGCTCCAGTGGGATCCCTTGTCCTCGAGCCAGGACAGCCACCCTGCTGGTTTCCAAAGCTTCAGTGTTCCTTCTTTTCCAAAGGAAGGATCCTCCTGCCCAAGCCAGGCTGAGATGCTGCTGCTGGTGGTGTTTGTCACCTGTCCCTGCCCTGCTGTGGCATTTGTCACAGCCCTGCTCCAGGTTATGGGCTGCATTAGAGGTTACAGGGACAACTGTTGGCCAGCCTTTCCCTGGCTGCTCTTTTCCACACAGAGTCACTAATTTTATTTACACAGCCTGTCCTTGGCCAGGCCCTCAGGCCCTCCAGCCACCTTGCAACAATTAAAACTGCCCCCAAATGTGGGGTGCAAACACAACTCAAAGGGTTTTTGTTGGTTTTTTTTTTTCTTCCTAATGTAAGAGCCTCCTGCCCCAGGATGAAGAGCAGATACTCAGAAATGAGCAAAAAGCCTTAAACCTCTCCTAGAGTGCTGGGAGCCAGCAGGGCTGAGATGCCAGGCCTCAGGGCTGGGCTGTGGCTTTGCTCCTGACAGAACACTGAAACCACTCGTGGCAGTCAGTGACCACTCCTGGGCTCCTCACTTTCTCCTGGAACATTACAAAGCCTCAGAACAAGCCATAAAGAATGACCTGAAAACTACACAAAATGGGAAGGAAGCCTATTCCATTTTATTGCATCTATTAGACCTATTGAAAAGTCGGCTCAGAAGTGGTTTGATTGCCATGACAAATGCCTGCATGGAGAAAAGATTTGGGAGACCAGACCTCTCCTTCACAAATAACAGCAGAGACCTGGAACTGGAAGCCCAATCTCTCTAAATGGTCTCTAGAAATAAGGTGTGTAATTGTAGCAGAGAGCAGAGTGGTAGGACACGTCTGTCACAGCCGAGGTCAGGACCTTGAAATGCTAAGACAAAGATGATGAGGGTGACATTAGAGCTGGGGACACCACAGACCTCAGTCCTGATTGTTTCCTGAGGCTTGAAGACCTTAAAGGATCTTTTCTTTCCCACTCCCAGCTCGGGATGGGGACCTGGCCACTGCTGCTGTGGGAAGACCCTCACAGTTCACCCACACTGTGCTGGCAGAGGATAACCCATGGGACCATGACAAACAGCACAGGGATGTCTGAGCTGCCCCTGTGCCCTGTGAGGAGAGGAGGAGGCTTGGGGAAATGGGGATCAGTAGGAAAAATCCTGGTTTCTGGGCTATACCACCAGTGGAGAGATGCACGGTGTCAGTGTGGCTGTTGGGTGCTGTGTGTGCTGTGCATCTTCTCCATCCCTGCTCCATGTGGGAAAAGCAGCCTCTAGCCATGCCAGGGAGAAAAGCTGAAGGAGCATTCCCCCTCCAGAGGGCTGCAGGCAGAGTGGGGCCAGCCTTTTTTCCCCTCTTTATCACTAGCACCCACAGAGGGACAGGGTGCAGCTCCCTCCTCACCTCACAGACACTGGGCACTCCACAGTGCCTTGAAATCAGGAGCAGGCACTTCCCAAGGGAATAAAATCCCACTCTGACCCTCCAGTGTGGCACAGAGAGGCTGAGACCTGGTCCCAGGCACCAGCCAGACCCTGGTGCCCACAGGTGTGCCCCAGCTTGGCTCTCCTGGCACAGATCCCTCCTGGCACACCCTGCTCTGCCACATTAGCCACTGGCAGTTTGGCCAGGCCTGGGTGTTCCTGAGACAGGCTGGAGCACAGCAGGGATTGTGATGCCATCCTGTTTCCCATCCCTAAAGATGGAGAGGGGCAGCCTTGCTCCTGCTTCTCAGCTGAGACCCTGGAACCACTTCAGCTCCAAGGCTGCATTCCTGCTGGGATGTGAAAATGCTCTTCCTGCTGCCCTCCCCAGGGCCTCAGCTCAGTGAGGAGGAGCCCAGACAAGGAGGCTGGAGCAAAGGCAGGCAAAAATTGGGAATAAGATTTCCCAATTTTTGGGAAACATGCTGAAAGTCCGCAAGGATCCTAAAGCCAAGACTGCTTATTTCCCCTTATACTGAGGAGAGTGGAAAGGGGGGAAGGAGATCCTGAAGATAAAATGGGAGCTTGAAACATCTCACTGCTGTTTTCTCCATGTGCACGTGTCCCCACTCCAGTGCTGGGTTCTGGGTGGGCACATCCACCCTCAGCCCTGCCACCACCCAACTGCAGCTTGCCCAGCCTGCAATGAGCAGCCCTGAACCATTTCAGGAGCAGCCCTGAACCATTTCAACATGGGGATCACTGAATAACCGGGATATGCTGTTCTCCCCTCAGCAGGGATGTGCAGCCCCACAACTGCTGCCAAACCCCCAGGCCATGGGCATGTGGTGATGGAGAAGGGAAGCTGGAAGGAGATGCAGGAGGAGGAGCATTGATCTCCAGCTTAGCCCTGCAGCCCAGGGGAGCCCTTCCAACATAAATATTTGCCAAGCAATGCATTTGTGCCTGTCGATGGCTGTCAATAGGAGCCTGCAGTGCTGTCATCTGCAGAGCTGTCACTCCCAGCAGCCTGAGCCAAGCAGCCCCTTCTGCATCCCATCACCACAGAGTTTTCTCTTTTCAATCCACGTGCTGCATATGCCCAGAGCCTGTCCCCACCTCGGGAGCAGCCAGAGGAGGGAGCCAAAGGCGCTGTGGCTGCCCAGGCACACGCAGAGTTAACAGCTCCCAGGCAGAGCTGCCAGACAAAGGCCTGGCCTGGCTGCCTCCTGCCTCCCCCAGCGTGCTGAGGCTGCACAGGGAGCTGGCAGCCCCCAGCAGTATGGCAGTGTGAGCAGAGTTACCGTGGAAGTGCTGGGCGGTTTTGCGGCGCAGGGCCTCCAGCGTCTCCTCCGTGTCTGCCCACTCCAGCACCAGCCTGCGGCCGTACAGGTGGGTGCTGTGGCACAGGGCCTGGAAGGCTTTCTGCACAATTCAAAGAGAAAAAAAAAAAAAAGAAATTAAAGGAGGAAATAAGAACAGGCTCACAGGAGGGAAAGGCAGAAATGTCACTCCCTCTGCCCCGGGGTGGAAAGGCCACCGGAGAACATCGTACTGGGAGTGCTTTGCTCTGATAGGGCAGGATCCATCTCCATCAGAGCCTCTGACTCGGTCATTTATCTTCCCTGCACTTGCAGCAGAGCACATTCCCATCACCACTGCTGCTGGCTCTGCTCCTGGGGGCAGGCTGGAACCCAGCACACCCTGAGCCGGGAATGCTGCAGCCCCTGCAGCTCTGGGTGGGACCCTGTGACTGCCCAGCACCCTGTTCTCTGCTGGAACATGGCTCAGCTGTGACAGAGGAGTTCCTTTCTGCTCTGGAAGCAAGATGGAAAACTGCCTTTCTCCTGCCAGCCATTTGGTGACTTGGCTGTGGTGGCAGCACATGTGGCAGAGCAGAAGCCAGCACAGAAATCCTCTGCTCTTTCTGCCTGTGGTGGTTTGCTCTACTGCATAAACCCAGAGGTTTCCTGCTGTTAGGTCCTGTTTGGTAACACCCATACAGCTGGAATCTCTTGCTGATGTTGAATACAAACATGCCAGCCAGCCCAGAGCTCAGATGGCTTTCTCTGCCCCTAGCCAACCAGCAGAGACATCCAGAAAACAATGACTCAGTCTAGGAAACTTTGATTTTGTCTTTATTTCCCACAGAATGTCAAGGAAACTCAGGACTGAGCAGGACTGGGCACACAATGCAAATACACAAACACACTGGCCAAATATTTTTATCCCCAGGGGCCCACAAAGTGCTCCACAGTAAAGGCTGGGCACAGAGGGAGAGAAATGCCCTAAATACTTTTTCAAAAACCCCAGCTAAGGCTGAGATAAGCTCAAGTTTTGAACTCTATAAACTCCATCCCTGGAACAAAAATGGCAACTGTAGGATCAGACACACATCCTGCTGTCCAGCAGGGCCCTGTGCTCCCATCTGGAGGCCCCAAACCAGCTCCCAAGCTGTCCTGTAAAGCCACATCTGTCCTCTGAGCCACCTGCTAAAAGCAGCTCTGAACCACTGCAGCTGTCCCCAAATGCCACATCTCTGGGCAGAGGGGCTTCTCCTGCTTTGCTGCTCCTCAGGACCCTCCTTGAGCCGCTGGGTTATGAAACCCATTAAAAAAAATCCCATTTTCAGTAACCAGCACCCAGTAACCTGAGCTTTCCTCTCTTTCCACACTCCTTTCACTCATATAACCCTCACGTGCTATAAAACAGTGACAAGGAGCACCCAGCTCCACCATGGCATGGGTGAAACTCCCATTATCCCAGCACTCTCAGGGTGATCCTGGCAGGGCAGAGTGCCCCCTTTTCCAGGGGCACATTCCTCCTGGAAGAGCTGCAAGCTCCAGCTGTTTTTATTTGCTGCTGCTGTGTTTTCAAGGCCTATCTCCCAATTAGCAGAGCAATGTGTTGGCTTAAACAAACACTGTGGGGAGGTGGTGGGAGGGAGTTGTGAGGGCTGTTTGTGTTGGCACCAGGAGCCTTTTCCAAAGCCTGGCACACAACCCATGGCTCTAAACACTGCATTTCCTTTGTTAATTCCTATTTTTGGATTGCTCCTTCCCACAGCACAAGGGAGAAGAAAGTTGAGTGACAGCACACAGCTCATCTGTGCTCCACAGGTCATGGAGGAGGGCAGACCATGGTGCAAGTGGCACTTGGTGGGCTCTGCTCCACTCAGCCACTTCTCTGCCCCCACCTCCTCCTCCTCCTCCTCATGGAATTGCCATCCTCTGGTTTTGCTGGCAGCCCTGGGAAAGGTCATGGAGCAACAGAGAAGGCAGATGCTGCCATCAAATTGTGTTATGCGCAGGAAACCTGCTGGGTGAGACACACCAGCCTGGTGACATTGGCCCTTCGTGGGCAAACACATCCCCAAAATGAGTTGGTTTGCACCCATGATGAAGGAAAGCTCCAGCCTGTACTGGGATCTCTGCTCCCTGTCTTCCAGATGGGCTCCAGGAGCTGGGAATGCAGAAGGGCAGCTGCACATTTCAGGTGACAAACACACGGATGTCACTTCTTTGGAAATGAGCTAAAAGACAAAACTAGCTGGTCATTGCTCTGAGAAGAATTAAGACTTTTTCAGGGAAAAAAAAAAGAGAAAGCACTGATGATTTAAAAGACAAAGGGATGAAGGGGAGAAATGCCATCCCCATACATCCACACTGCTGGAAATCTTCCAGGGACAGGAGGAAATCTGCCACTGCTGCTATTCCAAATGAAGAGATAGGTAGGGGGAAAATATATTTTAATTAGGTGACAAGTATGAAATGAGGAGAAGCAGGCTGGCTTTCACAGAAAGCAGGAGCTATTTTTGGGGTGCAGCTCCTCTGTGTGAGCATCTGCCTCCCCAGGACAGCTCTCTGGAGAACAAAGAAGGGCCACAGGTTTATGGAGTTGTATCCAAATGAGGGATAAAGGCAGGTGTGGTGTCTGCTCATCCAAGAGGGAGACTCACCACAAAAGCCCTCTAATTCCCATGCTCCATATCTTCATACACCTTTAAGGGGAGCCTTTGTCACAAAAAGCTCCTTTGGAAATGTCCAAACCTGATTCTGCTGCATTTGGTAACACACCCTCTGCCAGGCCACCCCAAAGCCTGCAGATCCCTGGCAAACCTTCTCCTGGGCCTCATTTGCTTTCCAGATGCTTTAGGGGTTGCATGAAAACACCATGGGCTTCTCCTTCTTGAGAACAGGATGTGAGCATGATTTAAAATGCCATTTCTGAGCATTTTTTGCAAAGTTTGGTTCAAGCTTAACATTACGGCTCAGCATGGCAGGAAAAAGCGGGGACAGGAAAGGGAGAGGCTGGAACAGCAGCTTAGAAACGTCTGTGGGATTCAGAAAGTGAATTTCCAAGTGAAGAGGTGGCTGATAACCCCCCAGGAAGGGCAGGCTGCTGGGAGGAGGCAGGCAGAGCTGTGGAGCAGAGCCTGCTGTGCTGGGAGGGCCGGGAGCAGGGACAGGAGCGCAGCGTCTGTCACCCGCGGGTGTGACAGCGCCAGCCCTGCCTGCTGCACTCATTTGGAGGACAGTGCTGCTCTGCCTCCACATTCCCCCTTGCCCTATTAAATACTCAAGCCAAAGAGCCTCCAGGCTGGAATCATTAGAGGGACAAAGGGTCAACAACATTAGGAGATTGATAAATATCCCTCCCTTGCAAGAGCCGGTCCCAACTGAGGATGCTCTCCGCGATGCCAGCTGCACACAAGGATTTTTCCTTCCGTGTGTGTGCATTTTGAAAGCATTGGCTGTCTCTCCCAAATGGGCAATTTCTATTTGGAGACCAGATGTATTTTTATATCAACAGGGGAGAAAAGTGGGAACTCAGCTTCCCAGTTAATAGTTCAAAAATAAAAACAATTCCACAACGATTCTGCACAGGGAACGTCAGGAAATGTTTAGTGCTTCCTTAACTGGAGTTAATTTGGTATTGCCAGTGCATCAGAGTTGCAGGGGAGGCTGAGGAGATCAAGCCAAGCCTGATGGGGCAGATCTGCAGGCACAGCATCGGGGAGCTGGGAGGAGGAGCCCCCGTGTCTGTGCTGGCTGTGGAAAATCTCCATGTGCGCTCCCACAGCAGCCGTGCTCGTTCAGAGAAAAAGACAAACACGGGAGGTCACAGGCTTTAAATGCCCAACAAAGGCAGCCTAACTATTCTATTACAAACCCATCATGTTTTATAAGATGCTTATAAGCAATTTCCAGATTACCACTCTGAGCAAAAGCGTCACTGACAGTCAGAGCTATTCAGCTCAGAGGTCTCCAGGCCCACTCCCCTCCTCTCTCATTTCACTCAGCAATAAACTCTAAGCCAATTATGAGCGTGTTTACAATATTCAGGATCCTATTCATCAATACACCGTGCATCCTCTTCCAGACGGCCAATGGAGTGTACTTGATGTGCCACTTGTGAGACAATTAAATCCCTCAAAGAGATGAGGGTGGAAAAAAAATATGAAGAAGGAAGAAGAGCTGCTTTGCTGGGAAAGAAGAAAACCCTGCTGAGAGCTGTTCCACAGGGCAGCTCTCTCCCTGCATGCTCCCCTCCATGAGCTTTGGGAGCTGTGCCCTGGGCTGGCTCTCTCCCCTCACCATAGATGGGCTGCCCATCACAGAGATTCCCATTTGTCCAGTGCAGCTGGAATCAGCCCCTGAGGGGATGAAAAGGGATGGGAAGCAAACACTGAGCTGTGCCAGTTTCCCCCAGAGAGCAGCAGTAAAGAACCAGTCAGGCCCCTCTATGTACCTTTCCATCCAAAGCCCAAAGTTTCCTTGGGAAAAAGAATAATTCAAACCCCAGGAACAAAGCCTGAGTGACTGTGCAGTGAAGCAGAGGTGAAGGCAAAGCTGCTTTGAGCAGAGCCACAGGCACAGCTCGAGGTGCAGGGAGAAGAACCAGGCTCCTGGGGGGATCCCTGCACCCCCAGCTGACCCCCAAGGGGAGGAGGGAAGCTGAGCAGAGGGAAGTTTGAGTTAGGATCAATACAGGACTAACAAAGAAACTCCATGTACTGTGTTATACAGGAGGTCAGGCTGGAAGGGATGATCTAATAGTCCCTTGTGATCCTGGATCAATGAATGCTGTCTAAAAACATAAACACAGGCTCTGGCTGGCTCCCCCCTCCTCTCTCCTTCATCTGCACTCACAGTCTGGAAAATCTGGAGTTTTGGGGGCTCATGTGGTCCCTTCCCTCCAGCAATAACATCCTGTGGGTTGTGCTTACAGCCACTCCCTTCCAGACCCTGCCCAAACCACCAGGAATCAGCAGCAGGATGAAACTCACCCTGCTCCAGAACCTCTGGCAAAGGATGAGAGCAGGATACCCTCACCAGACAGGCTGCAGTCCCCTTGTTTCTGCTAAAAGCATGGAACTTAAAGATATAGGAAAGCTTTCAAAAAATAAATGAACGAGGCAAATTCATACTACTACTGATCCTCTGGCACAGTCAGCAGGGTAAGGCTGCTCACAGGGGGCTCTCAAAACACACAGAAGAACTGGTGAACACAAGCCTTGCATGGGTTACAAATTAGGGAACAGCCACAATATGCAAAACTCCCCTAAAATCAAGGTGATGCTGGAGGTGGGACATGTGCAGAGCTTTCCTGATGTGTTAATGTTGGGTCAAAACCACCCTGTCTCACCTTGCTGCTGGCAAACCTGAAAAGTAAGCTCCTGTCCTTCTGTATTACAAGAATTTTGAGTTATTTTATCAGTTGCAACAAAACTATTTTCCCTTTAGGGTTTGGCTTGTAGGTTTTGTTGCTGCCCACATGGGGGTTTCAGCCTAGTGCAGCTTTCCTGGAAAATGCTACCAGCCCAAACCTGGGTTAAACCTCAGTGGGACAGAGCCTCCAGGCTGCCCTCCCCACCTGGGGCAGTGCCAGAAGGGCACAGCTCACCTTGGCATCCTGCTTGGTGACGAAATCCACGAAGCCAAAGCCCCGGTGGGATCCTGTTCCTGCCATTTTCTTGGGCAGCCGGACGGTCTTGAGCTCTCCAAAGGTGCTGGGGATGCAAGGAAGAGCAGGGACAGCATGAGATGGAGGCAGGAGTCACCCCTTCCCCACAACCCCTGGCAGTGCCAGCTGCACACCCACTCTGAGTGGTGTCCTGCAGCCCTGCAAGCCCCATTTCCAAAGCAAATAGCAGTTGAAAAACTCAGCTTGGATTTTAATGATCATTCTGGATATAAAACTTAACAATACAAAAAAACTTCTCTAATATAACTGCTTTGCTTCTCCTTCCCTCAGGAGATCCAGCCAGAATGCCATGCCTTGCTCAGGGTGAGCAAAGCATCTCCAGGTTAGCAGGGCTGCTCCAGACCCCACCAAAACAGATTTATTTGCACCTTTAAAGAGGGGCTGGAGTGCACAGGATACAGGCAGGACACAGAGCATGGCCCCACAGGGAATTATTCTTTTTCCAGAACAGCTCCTCCATCCCCAGAGGTGTCATCCCTCCAACTCCAGGGGATCCTGGGCATTTTTTATGATTGGATTTCCTCACTCTAACCCTTCAGCCTCTGCCATCCTGCAGCTTCTGTGCTGGAATAAACTGGTTTTATCTAAGCTTTCTGGATGTAGGAAGGGAAACAGGCGAATCCAGGAGACCACAACAACCTCCATATCCAACAGCATTTCAGACAAGTTTTGCAGTGTCAATGGAAAGCCAGGAATGGGGAGATAAGGGGGTTCCTGTCCCCCAGAAGGAATGTGTGGCTTGAGCAGCAAGGCATGGCAGCCATCCCACTTTGTCCAAAACCCTACAAAGGTTTTTTAGCCCCAAAGGCAGCACGTGCTGGACACCCCTCTCCAGTGCCATCCCCTGGAGAAATTCCAGGACAAAGCCAACGCTTTCCCTGCTGCCAAGCTCCCTCTTCTCCTCCCCTCCCCTCACACCCATTTATCAAACACATATGCACAAACTGCAGGCAATAAATATTTAATGTGGCCCAGGTCTGAAGAGATGTGTTATTTTATTTGAAAATCTCCACACAGGCGTGCATACACAAAAGGAGCCTGGGATACAGCAGTGCCAAAGAGCACCTGGGAATAAACACAGTAAAGGCCATAAACGCTCTCGTGAAATGATATAAGCTAAATCCTGGGAGTTAACCTGCTGCACTGGCAGCATGACCAGGCATTCATCCACCCAATTTCCTTAGGCAACGTGGTGTGTAAATGCACCATTATGAAGCTTCAAAATGAATCCGCACGTCTCGCGCTCGGTGCTTTCCCTCCCTCTCCCTGCTGCCCCCTCCGAGCTGGAGCCACGCAAACAAACAAACAAACCCCAGCACAGCACAGGGAGCAGCCTCAGCTGCTGGAGAGCTCGGATCCCGGGGTTTTTCCCTGGGGTAGGGGTGACAGGGACTCCCAGGATCCCTGGAGCACCTCGAATGCTGCAGCTGGGTGAAGGGAGAGGCAAGGGGACAGCTCCTGAGCCATGGGGACGCCCACCTAGCTAGGAAAAATGGGAGGTAAGGGCCATGGGCACGCTCTAGTGTCTCTCTCTCCATGAAAAATATCAAGGACATTGCCTGGGGGCAGCAGAATATTTGCTGAAGGAACAGGAGCAGAGTATTGCTCAAAGGGAGGTCTCAGACAACGCTCAGTCTGTGCACTGAAACACCAACGTGTCCTTTTGCCACCAAATCCCAGCACCCAGGGTGGCCAGGGGTACCCAGAGGAGCAGGATGGCTCTGGATTTAGAGTGCCAGGGAAGCTGTGCTGGCACACATCAGCCTGGGCAGAGCTGGGAGAAACTGGCAATTCCTTCCTCATCAGCTCAGAGCACTCCAAGCCACCCACACGTGGAGAGGAGAGGAGGGAAGGGAGGGGACACTGCTCCAGATGCACAGCAGGGCTGGCCAGGAGCTTTCCCTGGGCTTCCAGAGGGATGGATGCAGGGAATAGGCGAGGTGGAGGGGTGAGGGAAGCCGAGGGGACAGGGCTGACCCCAGAGGGGCCGTGCAGGGGAGCAGCATCCCCCCCACTGCGGCGCTAATTAGAAAACACAACACAGCAATTACCGGCGGGAGCTGCGAATGAGGCACAGCTCCGGCCTTTAATGTTCTCCTCTCTGGTGCCAGGCACAGACTCACACCTCTCCTTTCCAATTATTTCTGCTGGATTTGGGGGGAGAGAGAGGCAGAGGCAGAAGGAAACCCAATTACCCCCTGCAGTGGCAGGCTCCCTGCCCAGGGAAGCCAGAGGGAAGCCAGGTGCTGATGGCTTTGCTCCCACTGCAGCTCATCCAGCATGGCCAGGCAGGGATTGTGCATGGCAAAGGCATGGGGATGGGGATGGGAGGAGGAAAAGCATGGAGCACATCACCCAGGTGACACCAGAGCATAATGGCAAGGGAGGGAAGAAAGCTTTTCCATTAGATGTCGTGGAGCTGTTTGAAAATGTGCTGCCAGGGGCTGGGATGGCTGTGGAGTCACAGCAAGTTGGACGTGGTGGCACTGCCAGCTCCTTCCCTTTGCAGCACAGATGGAGTGAAAAAACCCACAGCAGCCCAGGCTGGGGTTCCTCTGGGTGCTGGTGCCTCTCTCCTCTCCAAGTGGGCAGAGATCAGCAATCCTGCTGCCAGCATGGCGCACAGCACCAGGCCAGGCTCCTTCCCTCCAGCAGCAAGGTTTGCAGGGAGGATTCCAGCACCAGTGAGTGTGAAACCAGAACAGTTTCTGGATTTATCCTCACTCACCCATCAATGCCTTCTCCAAGTGCTCCTGATCCCCTGCACTAGGGCTGGGGGTTGTGGGAGCAAAGCCCTTTCAGGCTTGAGACATTTGCAGTCAGCCTGGCTTAACTCGGCACAAGACTTGATCCTCAGTCCTGAAGAGCGCAGCAGCCCCCTGAGCCTGGCCTGGAGCTGGATTTCTGACAGGACACTGGGATGGGATTTCAGTGTGGCCAAGCTGTGCAGCAACCCCAAATGTCTGGTGAAACCCCCATGGAGCTGCTCACAATTAACACAGAGAGGTTTGGGGGCCAAAAGCAAAGAGTTTTGCTGCAGAGGCAGCAGGATGGCAGAGCCCCTGGTGACCAGTCATGCACACAGCTGTTCCTGGCTTGCTTCCCACAGGTCCATGAAAAATGGTGTCCCACAGCTACTCTCTGAAATCCCAGGAGGAATCAGGACCAGGAGGGGAGGGCAGAGGTGTGCAGGATGTGGCTCTGCCTGGGCTCCCCTGTCCCTGCAGGCCCTGCCAGCCAGGCTGGCAGATCCAACCTCACACCTTGCTCTCCCAGGCTTGGCACATTCTCCTGCTGTTGGCTGGGAGAGATGACAGCCTCCACAAACACTGCAACTCCTATTTCCTAAATGAGAACCTTTGTTTTGTGCCCATCCAGATTTGCTGGGAAACCAGAAAAAGCCTGTGCTGGCCCTGGCTGAGCCACAATGCACAGGGCTGCAGAACAGAGACAGCCACGAGCTCTCCTTTGACCCGTCACCCCTTCCAAGCTCAGGGTGCATCCCAGAGATGCCAGCAGGGACATCCCCTCCCTCCCATCCACAAGAGGTGCAGCATTTCTCCATGGCACTGCTGGCTGTCAGCTGCTCTCCTGCTGCTTTGGCAGCTCTTCCAGCTGCCATCCTGCTTCCCTGGCTGAACACAGGCAGGAAAAGGAGATTTCTCCTCCTCACCGCAAGCTGGCTGCAGGTCAGAGGAACATCACTCCTTGGGATTGTAATTATATCCTTCTGGCACAGGCCAGCTGGGAGGCAAGTCCTTTGCCTGCTAATTACAGGACATTATATTGCTATTAAGGAGCACATTCCAGCTCAGGACACAACCCATGGCTCACCTGGCTTTGCCTGGTCACCAGAAGGAGCCTGCACATCCTTCCAACATAGCCCAGAGGCCATGGGACAGAGGAGAATGGGCAAGTGGGCTCCAGAAAACCTCTTCCCTTCCCTTCCTTCCTCCCTGCTCCCCAGAAAACCCCACAGCTCCAGGCAGCAGTGAAGGATGCTCGTTCATGGGACAGATCAAGGTGAAACTGGAATCAGAGTGGTTTACTTGGAAGAAACCTTAAAGTTCATCCTGTTCCACCTCCTGCAATGGCAGGGACACCTTCCACCATCCCAGGGGGCTCCAAGCCCTGTCCAGCCTGGCCTTGGGCACTGCCAGGGATGGGGCAGCCACAGCTTCTCTGGGCACCCTGGGCCAGGGCCTGTCCCCCCTCACAGGGAACAATTCCTTCCAAAGAAATTATAAACATCTCTCCAGCTGAGAAGTTTTCCCTCCATTTCAGCCCCTCCCCTGTCTCAAAGAGCAGTATTTAAACTGCAAAATCCTTGGGACAGGCCAGACCTGTCCATCCCTGATGGGCATTTTCAAGTCCCAAACACAGAGATGTGTTCATCTGACTTGATCTTGATGCACCCCAATCCACGAGCTGGTCAAGGACTCTTGGGTTGCCATGTTCTGAGGGGGAAAGCACAATAGGAGGAAAGCACAACAAACACCATGAATCTGTCCACTGCCAAAACCACAGAACATCTCGGAAAACAACCACAAAAATCACCCTGAGTGTTCTGCAGATGTGTACAGAGGTCCCACTGCACAGAGCAGTCCTAAATCCCCCTCTTTGGTTTATATTCCTTCAAGAAAAACAAAACAGCAAAACCACGCTGAAAAAACTGACGATGAAAACCTTTCTGAAGGCTGCCAACCCTCTCCTGGGTTGCCACCATCTCCTCCTCCTGCTCTCCTCTTGCTGCCTTGCTCTCTCCAGCCCTGCCCAGCTCCCCCCCGGCAGCCCCAGGCCGGAGCTCAGGCAGATGAGGCAGCAGCGTGACCGCTCATCCCAAACGCCTCTGGGCAGGGATGAGGAGTCCAAAAGAGCCACAAATCCTTCCCTCCCCTCCCTGCACAGCCTCAGCCCCAGGAGCAGGCTGCAGCCACATGGAATTCACTCAATCCCTTATTCTTTTTCCCCCAAACAGGACCTTCCCCCTCCAGAAGGCCCCGCCACACTCTGCCTCTGAATTTGCTGATTAAAAGGGGGAAGGAAATAAAATACAGTAATGGTCCTTTTTTTCTTTCTTCCTCCTGGAGGAAGGCAGGACCCTGGCAAATGGTTTTGCCCCTGGGCTGAGCCATGGCCAGTTGCACCCCCTGCATGAGGGAGTTAATGGAATCCGCAGCAGAAGGGCCCTCCCGCCTCCCGCTCCAGGACTTCAGCTGACTCCGGGATGGCTAATCCCATTACAAGAAAATAACGTGGATAATTCAAGCTAATGAAATCGTTACAAGAATGTGGACAGCCAGGGGTGGACATTCAGAGCCAATTTAACACTCCTTGGTGTTGTTATCCCCAGCACAGGAAATAGCTGAAAAGGAGGAAAGGAAAGGGAAGGAGGGAAGAAAAAAGCCTTCCTCTCTTGTTAGCTTAAATCCTGTTAGAGAGTTCAGGAATTATCTGGCACCCATCTCCCCTATTACCATTATCAGCAGCAGCATCAATAATGTCTCCTTCACCTCTGGAAATCAGCAAATGAAGGCACAAGGTGGGAGGGAACCTCTGGATCCTGGAGCTCAGACTGTGGCTCCCTCCAGCTCTGGTGGAGGGGTTTGGAGCAGAGCAGGGGAGCAGCATGCCCCTGGCCCACATCAGGAAGCAAAGCTGATCCTTCATTCATGTCCTGCTGGATAATCAAAGCTCCAGCAAAATCTGTGTGAAAAGCCAGGGGGACACGGGACAGCCACGTCTGCACCTTGCTCTTTACCATGGATCATCAGTTTTTCCAGTTTCCTCTTTGCCCAGGAGCATCATCTTTGTTTGGAGGCCCCTGATCTGCTGCTGCAGCACAACTGGGTTTTGCTTTGTGTGATTCCTCTTTTTCCTTGTGCTGCTGCCTGTCCAGGCTCAGCTGCTCTGTGGATCCTTTCCTGAGCCCGGTTTTCTGTCCTTGAGGCTCCTGGGGCAGGGCCAAAGCCAGGCTCCCATCACTGCAGCATCTCACACACTCCCTGGAATAACATTGCTGCTGGTCCCAGCTCTGGACTTCCCTCCTCATGGAGGAAGTCCATGAGATCCACTAGAAAACAACTCCAGCCTTTGGATTGCCCTCACTCCCTTGGTGAAAAGCTCCAAGTTTAGTTCTTCCTGGATTTATCTAATTTTGGCACAGATCTCCAAGAATTATTTAGAAGCCAAACACCACAACTACTCCAAGTGCCAGGGACTATGTGGACATGGATGTGTTTCTTCCAAGGAGCTGGGAATTGACCCACAAATCCCATTTTTAGTGGAAAATGGCAGCAGCCTCCCTTGGAGCTCGTGGCAAAGCAGGATCAGGAACACAACAGCTTTGGCCCCAGAGCAGGAGGCAGCCAGGGGATGGATCTTCCCTCTCCTCAAGATGCTGGATCAAGAGGCAGTGGCTGCTTCCTGTGGCTTAACTGGCTTGTTTAAAAACACAGCAAAACATTTTATCCCTTCTCGATTTATTTTCCTTAACAGTTGCTTATGAGGGACCTTATCAAAAGCGTTCTGAAATTCCAAGCAAATTAGTCATTAGGCAGGTTTTCAGAACAGTAATTAGGCCACTCCATGCCCCTGATGTATTATTTACCTGAGAAGATCTACATAATTAGGGCTCTTCTTTATAACTGGTATTACACACACTAAATTCTACTCCAGTCTATCGTGTAATTACGCAATTAGGCCGCACGCTAAACAGAAACCAATCCTGAAAACCAAGCAGAAAGAAAAAAAAAAAACAACCACCCAACAGTAATTATTATTTTTTTAAATCCTCCATCAGCAGCACAGCAGCAAGTCTTAAAATTTTAATATCCCACCACTTAAGTAATTTCTAAGCAGGTGCTGCAACCAGGTTTGGTTTCTTAATTTTGCTGTGTTTAATCCGACTTTGGGAGGTTTTAACACGGGGAGAGATCAGCTTTAAAGGCTGGTGGGAAAAGGAGCCTTTCCCTTGCTGGATTTGCTGTGCTGGTGGCAGCAGCATCATGTCCCTGCACCTCCCTTTGCAGCTCCTCAGCCCCCTGCTCCTCCCAATCCAGGCTGATTTTCCAGCTCCAGCTGCTCTGTGTGACTGTCACAGTCGCTCTGCCCTCCAGAGCCGGCTCCCACGCTGGAATTGTAGTGTGGAAAAAAGGAATGAGAGCCCTGGAGCCCCTGCAGCAGGAGCTGGGATGTGCAGAGCCCCACCCAGCAGCCTCACACACCTTTAGGATGGAGAGATGGGCATCTCTTGATTTGTTCCCATCTTTTTTTCTGGTCTGACTGCAAAGCAAGATCCCATAATGTGCCTCCCTATGGATATTGCACATGCCCTGCTTTGTTTCCTGCTCCTTGCTGATGGAAGAGCCTGCACCACTGGGGTGGGAAGTATTTTTTAAATCCACTTCTTGCTATAAATCTATTTTAGACTTGGTGACATCAAGGAGAAGCAGCCAGGACTCACTGACACCTCCAGGAGAAGACACCTGCCTATTCTCCACGTTTATTTCCGTGCTTTAAAGACAAGGATGATTCACTGGCTGATGAAAGCAGGAACAGATTTCCTCCAGAAATTTCACACCTCAATGCCCACAATTCCAGTTCCTAAGGGCCAGGGGAAGGTGCAGAGCTGGTACAGGGAACACCACAAGCTTTAGGAAGCTCTGGATTCAAGCAGCACTGCTGAACTTGAACACTGACAAGAGCTGGGGAGTTCAGAGCCACCCCAAAAGAGTTTGAGGATTTAAGGATAACTGGTGGGTGTGTGGTGGAAGAGGTCACCCCAAAGCAGGATGGAGGTGGAAAATCCCACTTTAATATTATTTAGGTTTTGTTGTTGCTTTTCTTCTCCTGGGCAATCTTAGAGAGCTCTGAGCTTGTTCTGGTCACAGCAGGGCTCTGGTCCCCTCTGCTGTCACTCTCAAATCCCCTCATTTCACCTATCCAGCATCTTCCTTCTTAATCCTACTAGTAATACTAGTTACTCCTAATAGTAATTACCTTTTTTTTTTAAATTTTTGCAGGGAGAGACAAAAGACATTCAAGCCTGGAGGAGAAAGGAGCAGCTCTATCAGGACATCTTCCCCCACAGCACCTCCCTGGAGCACAGCAGGGCCAAACCCTGCTGCCCTGGCAGCTGAGGTGTACAAATGCAGCAGTCACCTACAGACCCCTCTATCCCAACCCTCAGGGAATCTCAATCCTTGCACAGCCTCCAACAAGAGCCCCCAATGCCTGCAAAGCCTTTCTCAGAGCTCACACTCCTAAGCCACAATTCTCCCAGCACGCAGCACCTTGCAGGACCAGGGCTTAGGAGCCACCAAGTCACTGCCCTAATCACCAGAGGGTCAGCATTTCAAAGGAACCTGCAGCTCCCACAGAGCTGAGATTTGGGGATTTATCTCTCCTGGGCTCTTTTGAAAATCCTGATCAGAGTGCAGCTCTGGTCAAAAAAAAAAATAAGTTATGCTAAAAATAGTGCTCACAGGAGGGTCTGGTGCAAATCTCTGCTCCTGGAGGATTCTTATGAGTCAGCTCCTTTCAAAGACAAGAGGAAATTTGTATAGCTAGCAACTGGGAAACACAGAAGAAACCCAAAAGTGTACCCAGGGCATCCTTTGGAGAAGGCAGCCTTGCTGTTAAGATACCAGCTGCATCAACAATCCAAAACATAAAGAAATACCTTATATTCAGCTGTAGAACCTCCTGCACTGAGCTGGGGAATAAATATAGAAGCAATGAGATATTTATAGGCACACAGCTATTTTAACACAGCTCTGCTTTAAAGAGAATCCTTATTTAAGTCTTGTCCCTGTAAAGCTGCAGGATGACTTAGAAAAATAACCTGATTAATTATTTTCATCAGGGGAACAGAGAAACACAGAGGGGAGATCAAATGCACGCAAGCGCAGCGGGAACGCGGGAGCTGAGCTGGAGGCTCAAACACAGCCAGGCTGTGAGCTCTCCTGAGCTCAGGATTGTCCCCAGAGCCCAGGCTGGCCACATGGGACACCTGCCAGGGCTCAGAGCAAGGCCAAGCATTCAAAGCAGGCACAGAGCAGCTCCTTGGTGAGGCAGGCTGGGAGCCACCACGCTCCAGAGACACAACAGCCCATCTTCTGCTCCTGCTGGAAAAGCCCTGGGAGCAGAGGTGGCTTTTCACTGCTAACAGCCCAATTTACCCATCCTGTGCCCAAACTGGAGGTGTGGCTGCTGCCCCAAGCTACAATGGTGGCTCTCCTCAAGCCCCAGGACTTTGGTCACCCCTTGCCAAGCTGCCATGGCCACAGCAAAGCTCAGAGGCCACTCTGCACCGTGGGATTTGTCTTCACAGGTCACCTGGAAAAGTCCCAAAAGACAGGGAGTGACTGGTGCAAGCACTGCCTGAGCCACCACGGGGTTCAGTGATGATGTTCCCACTCCATTTCATGGAAAGCTCATTGCTCTCCACCCGTCTCAGAAAGTGCAGGATGAGAGGACAGAGATTCCACAGGATCCCTGGATGGTTTGGGTTGGAGATCATCTAAGCCCAGCCACCCTGCCAAGAGCTCCAAGTGTGGCCATAATGAGAGAAAAGGGAAGGGATCATCCTTCCAGCCACAACAACAACAAAATGCAAGCACACACCTGGAAAAAAGGTGAGATGAGTTCTAGGGGTGAGAACAATCCAAATGGCAGGGACAGAGCGGAATGTCTGCCATGGAGAGTGAGCTGCAGCCAGGATGGGCTCAGCAATGCTGAGCCTGTGTGGGAGCTGTCACAGGCCCAGCTGATGGCAGTAAGTCCCTGCAGAGGTGACAGCTCTGGCAGATGCACTGAGCAACAGCAGAAAAGGGGGAGAAATCAGACAGGAGGCAAAGGCAGCTCAATCTTCACAGGCAGAGCTGGGCTGTGCTCGCTGGTGTTAAAAAAGGGAGGCAAGTGGTTAAAAAACAACTTTTAAGCAGCATCCTTGCTGAGCACAGGTAGGGCAGGGCAGGCTGGCAGCTCCCCTCCCTCCCTCCTCCAGACCTCCCTGCTGCAGCAGACCCAATTTCATGGGGTTTTTGCACAAGCAGCGGGGTGGAAAATGATCATCGGGAGGCAGCGCACGGCGCTCCCCACATCCCCCTGCAAGGTGAGCAACCCCAGCCCCACCTGGGCGAGGAGAGAGGCACCAGAGAGCTCCCAAAAAGGCAGCCATGGGTGAGGACGAGGGGCTGCCATGGTGGGGATGAGGGGCAGCCACGCTCCCCCCAGCCCTGTCACCCTCCTGGCTGCTGCCGGCACAGACAGCGCAGTCCTGCGTGACAGCGTGAAATTAATATGATTTTGGGGGAAGCTGGCAGTGAGTAATGAGCAGCTGAAACACCTCATCCCCACCCCCTCGCCCTCCCCAGACTCTTTTAACCCTTCAGCTGCTGGCATGGCATCAAAGAGTGGGAAGAGCAAGAGCTGGGTTAAAGAGAAGTAGGGAAGAGCCATGGAGCACACCTGAAATGGGATTTGCAGGGTGGATTTTGGCACAAATCTCAGTGGTGCTGCCTGTGAACAGCCCCAGCCTGTTGAGATGCTGAGACTGGCACCCTTGGGCTTGGAAAAGTCATTATTGCTGCTTTTCCAAGTGAGGTTTCACAAAGAGATGCCCAAAAAAATGAGGGGCTGAAGGAGACCCAAGGCTGTCCTCCAAACACCCCAGAGCCCACCCAGGAGGGGATAACCTGATGTGCACAGACCACAGACGGGCAGCAGAACAAAAAGTGGTTTTCCAGCTTCCCTGGTACCTAATAAATGGGAATATGGGCAGAAAAACCATCCCATCTTCACAGGCAGCTGATGTGAATCCCTGGATGCCTGGTAGGGGTCAGTCCCACAACAGCACCTTCCTCAGAGGATGAGGCTCAGCAGCTTCCCCCTGGACTTAATTGCAGCAAATTTAAGATCTCCTGTCCTCTGCCAGATGCCTGGAAGTGCTCAGGATACTGCTGGGGGAGGAGGAAAGAGAGGTGAGAAGACAGATGGTCATCCTGATCTGCCTTAACTTGATTTCTTCAGGAAAAACAAGGGGCAGACAGAAATGCTGCTGGTGCCAGCAGCTGCAGAAGCCAGCACAGTTCAAAGGCCTTGGGCACAGGCAGAGCCTCAGGGGAGGTGAGAGACTCTGGAATGGAAGGGCTTTAATTGCAATCACATCCCAAGGCTGAAAAATCTCCCAGATTGGGAGAGGGAGAAAGGCTGCAGCAGGCATGAGGTTAAAAAAATAATGATGCAAACAGAGATGCAAATAAAGGACACGATGTCATCGTGAGGAGAAAGCTGTGATTCATTAGAGGCTTGTTCAGGACCTTCTCGTGAAGTGAGACTGAAAAATACCCACACAAGTGAAAGGCAGGGGGGGTGGATGGATCCACATCACCAGCAAAGAGCTGCAGCTAACAAATCCAACAGACAGAGGAATTTTAAGAGCAAGGAGATAATCATCTTGGCTGTACCTTAATGAAAGGCTGAGACACAGGCTCAAAAGTTAGTCCAGTGAAATTTCAATGTTATAGATTGTGCAGTGCCCCAGCTGGCAGCCCCCAAAGGGCCAACTCTGGGAATGAACAAGAACTGGCCACAGTATAAGGCAAAAAAAGAGAGAAATCCATGTTTTTCTTTTCTTAGACACACACAGACTCTTAATTCAGACAAAAAGACACCTTGTAACACTAAGAACCCTGAGTGGGTGATTTCCAGGACACAGCACAAGCAAGCTTTGCTTTTCTCCCTATGGAGAACCACCTGCCCACATCTGAAATTTTTTTGCACTGAAAAAACGGCAAAAAGCCCAAAGCAGAACCCCAGAGTGGCATTTGAACAAGACATTCCAAAAGCAGCCCCTTCCCCAGCTCACTCCACCTCCCTGAGCCCCTCCACGCTGCTGAGCTGAGGAATTTGTGTGGAAAACTAATTAAAGTTCCCTTGGGAAGCTTGGCTGGATGCCCTGGAGAGAGGTGGCAGGAGTCAGGAGAGAGCAGCCCAGAAATTCCCTTCATTTGCACAGGACAAATCCAGGTGTTGGGTGGGCAGAAAAGGGATCTGGAGTACATGGAGAGCAGAAAAGGGGGAAAAAATAAATACAAAAATCAAATATGTAATGAATATTCAAACCCAGGAAAGGGATGTGCTGAAAAAAGAAAATCTTCCTTCTGCTGTTGGGAAGAGCCACCTTTTAAAGCAACTTTGCTAAGATAACACAGAGTTAAACATTTCCTTATCTATGTTAAACACCTTTATGATTCAGACTGAAAAACAGCACTGCAAACCCATTTCCCTCTCCCCCACCCCATGGCTCTCTTTGGAGAGTGGCCAAATTAAAGTGGCCACTTCCATTTCTGGCCTCTGAATATCAACCCAATTCTGCTGTGTTTGGGTTTCCAGCACACAAGGAGAAGATTTGAAAAAGAGGGAGGGGAAAAAATAAATAAAAAGAGTTTAATTTATGCTGTTTGAAAAAGAGAAATAAAGCAGCCCAGCAGATTCCTGCATTCCTGGTGCACATTCCTGCAAGCTGCTTCCCAAAAATCTCCTGCACTCTGTATTTTCCTGTGCCACACTGCAGTTTGGGCATGGGAACATCAGGATCCAGGGATGCCCCTGGCACCTGTGCAGGACATCCAGGGCACACAACTCACAGGGCTGGAAGAGCAGAGGTGGCTCAGGGGCAGCTGTGCCAGGGGTTCCCCACCCTCATGGGGGAATTCTTTCCCAATATCCCATCCAGCCCTGCCCTCTGGCATTGGGAGCCATTCCCTGTGTGCTGTCCCTTGTCCCAAATCCCTCTGCAGCTCTCCTGGAGCCCCTTCAGGCATTGGAAAGGGCTCTGAGGTGTCACTGGAACCTTCTCTCCTGCATCTCCCAGCTCCTCCATCAGCTCTGGGGTCTCCTCTGGCCTCTCTCTAAGAGCCCCACATGTGCTGTGTTCCCCTGGCACAGCACAGACAGACTGACAGCCAACAGTGGGACAGAGGGGAGCCATCAGCCAGGCAGCTTCCTTTCATCCAAAACCAGACACTTCCAAAGGTGCAATCCTTGTGAGAACCTCCAAACAGCAAGGGTGGGACCCCACAGCCAACAGGGGACAGGGACAGAGGAGGAAAAGCCTCAATCCAGAGGAGGATCCTGCACCCCCAGAGGCACCAGGCAGACACTGAGCAGCCCTGAGCTCTGAGGTGTCACTGGAACCTTCTCTCCTGCATCTCCCAGCTCCTCCATCAGCTCTGGAGCCTCCTCTGGCCTCTCTCCAACAGCCCCACATGTGCTGTGTTCCCCTGGCACAGCACAGACAGACTGACAGCCAGCACTGGGGCTGAGCCCTTCAGCCAGGACAGAGGGAGCCATCAACCAGGCAGCTTCCTTTTATCCAACACCAAACTCAAACACATCCAGAGGTACAGTCTTTGTGAGAACCTTCAACAGCTGTGGGTGGGAGCCCACAGCCAACGGGGAACAGGGACAGAGGAGGAAAAGCCTCAATCCAGAGGAACATCCTGCACCCCCAGAGGCACCAGGCAGCCACTGAGCAGCCCAGCACAGCCCTGGCATTGCAGTGAGGAGCTGGATGTGAGTACAGGCACCACATCCCCTGTGCCAGCACCCTCAGGAGCAGCCATGACCCAGTACCCTGAAGCTCCTGGCCCAGAGCTCCCAGCATGGGCTACCCTGAAATGTAGTTATCCCTAAGGAGAGGCCAAAACAAAGCTTGGGAACCCAGCCCTGTGCTGGAAACCCCAGAGCACAGCCACACTGGGATGCCAAGCAGCACGTGGAGACCCCTGGCATGGCAGCAGGGGCTGGGGAGGCTTTGGAGAGCTCATGGCCTCACCTATTTCCTGCAGAACATGGTGTGGTGACCCACCCAGCACCACATCGAACTCAGAGGCACCTCCCAGCTGCCACTACACCTCTGAAACACCACCTGCTCCCAAAGTGCTGTCTGTGGCAGGTGTCCTGGCAAGGTGCAATTCCAGAGCCCTTCCAGTCCTCAGGGGAGGCCAGCAAGGTGTTTCCCAGGCCCTGGTCTGCTTCCCCAGGGGTTTCTGCTTCTCCCAGACTCAATTTTGGGCACTCCCTTCTTGCAAGCAGAGGTGTCAGCACTGCAGGGGAGTTCAGGGAATCATTGCCCTGCTCTGCCTGCTCCTTCTGCCACATCAGCAGCTCTGTCCTGCCCCAGATGTGCCAGCACCAACCACCTGCAGCCCCTGTGCTACCCCAGCATCCCTCACAGCCCCCAGTATTTCTGCAGCTGTCCCCAAGCCCTTGAGCCACTGCCTGGAGACAAGATTCAAGCAGTTAAGAAGCAGCAGCAATCAGTTTTGAGTCATTTCTAACACAACATTTGAGGTTTTAAAAGTGAAGCCCAGCAATCCTGGCAGCACTGGGCATTCTGTTTGCATGGAATGCTCTAATTAACTCTGCCCAGCTCTTGCTTAACAAACTCACATGTTTCTCCTCAATTTTTTTTCCCTCCTCTTGTGTCTTTCACCAGCACAGATTTTCCACATCTTCAACAGGAGGAAGGAGAAATTGTCTCCAGTCATGTAGACTCCATTACTGGCAGAAAGGTGTGAACAGCAAGCATGTCTGGCAGAAGGATTCATTATCCCACCGTGTCCTTTATAATGGGAAATGAAAAGCCCATTCTGGTAACTACACTTTATTATAATAGGTCAGAAGAAGTGAAAGGCATCATCTTATAAAATTAACTTCATAAAGATTGCCTTAAAAAATAAAAAAAAAAATCTCTCTGCCAGTTTATCC
This sequence comes from Zonotrichia albicollis, assembly GCF_047830755.1. NCBI lineage: Eukaryota > Metazoa > Chordata > Aves > Passeriformes > Passerellidae > Zonotrichia > Zonotrichia albicollis. The sequence goes on along the minus strand of NC_133836.1, from coordinate 9,743,440 downwards.
ACTGCATCTCCCTGAGATTTTTTTCTCCCTGCAGAGATTTTTTTCTTCTCTCAGAAAGGGCTGACTCCCAAGTCTTGTCCCACTTCACTTTTTCCTCCTCATCAGGCCCAGATATTTGCTTTGCCAGATGCAATAAATGCCATGTCTTTGTCAAGACAAAGAAAACAGTCAGCAAAGGAGTTAAAATGAAAAGAGACACCCACCCCAAAGGTCTCTGCAAGAAGCAGTGTTACTTTCTGTGCAGGAAAGTCAGGCTGTGCAGATAAGTGCCCCTGATAACCTGTTCTGTGCCCTGCAATACCTTCCAATTGCTCTTCTGCTCACTGCTTCTTTAGGCAAACTAAAGCTAATGATAATTTTGTGATTTAACAGCTTTGTGCAACGTGTCTGACTGCAGTTCCTGAGAGATGATAAACCACCTGAGTCCTGATCTCCTCAGCTAACTGGAACTAACAATTGCTGCAAATTCCAGAGAAATCAAAGATAAAACCAAAATTCTAAGTTCTCAGATATATCCTGCAAAGAAAAGAAACAACTTCATCTCCCAAACACATAACTCCAAAAACTCCATCCTTTGGTGGGATGAGTAGCAGCTCTGCCAAACTCCAAGCACACCCTGGACTGACTCCATCCCCCAGGTTGCCTTGGATTGGGCAGGAATCCTTTAGGAAGTGTTTTTCTAAATTTTATCATTCCCTTTCTGAGGAAAATGAAACCCCCATCTCCTCAAAACATTATAAATCACTTGCAAACAGCCTGATTTTCCATCTTCGTGGAGTTGGGAAAGGAGGGTGGAAGGGGATGCTCTGAAACAAAGAGTTAATTGGAACTCCCAATGAAGGCTGCATGGATCTCATGTGATAGATTCTTAGAGGAGCCCAATTTTCAGAAATTGCCAGGGCTCCAATCTGTGAAAATGTGGCCTTTCACAGATCTCCAATTCAGCTTGCCACATCTAGAGTTCCTTCTGAGAAAAAAAAAAACAAGTCTTGCCATAAAAGCCCCACAATTTGGTAGGAAAAATTAGAATTAGCAGCCTTCATGGGATAGCAATCCCTTTGTCTCTCCTCCCCTAACTGTGGCTCTTTGCTAAGAACTAAGCACCATTTACCTTTTGTTATTTTTCCAGGTAGTAAAGAGAAGAGTAGGATCTAATCAAGAACAAAAATAGGTGAAAAAAACACACCCACAAAAGCTAAATCTTCACACCTCGCCCAAAAGCAGCCCCTATAATTGAACAGCAGTTCTCCCTCTGAAGAAGATAGGTGTTATCTTAAAAAAAAAAAAAAAGATAAATAAATCTCTTGAGGGTGCAAGAGAGGGCAGAACCTCCAGGAGAACGTGGCAGGACATGCTCTGAACCAGTGTCACCCCCCAGCAAAGCCACAGGGGCTGGGCTGGGAGCAGGGAGCACCTGAGGCCTGCTAATGGAACTGCTAAAATGGGATTATTTTGCAGGCAGAGGATCTGAGCTGCTGATCAGAGCATTCCTGACTCCCCCCAAACCCCTTCATGAAGCAGCACCTTTCTGCAGTGCAGGGAACAAAGCCTGCTGGCCCCACATTCCAGAGTGAAGAAGTTCCTCCAGGCTGCTGCAGGAGCACAGGCAGTGCTGCAGGGCAAGGCTGAACGTTTCAGTGACGGATTCATAAAAAAACAAGATCCAAAAGTGTAAAACCAGCCTGGGCAGGGATCCCTGAACTGCCACAGCAGGGCAGGTACAGCAGCTTGAAAAATCCACTCTCCAGAGCACCCAGCTCCCTTGGTTTGTGCTCCAGGGCCACCTAAACCTCCTGTGGGGCCATTTGAGAAGGGGGACTGAGCACCTTGACAAAGCTCAAAACATGGAAATATTTGTTTTGGGGTGAAAAATAAATATATCTACACACATATAATGTGTCACAAATATTTTTGAACAATATTGGCATAATCTATGTATTTTTCTGGGGTAACGCATACAGATACATAGATTCTGTGTGGATGTATATAATGTGTGTGTACATAAAATAAATACACACATATAAACTGAATAGTTATTCCTAATTTAATATTTATAAATTAATATTTATTTATTGTGAAATTAATATTTATTTAAAATTCATATTTCTTGATTTTTCTGCTGCTGCAGGGCTGGAAGGTGGCTCTGGAGCAGGGGAAACAATAGGGAAGATGCTCACCCTGTAAAACCTGGGGCCTGGGGCTGTCACCCTGTGTGCTGATCAGCCTGGCTGAGTGGCCTGGTGGTCCCCAGGCTGGCTGTCCCTTGCTGTCCCCAGGCTGGCTTTCCTGGGCAGGCTAAGAGTGCCCCCTGCAGCCCTGCCAGCCCTTCCACTGCCAAAGGACTGCTTGCCATTGCCAATAAATCCCCAACAAAAGCCAAACTAAGGCAGGTTCCTAAAGGCAGAGCAAGCCCAAAGCTCCAGAGCTGACTGAAGGGCACAAACAAAGCAATGCAGGAGGGTGAGGTGCTGGTTGTGTCAGGTTTGGGCTGCTCCAGAGGACAGGAGTGAAAGGAATGTCCCCCCAAGCTGCTGATTTTGTTTTGAGGATAAACCCAGCTCTGAACATCCCAGGTGAATGAAAGGGAAGCTCTGAGAGTGCTGTCACCAGCTGGAAGCTGCAAAATCAATCAGATGCTCCCCTGCCCCTCCTCTCCACAGCTCTGAGGTGCCAGACAAGACAGGAGGGAAAAATCCCACACCAAAAACCCCCCACAGGCTCTGTGCCTGTGATGTACAAACCCTCCCGGTGCCTTGAACTTCACCTCAGCCCCGGCTTTGCTGGCTCCAGCTTTACGAGGGTCACGGCTCTGGCTGGGAGTGTTGGGATTTAAATTAGCAAAGCTCCACGTGCTGAGGAAACTCAGCATGGCACTGGCAGCCCAGGGGCTCTGCCTGGATCCCTCAGGGCAGAACTGAAGCAAAATGCTTCAAGAAAAACCTTTTGCTCTTCTAGAGGCATCTCGTTGTTGTGACCGTCATCACACCCCTGTCCAAAAGCTAAGTCATGCTTTGCCTTTGGTGAAATCCCTGGAATTCATCCCAAATGAATCCCTGGAATTCATCCCTCACAGCCTGCAAGGGAGCAGCCTCCCAGCCACACAGGAGCCACATCTTGACATAAATAAAGGAGGTGCAATTCCATCAAGACAGGGAAACACAAAAATCGCTGCCAGGGGCTTTGCGCTGCGTGGTCTGAGCAGGTTTTAAAGGGTTAAGGAAAGAAATGTCCCAGAAATGTGACAAAATCACCCAACTTCTGCTAAGACAAGCCCACAGAGGCCACAGAGGCAGAAAAATCAACAATTCCTCCAAACCAAGAGCAGAGCAGGGACCACAGCTGGGGCAGTGAGCAAAACATTCCTGGGAGCAGCAAAAATGCCTTTCCTTTCACAAAGTTTTGTCTATTTTTCAGGATGGAACAAGGGTTAAATCACAGCACAAAAGGCTGATGACACACAGAACACGGAGGTGATCCCAAAATCCCTGTTTTCTTCCACAAAGACAAGAAAAAATTCACAACATTCACAATATGAGGAAGACCCTGAATGAAAATCACAGCAGCTCCACCCCAGAGTGACCCACAGACCCAGGAAATCACTTTCCTACCTGAAGAGCTCCCTGATTTCCTTGACAGTGGCCTGGAAGGGGATGTTTCTGACCAGGATCTTGGAAGTTTTCTGCTTCTTGGCAGTCTGTTTCTTCCTGGCTGATTTCACAGCAGGCCTGGAAGGCAACGGGAAGGGCAGGTGAAGAGCAGGGAGCAGCAAAGCCCCTTTGAACTGTGGCTCCCTCAGGATTTGGGATGTGGAAAATTGAGGCATCCTGGGTGGTGCCAGTGGCACAGGACACCAAGAAATATCAAATTCCAAACACCCTAAAATCCTACATATGGAAATTAAATAGCCCATCTTGCTCCAGTTGAGGTCCTCATCTCAATTTGCCACATTTGTCACCAAATCTTACCCTTTAATTGTCAGGAAAATGCATTAACAAATACATTTTAAAAATTAGCTTAATGTAAGCTAATTTTAATTATTTTTCTTGCTGGCTTATAAAACAGTACATGAAATTTTGTAACAGAGCAATAATTTTTTTTTTTTACCTCTGGAATTGTATTGCATTTGGACAAGGTCAGAATTTACCTAACACAAAAGGCAGCAGCTTATTCCATAAAGCAAAGCACTTCCCATTGTGGCCTGGATACCTGCTGAAGGGATTTTCAAAATCAAACTGGATAAAAATGGTTTATGAAAGAATTGAAATACAAAGTGCAGACACAGGAGCTGTCAGACTGCTTGTGGTCCCCAGGAACCAGATTTTCAAACAAATTTTGACATTTAACAGATATCACTTCCAGTAGGGTTTCCAGAGTTGTCTGAAGCACAAGGTTTAAGTGCCAACATTCAAGTACCTGGATTAATTTGCAGCTTTACAGTTAGAATATTCTGTGCTGAGTAAAAACTAGGAAGGAATCCCTAAAAACTGAGCCTAATTCTAAGTAAATTCACCCACAAGTAACCTTCTCCTCTGTGCCCAATTGCCCAGAGCAAAGGAGCTAAATCCAAACTTTTATTTCAAGCAAGAAACTTGGTTTTGTCTTGATTTGATCAGAATATTATTCTTAAGCTCTTTTTTTTCTCAGATGAGCAGACAGAATACTCCATTACCCAGAGAAGATTTCTCTCCAATAACTTTTTAAACCCCTGGGAACTCACAGTGCTGCCACCAAAACAGGATTTTTCCTTAAGCAGGGAAGAAAACTCTGCCTTGGTTCTCACTTTGGACTCATTTTTGGGTCCCACTTCCTCATTCCTCTTTTTTTTTCCTTTCAAGCTAAACTGAGTCAGTAGAGCAGAGGAAAGGCTGATGTGTTCAACAGCTGGAGCACTCCTGGATGCAGATGTTGAAGGGAAGAAGAAGGGGAAGAAGAAGGGGAAGAAGAAGGGGAAGAAGAAGGGGAAGAAGAAGGGGAAGAAGAAGGGGAAGAAGAAGGGGAAGAAGAAGGGGAAGAAGAAGGGGAAGAAGAAGGGGAAGAAGAAGGGGAAGAAGAAGGGGAAGAAGAAGGGGAAGAAGAAGGGGAAGAAGAAGGGGAAGAAGAAGGGGAAGAAGAAGGGGAAGAAGAAGGGGAAGAAGAAGGGGAAGAAGAAGGGGAAGAAGAAGGGGAAGAAGAAGGGGAAGAAGAAGGGGAAGAAGAAGGGGAAGAAGAAGGGGAAGAAGAAGGGGAAGAAGAAGGGGAAGAAGAAGGGGAAGAAGAAGGGGAAGAAGAAGGGGAAGAAGAAGGGGAAGAAGAAGGGGAAGAAGAAGGGGAAGAAGAAGGGGAAGAAGAAGGGGAAGAAGAAGGGGAAGAAGAAGGGGAAGAAGAAGGGGAAGAAGAAGGGGAAGAAGAAGGGGAAGAAGAAGGGGAAGAAGAAGGGGAAGAAGAAGGGGAAGAAGAAGGGGAAGAAGAAGGGGAAGAAGAAGGGGAAGAAGAAGGGGAAGAAGAAGGGGAAGAAGAAGGGGAAGAAGAAGGGGAAGAAGAAGGGGAAGAAGAAGGGGAAGAAGAAGGGGAAGAAGAAGGGGAAGAAGAAGGGGAAGAAGAAGGGGAAGAAGAAGGGGAAGAAGAAGGGGAAGAAGAAGGGGAAGAAGAAGGGGAAGAAGAAGGGGAAGAAGAAGGGGAAGAAGAAGGGGAAGAAGAAGGGGAAGAAGAAGGGGAAGAAGAAGGGGAAGAAGAAGGGGAAGAAGAAGGGGAAGAAGAAGGGGAAGAAGAAGGGGAAGAAGAAGGGGAAGAAGAAGGGGAAGAAGAAGGGGAAGAAGCTCCCAAGGATTACTGCAGCTGAAATGTCACTGAGGGGAGAGGTGAGCCTCACCTGACAGCTCTCTCTGACAGCTTCACTTCCAGCTTGTGGCCATCCACAGTGCAGCCCTGCGAGTGCCAACAAAGAAACAGCAGGAAAAAAAAAGGATATAATTAATAGAAATAAATATATAGAAGAATTAGAAGTTAAAGCAGCACTAAATGAACATTAATCAGTATTTGTTCTGTGAGGGGATATCTGGGTCTGCACCTGACAGGAAAACTCATGAAAATTCAATCCTTGCACATTTTCTGAATTTCCACCTTGGATCAGCACTAAGAAATGAACTTCTCCACCAGTCTGTCCTTTTACAAACCCTCTTCCCTCCAAAGCCTGGCCCATTTTAGAGGCTTCTCCACCTGCACAGTGCAACCCCCAGCCCTGACATCCCCAGGTGCATTTGGCAGTGCCAGGCTGAAGCAAATCTCTGGAGGGAGCTGCAGGGGGGAGGCTCAGGCTCACCTGGAGCTGGCGCAGGGCTCTCTGGGCACTCTCTGGCTTCTTGTACTCCACAAAGCCAAAGCCCATGGAAAGCAGAGTGCCTGTCAGGAGAGAAAGGGGCTTGGTAAGGAAGCAATGACAATATAAGATATAAAAACAAACCAGGAGCAAGCACTGATTGCCAAAACTGGGGGGACAGAAGCTTAATGCCCCATAAAAAAGGCCAGCCAGACCATGGCCGGTCTCATGAGCACCCCTGGCTGAGTTTTTGAGCAAGGCTCTGCTCTGGACCAGCTGGTTTTGGTGCTGATGTGATGAGGAGATGTTGCACTCAAAACCAATGTTTTGCTTTGCATCATCTCAGTGCAATTTCCTTAAACAAAACACTGCAAAGCAACTGCTGGTCACAGTCAGGGGAAGAGATCCTGTTGTGGGACAGACATCCCATAAACTGGAGTGGGTGAGCAGCTGTCACTTCCACAACGAAGGAGAACCATCCTTCCCCTCCCTGCCCAGCAAAGGCCTGCAGTCCCACCACACCCCTAAGCAACATACTGCCCAACACAGCAGCCATAATTAAGGGACAATTAATAATGAGGGGAGAAGACAACACCCCATTTTCAATTTCAGAGCCTCAGCAGTGGCAGAGTGTAGAGATGACTCCCAGTACCTGAAGGGATCGGGTGCTACAAGATCAGCCCACTCTTGGTGCTGCCTGCTCAGACCCATGAGCAGAACTGAAGAATTCACTTTATTTTTCACTTTATTTCTTTATCTCCCAGCAGATCTGAGTATTTAAATATCACATCACAAGGAAGCTCTGTCAAGGGGAAATGGCACAAAGCTGTGCAGCTCCCAGGGAGAAGCCCCAGCCCCTCCAGCCAGCATTTGCCTTAATCCAAGTCCTTGGGAAGGGAGAGCAGCCAACAACAGGCACAGACACTCATTCCTGCAGCCTGGGGGGCTCAGGGCTGGCAGGGAGAAGGCAAACCCAGCCCACTCAGCACAGCTCTCAGCCAGGCATCCTTGAGGATATTTGCAGGATAATGCAGGGTTTAATCATCACAGGGCACTGGCTCCTGTCAGCCTGCATCCCACTCTCCTCTGTGATCCTGAAGGAGTTTGGCTTCTCCCATCTCAAGATCTCAAGAGAAGGCCACATCTCCACAAATCCCACAATGGAGTTTTAACCTTCTAGACCCAACCCTGGGGGAAGCTTTGGCTGCTGCTTGCAGCCATTTCCACGGGAACACTTCTGGAAGCACTGAGGATTTTGCCAGCAGGAGCACAAATGCTCAGCCAGATGAGTGCTGAAGCAATGCCACACCTGAGCCCTCAGCTCGGCTGAGGGAAGGAATTGAGCAGCAGCATCTAGAGTACCTGCTTTGTCTTTCTTCTTGGATATTGTGCAGCTCTTCAGGGCTCCCACTTTGGAGAATGTCTGCAAGGAATTTGGACACGTGATTCAGTTCCCTTTGTCACAGGCTTGTAACTCAACTGCCAGCAGGGCCCTGTGCCACACAGCCCCACCTCCCCCAGCACTGCAGCTGAGCCTCTCCCCAGCAAATTATTCCTCTACAAATACACACACACAGAGTTTGAAAGGCATCAAGACAGGTATTCCCACAAATCTTCCTGTGCCCCTCAAAGTGCAGAGATCTGAGGTGGCTCTGGAGGAACACTCTGGATTGCAAGATGCCCTCAGCCAGGTAAAGGCCTTAAAGGTGCTGCCTGTCCCTAGAACACAGCTCTTCCCAAAAATGGGGGCTAGAGGGTAGCAAACTATTTATTTGACTCCCTTGTAAAGCCAGAAAAAGAAAAGGGGACAAGTCCCAGTGCTGCACTGGGTATTTATTTGTCCACAGCTGGAGCAGAGTCTCTGCAAGACTCACAGGGTGCCTGAGCCATGGAATGTGGCATTTTACACAGCTACAAGAAGTGCCAGAGATGGGAAATTCCAGCTGCTTTTCCTTATTTTGCTATTACCACCCCACATAACTCCAGGAATGCCACTCTCTCTCCTAAGTGCTTATTGAGGTGAAGCAGCACAAGGTAGCACACTGTCAGCAGAACTGAGAGGCAAAGCACACTCAGAAATCATCATTTATTTATTCATTCACTGCCTCTCACACACCAAGCAGTGGCAGAGCTGCAGCAGTGCCTGTCCCAAGGAGCAGCACTACAGAAAACATGGCAAATCAGATTTAGTAGATTTCTGTTAGAAGATTTCCTACTGCCTCCACCTGTCTCTAGGTGGAATTAAACCCCACAAAACCAGCTCCAGATGCATTTGTCTTATCTGACACCTGGAGTGATGTTCCCAGCCCCAGCTCTCTCATCTCCCACCAGATCACACTGGCTGCAGCTGAAATCCTTTAAACACTGTGTCCTTGTTGCTCACCTCCTTCAGTGTGTCTTCTGTGGTGGCAAAGTTCAGGTTTTTAATGAACAAGGTACACCCAGGAATATTTTCTTCTTCTTCTTCTTCTTCCTCCTCCTCCTCTTCTGCTGCTTCCTCTGAGTCTTTTATAGCTTCACCTGAACCAAGAATAAACCAAACTTTGTAAGATGTAACAAAGCCAAATTTTGGGGGAGTTTCCCACTCAAACTGTGGGGGAGCCCCTGGGATGGGGAGAAAGGTGTTGTGTTTAGGGAGGAAAGTCACCCAGACAAAACACATCCTGGGGCTTGACACAACCCCAGAGAAACACAGAGACCCCAGCAAGTGAGCCAGAGTTCTTACCTGGTACCAGCCCTGCTTCACCCTCCTTTCCTGGACCCCCAGCTTTTTTATTCTGAGGGGTTGGGCTGAGGAAAACCCCCATTGGAGCCCACTCCAGATACAAAGGCACAGAATGGAACTGTGAAGGGAAGACAGGAGAGAAAGGAATGAAGGAAAAACTCTGCTCTCAGCTTCATTTTCACCTCACTCTGTAATGAAAAACAGCACTGGAAAAGCTGAATAACCTTTGCAAGTGGCTAAACTCTGTCAGGTAAGGATCCAGCCTTACAAGACTGCAGTCTAAACTCTCTGTCAGGTAAGGATCCAGCTCTACAGGACCAGAGCCTAAATTCTCTGTCACAGAAGGATCCAGCCTTACAGGACCACAGCCTGCCATGGGTCACTCCCAGATTGAGAAAGGAAAAGGAAACCCTCCAGCTGTGTCACAGCCCCCTTCTCCAGCATCCTCTGCAGGCTGAGCCCTGCTCTGCTGTACCAGGCACCTCCCTAAACCCAAAGGACACAGCTTGGAACACCAGTGTCTCTGGGATAACACCTTCCCACACTCCCTGTGCCCCCCACACTCAGAGTGGGCCCTCCTGCAGCTCCCCCACTCACCAAGACCCCCCTCCCCAGGCAGTGCCCCCACCTTGGAGTAGGCCAGCCTGGTGAAGGCTTGCTTGGCCTCTGTGGGCTCCAGGAACTCCACGATGGCTGTGATGCCTCCCTCTGGCAGCAGCACCCGGCCCAGGCCCCCGTGCTGCCCAAAGAGCTCCTCCAGCTCCAGGGCACTGGTGTCAGCTGGCAGGTTCTTCACCAGAATCACGGTCCTGCTCCTCTCACCAGCAGCCTGGCACAGCCAGCAGGGAAAAAAAGAAAGAATATGGCATGGAAGAGAGCAAATCCAGCAATTTTCTAACTGGAGATTTCAGATCTCCAAGGCTGTGCTCTCCCTCTCTCTGTCACTCCTTTCCCTGATCCAAAAGGACTGAAGGCATGTAGGAAACACTCCCTGGAAAATCCACATCTCACGGATGGAAGTGTGAGCTGCAGATCCACAGGGGCTCCTTGCCTGCCCACCATCCTCATGCCATCATATCATGGATTTCACCCATCCTGAGAGCCACTGCCTTTTCAAATGGGTACATTTCCTGTCACATTCACATTTTCTGAAAAATTCCTTTGCCCAGGTTTTTCTCCTGGGAAGCTGAGAAGCCTCAGAGAAAAGGAAAACAATTCTTATCTCATTTGCTTCTCCTGAGTTGTGCTCATGTGGAATGTGTGTAGAGATTGTTTACCCACAGGTGATTGTTTCATTGGTTTCTGCTGGGAATTATTTTGACTCTTTGGCCAATCAGGGCCAAGCTGTGTCGAGACTCTGGAAGGAGTCAGGAGTTTTCATTATTATCTTTTTAGTCTTCTGTAAGTATCCTTTCTGTATTCTTTAGTTAGTTAGTTTAGTATTCTTTAATATAATATTATAAAATAATAAATGAGCCTTCTGAGAACATGGAGTCAGATTCATCACTCCCTCCTGCAATGGGGGTCCCAGCAAATACAATAATTTCCTAACTCATCAGGCAGGGTTCAATCCTGCAAGATGCTGAGGATTTAATGACCAATTTCCAAGAGAGCTGAGAAGACCAGGACTAGAAGAGGTGGAGCCCCATTGGTGCCTCTCACCTGGCTGAAGGAATCCAGGCTGACTCCGTTTTCCACGAGGAACCGGCGGATTTCCTGCACCAGCTCCGTTTCTCCCAGAGCCACTCTCACTGCCACGCTGTCTTTGCTCTCCTGCAGGCAAGAATTCAGTCACCTGCTGCTCTCAGAAGCACATGCAAAGGGAATGTGGCAGGCAGCTGGAGGGTAAAATGCTCCAGCTCCTCTGCAGCTGCTGGAAATAAATTGTGCTGTTGGAATTCAAACATGTCCCAGAGTAAAAAGAAATTTCCAGGAAGGATCTGAGCTTTAGGGTGTTAATTTTCACCACTTCTAGTTATGCAGAAATGCAAAATTCAGCCACAGGAAAGCAGAGTGGGAAGGAAGGTTGGGGACCAAGGGATCAATAGGCTCAGACCCCACAGCCTGTGTGGTGCCCATGGATGCACAGAGGCTTTTCCTGTGCAAGACAAGGCCCTGGCCACAAAGAAACAGGCAGGAAAGTGATGTCCCAGCCCAGCTGATCCATCCCAGCCCAACTCACAGCATCCAGCACTTGGCTTTTGGCAGCATTGTACTTGTGGGCCATGGCATCAGCCACAGCGTTTGTCCCCACGAACAGAGCGTTCCAGTTGTGGGAGCTGCCAAGAGAAAACACAGCCAGGGTCAGTCATGGGCCCTCCAGCCAATAATCCTGGGATAAAACAGCTCTGAGCACCAGCATGAGCAGGCAGGGTGAAGGGAGAGGGAAAAAAGGGTGGAAGATCCCTAGGGAAGGGACATTTAACAGATATCACATCACTGGAGAGCAAACAGAAGCTGTGCAGGCAGTGAGCTCTGCTTCCCCACACCTCACTGGCCACAGCTCTGCAGCTGAAGTTCAGGTTCTGCCTCAGAGGAACACACCTTTCCAACTGGCTTCCTAAACCATGCAAACCCCTTGCTTGCAATTCCCTTTGCACCCTTCTCCCTTCAAGACAGAAAGTATCAGCCACTTCTTTCACAGTGATTTGTCACACAGCGAGAAAAAGCCTCTACAAGCTCTAGAATTACAGGTGGCCAAGCAGAGGAGAAAGGTTCAACTGATCTGAAACCACCCCCCTGAAGAATTACAGAACCAGACTAACTCTTATTAGAGAAGGAACTCCCACCAAAGCCATTCCAACCTCTCAATTCCTGCTGCTCACTGAGCTGCTGCAGCTACTTGGGCAGAGGAGTTGGGGAGGTGAGAGATAAAGGAAAACAGAGCTGCACAGCAAATGCTTCACCAGCTCTGGGAATTTCTGCACCCCTGTGAAGGTCCCACATGCATTCCTGGGAATCTGGCAGCTTGTGTGGCACCTGGCACTGTTGGCTTTGTCCTTGGCCTCTTTGCTCTTTTTGTAGGAGGAAGATTCTTCTGCATCTCCATCTTCCACTTTTTCCTTTTTGATGGTAGAGGGTAAAAGATGCATCATTCTGCCCTGCAAGACAGGAAGGAGAGGTCCAGCAGCTCTGGAATAATCCACATGGAGGAAATTTCCTGGCACCTTTCCCAGTCAGTGGAAGGAGGGAATTTTCCTTCCCAAAGGAGCCACAACTGCAAGTCAAAGTGGCTTTGAGACAGACTCAGAGCTCCTTCCCCACCTTTACCAGGATTTTGGTGTCTGAAAGCTGCTCAAACCAAGCTACTCTACCAAAAGAACCTGCAGGAAACCCTCCAACCCTTTTTAACAAATCCCAGAAGCAAATTCTCAGCCACATCCCCACCAGCTGCAGTCCAAAGCAGAGGAAAAGCATCAGAGCTGTACCTGGAACACCTGCCCATCCAACTCTGCCAGGGCCTTCACAGCATGCTCAGGGATCATGTAGGTGATGAAGGCAAATCCTTTGGGTTTCTTGGTGAGCTTGTCAATGGGGAAGTGGATCTCTGAGAGGGGTCCTGCAGGAGGCAAGGCTCAGTGGTCACAGGTGTCCCTGAACTGGCACCTCCCAGACACAACCAGGGATGAGAGGGGCAGATCTGGATGGGTGGGGAGCCACCAGCCTGGGCCAGGAGCTGCAGAGGGACAAGGAGGGCCCAACACAAGCAGCCCAAGGTCTCTGACAGGTGACACAAACCAGGCAAGCTCTGAGCAGCTGCCTTCACCTTCAGTCACATCCACAGCCTCACCCTCTCTGCCCCAGGATGCCAAGAGAACCTTAAGTGTGTTTAATTTGGAAGTAGAAGAGGGAAACTTCAAATTTACACCCCAAGTTTGGGATGCCAAGTGGATCTGAAGGGTTCACCTCTAACCTGCAGGGAGCCTCCTGCCAAGCAGGCTCAAATTATCACACCAGAAAATAAAGATGTGGCAGCTGGGCCATGTCCAAGAGATGTGGGATAAAAGCTTTGTCCATCCCCACCCAGCAGGAAAACCTCTGGACAAAGGAAAGACATTGCCCTGCAAGTTCCAATCCTTGGCAAACACTCACCATACTTTGAAAAGATCTTCTCCAAGTCCTCTTCAGTGCTGGTGAAAGGCAGATTCCTGACAAAGAGCCTCCCTGATTCAGACAGGTCCTCTTCCTCCTCATCATCCCTCAGTGTCCTCTGCCAGGGCTGGTGCTCAGGTTTTGCTGGAGCAGTTTCTTTTGGGGTGTTCCTGCACTGGGACACCTCCACACAGCGCCCACCTGACCCCAAAGAACACAGAAGGATGTTGGGTGCCTCCCAAGGCCAGGAGCAAACAGCACCCACATGCAAATGATGCCTTGAGAGGCTGCCCAGAACACAGGCTAGGCAGTGTTAAAGGAATAAAGCAGGTATTTAAATAAAAGGCCTCCAAAGGATACACCTTGGGCTGTACAAGAGCCTGGCCAAGGCTCCAACCTCGGGTCATGAGCTTTCACACTTTTATAGGTTTTGGTCCATTCACATATTGGGGTTAATTGTCCAATTACACCTTATGTTATGAAGTCCCATCCTCCCAGATTGCTCTCCTCAATTTGCTGCTGTTTATACTTTTTTGGACCTGAACTGGAAAAGGATTGTTTTGGCTAACTAAACTGTGAGGAGAACTTGCTAACACTTGATATGAAGCTCAGAGTTATAAACTAATGCAGTACATAATCTGGATAACGTGAAAGCTAAAGCTTAAGGCATCACAAAGAATTCAGACACAATTACAGCCCCACAGGCTCTGAGCAGGACTCAAAAATAAGGAGGAGGTAGGGACTGTAAGAGTCAGTCATCATAAAAATCAGGGTATCAACCCCAGCCCTCTTTCCTTTCAGAGCCCCAGCTGTCTGTGCCAGCCCACACAATATCTGCAAACAGAATTTCAGGAGTTACTCCAAGGGTTAGGCCAAGCCCAGGGCTGCAGCCCAGCCTTGCAGCACTGTCTGTACAAAGCTGCACCCCAGCACTGTTATAGTTTTACCCCAACAAGAACCACCTCAAGCACAGGGGCGAAACACAAGGGCCCCAAAACCCCACCTGGTTTATCCCAAGGAACAAACCCCCACTATGTGCCTGGGAAAAACTCCAATCACAGCAGCCACTTGTGCAGGGAACACTCGAGCAGCTGAGCTCCCAGGCTGGAACAAGGAGGAGAACAAACAGCCCTTACCCAGGAATTCTTTTTTCCGCTTCAAGGCCCTTTGCATTTCTGCTTCACTCTTCAAGTCAACAAAGATGTAACCTTGGAGGAAGGGAAGGTTCAGCTGAGCATCATGTGGGGAACACACAGAGCCACTAATTGGGTAATTAAGGGTGAATTGGGCTTGCTTTAATATAGATTCCTATAGGCAGAGCATTCAGCTCCCATGGAAAGTTTCAATCCAGCCTGGAAATGATGTCAGACTGCCTTTTCAAAGCTTATTCTTTATATAAAAATCACAAAAACTTTACTTAGCAGCTGGAGGAGGCTTTCACAGGTGCCTCTGAGAGCAAATAAAAGGTGAATGCTGAAGGCAGTACCTCTGCACACAGCAAAGCTCCAAGGACCTGCTCCCACAAATCAGCACAGTGTCCTGGGCTGCTGCAGCTATCCCAGGGGAACAGGCTTTTCCTTGGCATGGGTTGGGGTGTTTAAAATAAAGTTCTGGATGCAACTCAATAAAAAAAGCTCCTGCTGCTGCTCCAAAGGGAGCACAGCCAACATTCCCCCGCCCAGGGCATCCTGTGGCCAGCAAGTAGGGCAGGAGAGCTGCAAAGTCACAGAAAGGTCTCCAAGAATCAGGCCACGAGCCAGGATGTGGAAATGCAGGCTAAAAGAGCAGAGGGGTGACCAACAGATCCCACCCCTCTTCCACACACAGCTCTTACCTGAATTCTTCCCCTGGCCCTTTTTCCCCATCCTGATTGCCACTGGCTTCAGAGGGAAGAAAAAATCCCGAATTTTTTGCTGTGGGAAGAATCAGAATTGTTTGAATAATTCTCAGATACAGGGAGCAGCAAGTTGCAGGCTTAGATTTTTACACATAAAACACCCAGATCTATGCACAAAGACAGTTCAGAAGTTACCCTGATGACCCACAAAGGCCTCAAAGGAGTGAGAAGTGAAAAGTTTCTGCAAACATCTTGCAGAGGTACATTCTGAGACACCCCTGAGCCTCCCTCCCCAGCTGGGAAACCAAACTTGCCTCAGTGATGTTGGAGGGAGCCCCACGGAGTTTCACTGTGAAGGGAGTGCTGGCTTCCCCTGAGCTGGCCTGGCTCTGCACAGAGGAGGAAAAAAAGGGAGAAAAAACTGAATGAAAGAACAGAAATCACAGCACAACCAGCTGGGCTTGGCCAACAAACAGGAGGCTGAAGATGGCAGGGAATATCAGGAGATTGCACAGCTGCAGCAGCCTGGGGCAGGAGGTGCCAGCTGAAGGAGCATTGCCATGAAAAGCTGAGTTCTGCTTTTCCAGGACAGCATTTCCTGGAAAAAAGCCTCGGAGAAGGGCACCAGCAGCAGTTAACTGGAAGGCCCATCTTTGGGAATTTAGTCAGCCCTGAGAGGATTCAGTGAAATTTGTAAATGGGTCACACCAAGGAGGCCAAGAGAGCTGGTACCCAGTGGGGCCTGCAGCTTCCCAGGCTGTCAGCTCATTCTGCAGGACTGACAGACACCTGCTATCCACAAAGCTGCTGTTCAAATAAGACAAATCTAACCCAGCTGTACCTCTGGTGTGGATCCTTTTTTCTTCTTCCCCACTGGTGTTTTTGGCTCTGTTTGTTTGGCTTTTGGCTTCCCCTTTTTCTCTGTGTGTGTTTCTGCAATGCCTGAATCCTCCTCAGTCTCACTTTCCTCCTCTTCCTCAGTCTCTGTTTCTTCCTCTGTACTGGATGAGGAGGAAGAATCCTCCACCACTTTAGATTTCAGGTAATCCATATCTGAGAGGTCTTTGCTGGTAGCTGCCTTCTTCCCTTCTTTCTTTCCTGGCAGAGAGGAGAGAGCAGAGAAGTTTTTTCACACAGATGCTGCTGCTCTCCCCCCAGGCCAGGAAAAAGCTGAGAACTGACACAATCATGGCCATCACCTCCTTATCCTCCACCTTTTCCATGGGAAAACAGCAGAGCAATTTCATCTTGGCACTGCCAGACTGACAGCCTGGACTTCAAAGCAACAGTTCATGTATAAAACATGTTAGAAAAGGGTTTTAAGTACTCCAGGACAAAGTATTTTGTCACAATTTTAACTAAATACCCCAAGCAGGCCTCAGAGAAGGGTTTGAAGTGTTTGGTTTACAGGGAAAAGGACACAATCACACCTGGATTTGAGTTACCCAAGGAGAGATGAGGAGCAGCAGGGAAAACATGACCCACTCCACCAGAACAGATAAGGAAATCCCATGGAGGGAAGGAGGGAGGGAGATAAAAAAAATCTTTATTTTCTGGTGTGATCATGTGAGCCTCCTTGGCAGGAGGCTTCCTGCAGGTTAGAGGTGAACCCTTCAGGTCCACTTGACATCCCAAAACTTGGGGTGTAAATTTGAAGTTTCCCTCTTCTGCCTCCAAATTAAACACATTCAAGGTTCTCTTTCTCCCTCTGTGGGAGCAGGGACACTGCATCCTAAATTCCACACTGAGTCTTCAGAATGAAGCCACTGCTCCAGATTTGCTCTCTGGAGCCAAGGCACTGACCCCTGTCCCTTCACCTCAACCCTGGCATTGCAAATTTCCAGAAACATCCATCAAAGGCACACCAGATCAGTTCCCAGCCACCCACAGGTTCCTAAAGCACCAAAACCACATCCAGCCCTGGAAATCCTGGAGATGAAAGGGCTGAAAGAAGGAAAGCACTCCAAGGAAAGCTGCAGATGTTTGTGCTGTTAGTGCTCCCTAATGACACAAATGACACACAGGGAAAGCACAAATGGCACCCCCAAATATCTGCATTTGCCACAGCTCCCCAAATTTGGGGAGACACCCAGGCATTCCCAGCACAAAGAGAGGTGGGAGGCCACCCTCCTGGTGGCACTGAGTCCAATACTGTCCCTCCCTGTGACAGGACACAAGCAAAGGGTGACAGCTCCCTCAGGTACCTTTACCCTCCTCCTCATCTTCAGAGGGCTCATCCCCACCCTCACTCAGCTCCTCAGACTCATCTGAATCAAAGTTCAGGTAATCAGATGCTGCTGCTGTGGCTGATTTTCCCTTCTTGGGCTCCTCTGCCAAAGTGTCATTGGCCCAGGTGGCCACCTGGGACCTCTTCTGGTGAACCACCAAGAACTCCTGGAATGTTTTATCTTCCTTCAGCTGAGGGGGAAAAGAAAGACAAGCTGTGAACAGAGACTCATAGTGAATCTGAAATCCAAGATATCACCTTGTTTCCAGCAGTGTAAAACCAAAAATCCCTTAAGGGGAGCTCAGTTTTCACTGACAAGGTGAGTAAAATCTTCTCAAGGTGTTTAATTCCTACTCTTTTTTTATAATTGGTGTTTAGAAAGTATCTTAAAGAGGAAAAAAAAAAAAGGGAAAACAAGGAGAAAAGAAAAATGGAGAAAAAAGGAGGAAAAAAAAAAGGAAGTAAAAAACAGGAGGAAACAAAAAAAAGGAAGAAAAAAAAAAGGAGGAAACAAAAAAAAAGGAGGAAAAAAAAAGGAGGAAAGTTAAATGTGACACAACTCAGATATGTTTAAACCCAGAACTGCTGAAACAGAGCAGACCTGGGTGCAGTGTGTGCACACAGGAGTAGCTGACCATAAATCCCCATGTTAGGGTTGTTAAAATGATTTTTTACAACAGAACTGGGCTGTCCCAGCCTGAATGAACAGCGTGGGAAGCAGGACAGAAGGAACTATTCAACAGCAAGAATACAGGGAAAGCAACCCAACCTCAACTCACCTCCTTTAAGTTATCCACTGGATCTTTCTTCTTTTTATCCTTGGGGAAAAAACCCAAAAAGGTTTATTAGAAACACAGGCAACTCCAGGTAACCCAACAGCACAGGGAACAGAGATCCTGAGGCAGAAAATCAGCACCAGGACTCCAGAATCTGGTGTCTGCTCTGTGCCCTTCCCCACAGCCCAGGCCCCCTTCTGTGGCACACAGGAGTCAGGCAGGACTCACCTTCTTTGTGCCTGCATTTGCCAAGGGCTCCTTGCTCTGCTTCTCTGGGGCAGGAGCCTTCTGAGAGTGCTTGCTCCAGGCTTTGGGTTTTGTGGGGTCACCAAAAGACTTGCACAGCTCCACCTGGAATGAGTCAGGTCTGTAATTAAACACAGGGCTGTAATTGCTGGGTGACTTCACTCAGGAGTTACTGAAACCCTGGTGGGATGGAGGGAGGGTGCAGGAACAGCTTTTAAAAGCACAGAGCTACAAATTCCATCACCATGGGAGAGGCAGGAGTGCACAGGCACACCATCCCAGGTGCTCCCACCCCCATCCAGCCTGGCCTTGGGCACTGCCAGGGATGCAGGGGCAGACCCAGCTTCACTGGGCACCTGTGCCAGGGCCTGCCCACCCTCCCAGAGATGCCATTCCTTAGGAATTTCAGGGATTTATTTCTGGAGATAGCTCACTGTGACTCTGGAAGTGTCAATGAAGCTTTTGTTGAAGTGGTTCAGGGCAGTTTGAGCCTCATCCTCAGACTTGTAGCCAATGAAGCCGAATTTCCGGAACCTTCCATCCTTGGTGTACTTGAGGCAGCAGTCAGTGAGCGTGCCAAAGGCAGCAAAGAGCTTCCTGAAACGCTCCTCCTTCATCTGGGAAGGAAGGGAGGGAAGCACAAAGGGAAATCAGCCGCAGGGAGCCTCTGAGGACAAGTCGAACCCAACACATTCCATCTCAAAGGGCTCCTGGAAGGCTGCAGGAAGCACATCGTGAACAAACCCCCACTTCAGCCACCAAACCCGTTCGTGTTCCCCCCGAATCCACGCGTGGGGATGGGGAACACGCGGGATCCTGCTGGGCACAGAAACAGGGCGGGATCGTGCCGGGCACAGGAGCACCGAGGGCACCGGTACCCAACCCCGGGCAGCGAGAGGGGCACAGTGACCACAGCGATCCACTGCCCACCCTGAGGGGCTGCCGCCTGCCAGCCCATGGCCCTCACGCTGCCTCCTGCCCCTTCCTGACCCCTCCAGGAGCTCTCCCACCATCCTCCCTCCGGAGTGTCCCCATGTTCCGCATCCCTGCATTGACCACGACCTCATAGCCCCTTCCCCCAGGGACATCTCGCCGCTCCTCCTCCAAAACCCCACCCTCCCACCACTTAAGATCTTCTCTCCCGGCGGGTCTCCCCGCTCTCCCCCATCCCCACCACACACTCCTCTCCCGGTGCCTCTCCCTGCCCTACATCCCTCCGCAGCGCCCTCAGACCTATCCTAGGCCCAGCACGCCCCCAGAACCGCACAGAGCCTCACCCCATTGGGGAGATTCTTCACGATAAGTCGCGACATGGCAGCGACAAACGCCAAGGAAGGAGCTCTTAACGCCGCGCACGCTGCCCCATGGGCGCCGCCATAGTCTCTTGATCACGTGGTCTGCGGGCGGCACCGCGCATGCGCAGGGCGGGACCCGGATGTTGGTCCTTAGCAACGGCCCCTTAGCAACGGGGCCTGTGGGGCTGGGGGCGGCGGGAGCATCCATGGGGTACCAGGGACAGTGACCGGAGGGGAGAGCAGGCGGGCAGGGTGAGGAGGGGGTGAGCACCCCCGGGTGTCCCCGCAGAGCCGGCTACAGCCTCCTGGCCCGTCCGCGCTGCTCCGCGGGGCCGCAGGAGGGAGCTCCGCGCCCGCCGCTCCCGGGTCCAGAGATGCTGAGTTTGCGGGGCGATGGCGCAGAGAGGCTCGATGTCACCCCTAAAAATCATGCGGAAGGGGGACAGAGGGTCTAGTCCAGGGAAACTCTGGATCTCTGGATGTATTCAAGGTGTCAGGTTGGACGGGGCTTGGAGCAACCTGGCATAGCAGAAGGTGTCCCTGCCATGGCAGGGGATGGAGTGAGATGAGCTTTAAGGTCCCTTCAAATCCAAACCATTCTGTGATTGTGTGAATAAAGATTCTCTCCAAGGAATGGCTAAATAACCCCACAGCCAGAGGATGCTGTGCTGTGAGAGCTCCAAAGGATCAAAGACAGCAAAAGTCATGGAATTGAAACAATCCCTGGAGGATTACTGAACAGTGCAGGATGAACACCATCCTCAGCCTCCTCATGAGGGACAGCTCCAATCTCTGCTGTGCCCTGAGGGAAAGCTGCAGTCGTGCCAGTGGGAAATCAGGTTGGATATTGGGAAAAGGTTCTTCCTCCCAAAGAGGGGCCAGGAGATGGACTCTGTGATCCTTGTAGGTCCCTTCCAACTCAGTATTTTATGCTTCCATGATCCATTGCTGGAGGCTGAGCAGAATTGTTGTTCTTGAAGCATCTCTTCCTGCTCAGAGCCCTCAGCCCTGTCTTACACCAGCTGGAAATCCAAATTACACCAATCCAAATTACACCCTTATTCCCAGAGGAAGATGCTAGGGACAGCTCTGAGCTCCAGCACCAGCCCTCACCCTCTCTCCCCACGGTCTGGAGTTACCCCAGGAGTCACTGGAGCAATTCCAGCCCCTCACAGCCTCTCCTGATGCCCTTGGAGGCTGCTCCTGCTGGCTGAGCCCGTCCCAAAGGCTGAAGGCAGCAGGGACACAGGGCAGGAACAGTGTCCTGGCAGGATGGGGTGCAGCCCCTGCTCTCAGCAAGGGAAATGCATTTTCCAGGGGTCAAAGCAGAGCCCAGCCCATGCTCAGGGCAGGGGGAGCAGGAGGCAGTGTGTCACTGTACTGTGATATTTTATCAAAAATCCCTTCATCAGGATTTCTTCTCCTGGGAAGCTTCAGCTTCTCCCTGTTTTCCTGCTCTGGAATGTGATTTGGAGAATTGTTTACCCAGCATGTGAATTGTTTTAACTTAATGACCAATCCCAGTCCAGCTGTGTTGGGACTCTGATCAGTCAGGGGTTTTTATTATTTATTCTTTGCCAGCCTTTTGATGTAGCATTTTTCTTTCTTTAGTGTAGTTGTAGAATATAATATAATATAATATAATATAATATAATATAATATAATATAATATAATATAATATAATATAATATAATATAATATAATATAATATAATATAATATAATATTGTAATGTAATATAATCAGCCTTCTGAGAACTTGGAGTCAAATTCTCATCTCTCACCTCATCCTGGGGATCTCACAGCAGTGGGGATGCCATCAGTGCCCTGCTCAGAGTGCACCCCACAGCCCTGATGGAGGCTGGCAGGGGAGCTGCTCCTCTGTCCCCTCACAGGGCTGTCCCTGAGGTGTCACAGCACAGGGACACAGCTCCCTCCCCCCTCGCCCTCTGCTCCTGCCTCGTCCTTGGCCACCAGGGCTGTCAGGGCTGTCACTTGCCACGAAGGCTGGCACTGACAGGACCCTCACGCCATCACTAACGCATCTAGACCTTGCCCTTGTCACTGCTGTCCTCTCCAAGACACTTGTCCCCTGTCACCCTGCCCGTGTCCTCCTCACCTGCTGCATGCAGCTGGCAGCAGTGCCCACGCTGCCCAGACAGGGCTGCCCTTGCCTGTTCCTGCATGTCCTTGCCTGCTCTGCCTCCTGAGCCATGGGCAGGGATGGATCCTGCCTGTGTCCAGCCCCTCTGCTCTGGGCAGGTCCCCACTCCCACCACAGCTGCACCTGCAGCCCCCTCGTTGCCCTTTCTGCAATCAGGGGTGATTTTGCTCATGTGGAATTTTGCCCACAGTTGCTGCAGGTGTGACCCCTGAGGATGCCCAGGATCAGAGAGAGATCTCTCTTCTCACTCCCAGCAGTGCTTACCTGAGACCAGGCCAGGTACCCACTGACTCTTGCAGTAAATGTGGCCAATCCTGGTCTCACATAATTGCAAACAACTGATTTTATCCCTCCCCTGTACGTGCAAATCTGCAGTACAGAAGCACAAGATTCACACACGCCAGGTTCAGGTTTGATTTCCTTTGTGGGTTCTGCTCCTCAGGGTGGGTCAAGATTTTAAGTTTGCAAATGTAAGAGTGGGAACACACTTTTTCTGGAGAGCTGGGGATTTTAAGGGGATCAGAGAGATAAGGGATCTGTCCCTTCTGCAGGTGGTTGTGATGCACCATGGAGGGTCCTTCCCCAAGGCAGGCTCAGTTCCAGCCGGAGATCCCAGCCCTGGGAATGAGGGAAACTGAGGCCCTGAGCTGAGAAGGCTCAAAGGAGATTTTTGGAAAGTTCCCATTACTTGAATGGCTGCTCTGAAGATCATCCTTAACCCTTCTGCTGCTGGCACAGAGCACAGGCAGGGGCCAGACCAGGCACTGGAGAGCCAGTGTGGAGGTTCACTGGGGCAGGTCACCCACACATGCTCTAGAACAGAGTCCAAATCAATGATTTGGGATGTTTCTCCCCATGGGAACGATTGTCTTTGATGGTGACAGTGTGAGGCACTGTGTCCCAGTGTCACTGTGTGTCACCTGTCCCCACAGCAGTGCTGGGGTGGCTGCAGGTGGCACCTGGGTGGGCAGGGAAGGAAAGGGCTGTGCCAGGCTTTGTTCCCTGTGGTGCCTGAGAGCAGCAGGAGGCAGAGGGTGACTGGGAGGTGACAGGCCCAGCAAAGGTGACACATCCTCCCCCAGAGAGAGCCCCACGTCTGTCTGCTGTCCCCACACTCCATGCTGGGGCACCCACAGACTGGTGGCAGGGTCCAGGTGACAACTGTCCCCTCTCTCTCACTCTGCAGACACGCTGGGCACAGAGGGGCACCAGAGCAGTGTCAGACAGTGCTAAAGAGCAGGGCTCAACTGGCTGTGAGGGTTATTATGGGCTGCCTGCAGCCAAGGAACTGAACTTTGCCAAGCAGGGCACCACGGGGTCAGGGCCATCTTTGTGGGCAGAGGGACAAAGGGACCTTGTCTTGTGCTCCGGGTTTGAGGGCACCAGGGGGAAAAGTGCTACTGAGGAGGAGAGGAAGAAGAGAAAGGAACTGCTGCAGAGCCTGTCTGCCCCTGGGTGGGAGAAGGCAGAGGTCAGCTGCAAATGTGGAGTTTGGAGAGCTTCTCTCTCTCTGTGCCCAAAGGGGCACCGGAGGTTCCCCCTGACTTCTCCAGGTGCCACACATGCCATGGCAGCATGAGTGGCAGCAGCAGAGCTGTGACCCCAAGCCAGAGCAGCCCCTGTGCTGTGCTGTCCTGCCCTGGCCAGCCTGGCAGTGCCAGCCCTGTGAGAAGGACGAGCACAGCCCCGGGGTGCCCTTCATGCCTGTCACATCGGGGCAGCCTCGGATGCTTCTGAAGGTGGACAGGGAAGGTAAAAATCCCTCTGAGCTGGGGTCACCTTGGCCCTGACAGACTCCCCCATGCCAGGCAACCTCTCTGGAGCTCACAGGATGCTGCTGAGCAGCTCTGGGGGCTGTGGGGGTTCTCAGTGTCCCCACACCCCTCCATGGCAGAAAGCACGGGAGGCGCTCGGTTTCCTTGGCAGACAGACCTTGAGTCCTTCTCTTTTCTTTGAGATGTGGGAAACAAGTGAAATTCTGCCTTGGGGGTTACTGCAGAAGGCTGTCACCTGGCTGAGGACCTTCCACTGACTAAGTTCACCCACAGACAGCAGCAAGTACAGGGATGAATGGGATCAGCAACACTCACAGCCTGCTTTTGGTGTGCTGGCCCTGCTTCAGTGGGTACCATTATTTTAATAACAGCACCACAGGAAATGCTCCCTGAACCTCCTCAGTTTTGCTGCTGGAGGTGTTAAATTTTGAGAGAGGAGATGGCCAGAGACTCCTTGTATGAGCAGATTGTCCTCACAGTCCTGAAGGAAATAAAAAGCTGCTTTAAAGATAGAGCTGGTGCTTGGAAAGGCAGTGCCTGGGACACTTGTCCCTGCTGTGTGCTGCACAATGGAGCCAAGGGAGGAGGAGGAGGAGGAGAAATTGCCCTTCTGAAGGGCTTCATCCCTGGGATTGTGCCCACCTGGCCTGCCAGACCCTCTGCTAAGGGACAGGATGCTGTCCTTGCCTGAGGGTGTGACTGCTGCAGTGTCACTGTGGGCAGCACAATTTGGCTTCCAAGCACACCTGCCCTCACCTGAACCTGCAGCTAAGGGACAGGCTGGGAGTGTGTCCATGCTCCTGCTCTCTGCCCTCTTTTTTGGTGGAGATTGTGCCAATCTTTCTTTTCAAACCCTTCCAGCCAAACTGCAATGCTGAGATCAGCAGATGGGGGAGAGGATGAGGAAGGGTAGGGGGGATTTTCCCCCTCACATCAGGCACAAACAAGCTGCTGATGCCACCTCCATGGCAGAGGATTCACAAAGGACTTGGAAATCCAGCTAATCCAAGTGCTTTGCATTACAGCAGCTGGGGAGCAGAGGTTAAACCCTGTCCACGAGCAATAATTAATTCATCTGCCAGAACAGCTAATGGGACCACACCTGCCCAGGAGAGGAGCCACCAGCAGAGCAAGCTCAGACCTTCCTCTTCTCCCTCTGGAGCAGTGCATGGTGCTGGCTGGCAGAGCTGAAGGAGCAGATCCACAAGGTCAAATCCCTCCCGGCATCACTCCCCCCATCACATCTCCCAGCAGAGCCTTCCATGGTTCTCCAGAGGAAGAACTGGAGATGATTTGGCTGGATTTGGCACTGAGCACACACAAACTGCCAGGACTGGGGTGGGATTACAGCTCTCTCCTGACCCCACCTAAAGCTGGGGAGATGTTGGCTGTGCTCTGCCACAGCTGCAGCTGGCCCAGGCTGCTGCTGTCACCCACCCAGCACTGACAGAAAAGGTCCAGCTCATTTTTCAAGCTGCCCCAAGCAGGAGTTCCCTTCAGGCCCTGACAGACTCCCCATCCCTTGCTGAGGGGTGTGGATGGGACCCTCCATGAGGAGCCCAGGGTGAGGGATCTTCCTGCTGCTGCCCTTGCCTGCTTTCTCCTTCATCCATCACCCCTTCCACCGCCCTGAGTTTCCTTTATTTCTGTATTTTCGGGTGTGTGTGTGTGCAAATGGGCTCAGGGGAGGGTCCAGGCAACAGCTGCCTTTGATCAGCACAACATGTGGGAGAGGGAGCACTCCAGGAATGCCGACTCCTGATCAAAGGTGGGAACGCAGTGACAGCCGGGACTTGGCAAAAACCCATCCCAGCTAATCCCTGCTGGGAGCTGGGGGTGGCCCAGGGAGCCACACAGGCACAGCCCCCAGCCCAGCAGAGGGATGGACAGGGGAGCAGGGCTGCTCCCTCTGCCCAGGGCTCTGTCCTCAGCAGGGTGTTGTCCTCTCTGCAACAAGAAATGAGATTCCCATCCCTTCCTTGGTTTCCCATTGTGGAAGGGGTTTTACAGCAACTTCTCTGAGCCAGAGAGAAGTTTGAGAAGAGGATCCATGTTTACCCCTGAAAGAATTTTCTACCAAGGTTGTTGACATAGAAAAAAAGAAAAAAGAAGGATAAATAAGAGAAACCTGCAACTGTCTATTCCAGTGAGCACTTTGTCTGTCCTGACCAATGAGTAAAGTGTAAACTTAGGAGTTTTGTGAGAATGTATAAAAAGCTGCAGGTGTTTTTCTCCAAGGATGCTCCATACAGGTGGATCAGCCCACAGGGAGAAGTGGTCCCTGAGCTCCTGCCTAGAAAGGGTTTGGATGCCTGCTATAATAAAAACAGGTTTGAAGCCTTCTGATAATGGAGAGTTGCTTTGTATTGAGACCATTTCAACTACAACACTCCATCATCCCTGCTCCCACAAACCCTGCAGCTCCTCCCTGGAGAGGCAGCTGAAGGAAAAGAGGGGCAGTGACACCCTGAGACTTTTATCACCTCCAAAAAGATGGATGGACAGGTCATTTGTCTCTAAAATCAGCTGGGAGGAAAAGAGAAGACAAATCGGCCCCTCCTGCCAGACAGGCAGGCTGTGGGGACAGTGGGGACACAGCTCCCAGCTCTGCTACGTGCCAGGTGTGATGGTGGCAGTGCAGGACACACACACAGGACAGTGGGGACACAGCTCCCAGCTCTGCTCCGTGCCAGGTGTGATGGTGGCCGTGCAGGACACACAGACAGGACAGCAGGGACACAGGACCCACACCCACACAGAGGACAGGGGGACACAGCTCCCAGCCCAGGTGGGTGGTGGCAGTGCAGGACAGCCCCGATGTGTGGGCTGTGCCCCGCTGCCAAGGATGTCCCGTGTCACCTTCCCTGCGGCCGCTCTTATCTCATCCCTCCGATAACGCGGGTGGGATCCCTGTCTGGAGGAGCAGGTGGACTCAGCAAGGCGTTTGTCAAACCCAGCCCCTCTCCCCTGCAGCACTCAGCTCTTCCCACCCCCAGGAGCACCCTCCATCCCTAGCGGCAATAATCCCACCCCGTGCCTGATGCTTCCCGCATCCCTCATCCTGCCCGCTCTCACCTTCCTCCTCCTCCCCGTGGCTGTTGGGGCTCGGCCGAGGCTCCTGTGCTATGGGAAGCTTTTAAAAGGGAAGCTTTTCCCCAGGGCCGATAAGGGCGGCTCCCTCGGGCTCACCCCGTGTCCCCGGGCAGGGTCACAGGTCGCTTCCTCGCCGGGCAGTGCCTGATAACGAGTCCATCACGGCCGGGAACACGGAGACAGCATTTATCAGCAAAGCCTGGGAAAATAAAGACATGGAAATGGTTCTGCAGCAGGCTGGGAGTCTGGCAGGGATGAGGCTTTTTTTGGGGTGGATGGAGAGTTTGGGGTTTGAGAGCTAATGGGAGTGGCACAGAGGAATTGGGGAGCACTGGAGGGTTGAGATCCCCCATGACCTGAAAGGCTGCGAGGGTGAGAGGGGATGGCTGAGCTAATGGACTCATTCAGATTGGAAAAACTCTGCAAGATTTTCAGGCCCAACCACATCCTTCAGTGCCACATTCACCCATCTCTTAAATTCCTCCAGCTTTGGGACTCCACCACTGCCCTGAGCCAGTGCTTGGCAACTCTTCCCAGGAAGAAATTTTCCTTAATATCCACACTAAATCTCCTCCAGTGCAACTCGAGGCTGTTTCCTCATTACCTGGGAGAAAAGAACAACCTCCACCTGGCTCCAGGCTCTGCTCAGGGAGCTGTGGAGAGCAGGAAGCTCCTCCTGAGGCTGAGCCCTCCCAGCTGCAGGAGACCCATTCCAGAGCAGGATAAGCAGCAGGCAGGGAATGAATAGGGTGTTCCTGTGCCAGACCCACAGAATATGGGGCTGGGTCTTCTCAAGTGAACCTGAAGGCTCCTTGGAAAGATTTGCCAGAAAAATGAGTTTCAATAAGGCAGGAGGGATGGTGTGAGCAGCACTGCCATGTACCCACAGTCGAGTCCCAGCTCAAAGGGTTCAGCTGCCAAAATATCCCCCACAAACCAAGATCCACAGCCTGGGCCACATCCTGCACCAAAGAGCAGGGAGGGAAACTGAGGCACAGGGAAAAGCCTGGTGACACAGCCAGGGTGCCACCACAGCCTCCCCTTGGCACACCTGCACTATTTGTGTTCCAGCACTAAGGACAAAACCCAAGGACCCTCCCTTTTGTGGAGGCTCTGGAAGTGATCAGAGGCTTCCCAAGCTGTAAAATCAACCCTCAGCACAGGGATGGGGATCCATCCTGTGCTGCTCCATTCCATCCCATTATCCCATCCCCATCCATGGAAAGGAGTTTTGGAGAGGCAGCAGGGAAGGACAGAGAGCTGTGGCAGGGGAGGGGACAGCACAGGGCACTGCTCTGAGGCAGCACAGGGTGACAGGCCACCACTGACACCTCGGGAGGGCCACACTCGGTGACAGCAGCACGGGGAGGGCCCGATGTGACAGGGACAGCTGTGACTCAAGGCCACAGGGCAGCCCCCTCCAAGGACTTGTCACCTGCCCCAGCTGAGCTCCCTCCTCCTGCATATGAATCTCACAAATGAGATTCCCTCTCAGAGAGGCTGAGCAGGGGAATTGGCAGCACCTGCCCTGGCTGGGGATCAAAGCCTGTGCTGGGATCCCTGCACAGATCCTGGAAATGCCACGTGGGGGAATGCAGGGCACCCTCTCTCCTCAGTGACCCTCCCTGGGAGCAGCACACCATTAAAACAAGCAAGGCCAGATGATTTGTTGGCAGTTCCAGAGCTGGTCCACTTTTCTGGTTCCAGCCCCAAGGAATCAGGAATGGGCCCATCTCAGAGTGTTTCACACACAGTGCCTGGCAGTGGGGTGGAGTGGGATTTATTTGGAAATGCAGCACTCTGATACCTCAGCAGTGAGTTTGGGGAGTGCAGAGGTGGGACTGGAGCAGATTGTGGCATTCAGGAGGCAGATAAGGGAGAAATAGAAATTATCACCTGGCTTAACAGTCATTGGTTTGGAATTGTGGAATCATTAAAGTGGAAAAGGCCTCCAAGATCATCAAATCCAGCCTTCAACCAAAGCAATTCTGGAATTTCAGCAGTTTTGGGGGCTCTGTTCTCTTTGTCCAGACCAGCATGGTTGGGCACCCATTGCATCTGCCTTAGCAGGGGTTTGGTGAGAGCAAACAGCAGCAGGTACCCCAGGGGAGGAGAAACCTCCATTGGTGCCTCAAAACCTGCAAACCTAAGGCTGCTGTGTCCCCTGGAGGATGATGATGATGAAGTCCATTTCTGCAGAGGGATCTGCCAGGCCCCACGTTTGCAAACAGAGCAGAATTCTCTGCATTTTTGTGCCTGTTCCTCTCAGCTCTGCACCAGCACTGGGAGGTGACCTTGGACTTGACCAGAACCCACACAGGGACACCCCAAGTTGGAGAGCCCAGCAAGGACCCACAGGGGCCTCCCAATCTCCAGCTCATCCCTGTCAGCACCCAGTTGAGCCCCCAGTCCCTCCTGGGCAGGGTCCAGGGGGAACAGCAGCCACCCAACACCTCCATCTGCACAGTCACCCCCTCTGCTGTGCCACACACACCTGCAGGGACACTGTGGTGGGAAGGGGAGCTGTTATCACCCTCTGGGCACAGTGGAACATCACATTTGTCCTCTTTCCCTTTGTCTTCCTGCCCCCACACCAGAGCACCCACCTGAGCTGGTGGGGCTGCCCCCACAGTGCTCCATCCTCCCCAGGAGTCTCTCCCTGGACACCTCTGGCAGTTTGTATCCCACGCTGGGATTCCTCACCACTCTCGGGGGGATTTGAGTGTCCTTTTGTGCTGGGTGAAGCATTGCAGCAGAACAAGCTGTTCCAGAGCTCCAGCCCTCCTCCTCCTCCTGGGCTTGGCAGGCTTCTGCTGCTGTCACCATCCCCAGATGGTGACAAGTGGCACCAAGCCCCCTGCCAAGCCCAGCATCCATCTGGGGGCTGCAGAGGAGGCTCCCCACCCTGCCCTGGGCACAACGGAGGTGTTGATTTGGTGAGGTTGGCTCCAAGGATGCTCCACACAGGGAGAAGCTGCTGTGCTCCCTGAGCTCCTGCCTAGGAAGGGTTTGGAATTCCTGGAAGCAAATGCTGCCTGTGGGATAGCACAGCATGTTCTGTGCCCTCAGGCTGTTTTCCCTAAACAAATCCCTTGGTTCCAGCTCAGACACCACCTTGCTCCTCACTTCCACATGTCTGGCAGGAGCAAAGAGCCTTCCCCAAGCCCAGATTCCCCTCTGCAGGAGGAGCCTCTGTGCCTGCAGCAAAGCCTGGCTAGGAAACCAGCAGAGCCACCAAACCTCACTTTTAAAAGCTTTTTTTTTAAATGTTATTTTACTTAAGGGTGGTGCTGCAACTGCAGCTTTGCCTCCTGCAAAGTTTATTTTCCTGCTGGCAAGGCTGGGTGCTGGAAGCTGCCAGGCAAAGGGGCTCTCCAAGCAGGGAACTACAAAGCAGGCTGACACCTCTAATGAATTACAGTAATACCAGCTCGGGGTGAACTCTGAAGTGCCTGTTTACACAATCACTGACCTCTGCTCACCCCTCCCTGGGGCCAGGCCCCCCCTCCTTGATGGATCACAGCTGAATGGAGGCAGGCCCCGGTGTTTATCATCTCCCAGCTCTGGGCAGGGAAGGAATAGCAGCATTTCCTGGCCACCACTGACAGTTCAGTACCCAACCAACACTTGCCTTGCATCTTCCTTTGAAAATCCCAGTGCTGGTGGGAGGGCTGTGCCACAGGGATGAGGCTTTGGCAGCATCAGGCACTGGGACACACAGGCAAGGGCACTCATGGAGCACAGACACCCCTGTGCCCTGCAGGGATGCTGCTCTTGGCCAGGAGATCCTCTTTGGGGCGTTATTCTGATGTTTTGCCATTTTGGCACAGGATTTTTTTCCATTTTGCCCAGTCTCCTGGTGCTCAAAAGCTGCCAGCTCCTGGGTCCCATGGGTCAGGGACTGCTGCCTGTGACAGGAGGGATCTGGCAGGATCAGAGAGAGAACAGGTTCTTCAAGGGGCTCTGAGGTCCTGAGGGTGTAAGTCCTGAGGGAAATGGGTGTTTAGATCAAGTGGGGTGAGACAAAAAAACTACAAAATCCAAAAATCCCAAAAAAGCAGCAAGTTCCTTCTGTCCCACCTGCAACACTTCCAGCCAGAGCTCCCCACGGCCACCACAGGGATCTCCCTCTGTCCAAATCAAATCTGATCTGTGAGGGGCTGGAGATATGTCCCCAGCCCTCAGGTGTTCCCAGAGGGACACCCAGTCCTTGGGTGTCCTCAGCTCTGCTCAGATCTGAGCCTGGTGAGCACCACAGCCCTTCCCAGCCTTGGAGAGCGCCATCCTTCATCTCCAGGTGGGCATGGAGCAGCACATCCATGGATAAGGGACCATATCCAAGATCCCCTCAGTGCCAGGGTCACAGCAGTGCTGGGGGTGGGAAGCAGCTGCAGCATCACCAGAGACAAGGCAAGGACAGGGGCCATGGCTGTAACAGACACTTTTTATGAAAAATCCTTTTGCTGGGATTTTTTCTCCTGGGAAACCTGAGAGTAAAAGAAAAACAATAATTATCTGCTGCTGTGGAATGCAACAGGTGGATCTTTGACTGGTCTGTGTTGATTGTTTCTAATTAATAGCCAATCACAGTCAGCTGGCTCGGACTCTCAGAGTCACAAGCTTTTATCATTCCATTCTTTCCTTTCCTTGCTTGCCTTCTGATGAATCCTTTCTCTATTCTTTTAGTATAGTTTTAATATATCATTTACTTTTAATACAATATATATCATAAAATAATAAATCAGCCTTCTGAAACATGGAGTCAGATCCTCATCTCTTCCCTGTGAGCACCACCACACCATGGCCACGTCCCAGCTGGAAAAGAAGAGTTTGTTGGGAGGATGCTGAGCTTGGAGCATGCAGTGGAGGAAGGGCAGCGCTGTGCCCTGTGCCACCATCCCCTGCTGCTCTCACACGTGCCTGTTTTAGCTCTGCACCTGGGGACTGCCTTTAATACAGCCAAGCTTTCCTGCTCAGAGCATGAGAACTCCAGGGCTGCTCCCTGGAGAGGGCACTTCTCCCTTTCCTTGCTTGCCCCCTGCCCTCTTCGTTTTGTTCAGAGTTATTTTTGGCTGTAAAAGCTTTTTTCCCTGCCCTTCCTCTGGCCCCCATCTCTCTGCCAGCCAAAGTGGCACTTTAAGCCTCCTGCCCACCCAACCAGAAAAATGGTGGCTGAGGCAGGGTAGAGTTAAACCTTTCCATCCTTCTCGAATCATTAACTGCCCATCAACTCAGCTGCCCAGAGAGGAGCTCTCAAAAGCCTCTGTGGGGACAACCTGCCCCCCACCAGGGGTTCATGAGGCCAAGGAGAACCACAACCCCCAAAGTGGGGTCTCACTCCACAGCTCCTTCCCTCCAGCACTACAAAATCCACTTGATTAATCCAGCACTGAAGTACCTGCAGCTGTAACCCCCCATCAGATATAAAATCCCAGCTGCACTCCCACCCAGAGCTGGGGGAACCAAGAAGGTCCCACCACAAAAAGTGACTCAAACCAGGGACTTTGTGCCACCAAACTCACTCACACAGAGAGGGGAGGGACCTGCTGGCAGCCAGGGAGCTGAAGAGCAGGAGCCCAGTGACCTCCAGGTACCAAACCCCCCAAGCTTCTTTATTCCTTGATTGCTGCTGGAGGGATGGACACAGCAGGCATTGCTGGCTGCTCCCACAGCATCCCAGAGGAGGCAGGTCCCTGTCGCTCACAGGGACCAGGACAGTGGCAGGAGGGTGCTGGGAGCCAGCAGCCAAACCACATTCAGGGGGAATAAGAAAATCCCAGTCCCAAGCAGGGATGAGCCTTTTCCTGCAAAGGAAAATGCAAACACTTCCAAACCTCCCCATTTCCCAGGAAAGCAGGGTGCCTGTCTGTCACAGGCCCATTTTATGAAGAATCCTTTCCTTAGGATTTTTTCCTCCTGAGAAGCTGAGAGGCCTCAGGAACAAAATGTAAACATTGATTATCTGCTGCTGTGGAATGCAACAGGTGCATCTGTGATTGATCTCATGTGGTTGTTTCTAATTAATGGCCAATCACAGTCAGCTGGCTCGGACTGTCTCTGTCCAACACACAAGCCTTTGTTATCATTCCTTCTTTTTCTATTCTTAGCTAGCCTTCTGATGAAATCCTTTCTTCTGTTCTTTTAGTATAGTTTTAATGTAATATATATCATAAAATAAGAAATCAGCCTTCTGAAACATGGAGTCAGATCCTCATCTCTTTCCTCATCCTCAGACCCCTGTGAACATGGTCACACCTGTCCCTCCTCTCCATGATGGAGCACAGGGCAGGAACTGCCTGCAGTTTGAGGAATTTTCAGAGCTCTAATGGTTTTTCTCCACATCTGGGAGTGAAACAGATTCCCAAAAGACACAAGGCCCATAAAAACCAGCAGGAAGAGGTGAACGCCCAGAGGGCTCAGCATCCTCCTCACACCAGCCAGCATCAGGAAACAGCACATGCACAGAGTTATTCCAAAGTTATTCCTGCTGCTGCTCCAGGGACATCTCATCCCCATTACCTCCAATCCCTGGTGTTTAACACCCCCTGGCAGAGCCCTCTGCCTCCTGAGGCTCCCAGAGCCTGACAGTGCTGTGGGATGCCAGGAAAGGCAGCAATGAATTCCCTGGGTCCCAGAGCCTCCCCAGGTTTGTACCCAGTGTGTAGGAACAGGATGGGCCAAGCTGAGCACCCAGCCAGGCAGGACCCCAGGAAAACCCATCCACAGCCCTGCTGCTCAGGGGGCTGGAATTTCCACTGGTGGCACAGATCCTGGTTGGCACAAGGAGGGATAAAATGGCTTTTACATCCTGCAGGACCCCTGGGCTTCCTGCCTTGGCTCCATCCCGAGCTGTGCGGGCGCTTGGGGCAGGGAAGCTCCCGGGGAATGTCTCCCCATGGATTTGAGTGGAACAGCCCGGCAGGCTCCGCTCTGGTGCCCAGCCCCGGCCAGGAGCCGCCACCACAAGGTGTCACCCGCCCCCTTCGCCCCGGGGCCGCCGCTCCGGAGGGGCTGGGGCAGCGCCCCGAGGGTCCCCGGCCGCGTCCCCTCCTCCCCCAGCATCGGTGGGGACCAAATCCCATCCCAGGCTCGCTATTGTCCCGTCTCCATGGCAACCCCGGCTGCAGCATCCCTCAGTGACAGCGCTGGACCACGGGATGCTCAGCACAGCCCTGAATCCCATAACGAACAGGAATTATTCCTCCTTAAACACCGAAAACCGGGACCCAGACTTTTTACATAAAAAAATAACTTGTTTTCAGAGCCATGATTTTAAACTTTCTGCTTCAGGTTTCAACAGAATCATGGAACGGTTTCGATTGGAAGAACCTTGAATATCTCATTCCACCCCCTGCCATGGTCAGGGACCTTCCACTATCCCAGGGTGCTCCAAGCCCTGTCCAGCCTGGCTTTGGACACTGCCAGGGATGGGACAATAGCAGGTACCTGTACAGGAAAATGTGCAGCTGAATTATCACAGGGCTTGAGTGGAATTATCACAGTTTACACCAGAACACCCTGGGCTTGTAAGTAAATCAGAAATTAATTTAAAATACAGACTCAAGCTATTTTGCTCTGAAGTAGTGCAAGTGGTTTAAACAAAACACCTCAAAATCAAAGACAAAAAACAACTAAATGACAAAATTGCTCCAAAGCATAGAAATGACAGGAAAATTCTGCAAACACTAGAGGTGAACAGCTGGAATTCAAGCAGAAATTTACTTTTCTCCAGCAATATGCTACAGCCTGGGGCTCCCACAGCATACTCAGGTTGTCAGATCTCTATTTTTTCCAGCTAAAAACACTGATGAAAACTGCAACCCAGCCTTGGTGTTAACCCACAGTCCTTGGGCATTGTCTAACAACTCCTTCCCTCCCCCAGCCTTGGCAGGCAGAAAAGGAGCTGCCAACAGGTAAAAGCCTCCAAGTGAAACACTGAAAGCACTGGGGAAGGATAAGAAGACACAGGTCCTCTGAGATGACACCAAGATGTTCAGCTCAAGTGACAGCAGCTGAGAACCAAGGGCAGCCCCTGTAGAGGAAGGACAGCAGAGGGCTCAGCCAGGCCAAATTTAATAATTTAATGTGAAAAGTGGTGGTTTGTTTGTTTTTGCTGCCCCCCACTCAGCCCATATCAGTTTTGTCCCAGGCAGGTGATCCCCAAGGGCAGCAGGATCAGCACTGCAGGATTTCCACGCTGCTGCCTCTGAGGGGAAGGGCTGGAGCTGAGGGGGGAATTCAGTGCTCTGGGTGGCTTTTCTTGGGAAAACACCAGCAATCCCAGCAAGTGAACAAGGCAGGGAGTGCCTGTGCCCTTGGCACTCAGGGAGGGCAGCTGAGGATTGTAAAAATCAAGTGCTTAAACCCTTTTTCCTCCCTTTTTCCCTGTACGCCCCCCTCACAGCACCACAGAGTGAGAGTTCCTCAGTTGATGTCAGGAGGCCACAGCCCTTCCTTCTCCTGCAGCCCAAAAGAGAAAGAATAGATCTCCAAAATTCAGGTTGGCTTTGTTTGAGGCACCTTCCAGAAGTGTTGGTGTTCTTGGGTGCCCAGGGAAAGGTGGGAGCTGGGGTTAGGGACATTGCCCAGCACACACAGAACAGCCTGAGTGCAAAGGACTCTCAAAAGTCATCAAATCCAACCCCTGGCCATGCACAGACACCCCAGCAATCCCACCCTGTCCCTGGCAGTGCTATCCAAGCTCTCCTGGAGCTCTGGCAGCCTCGGGGCTGTGCCCATTCCCTGGGGAGCCTGGGCAGTGCCAGCACCCTCTGGGGGAAGAGCCTTCTCCTAAAATCCATCTTAACCCTCCCCTGACAGCTCCAGCCTTTCCCTGAGTCCTGCCACATCTCCTGGGCTGCACTCCAAGATCTCAGGAAGAGAAACCTCAACAAGGATCCCAAAGTCCCACACATGTGACAGTGGTCACAGGGGTCTTAGGATGAGGGAAGAGATGTGGATCTGACTCTATGTTACAGAAGGCTTGATTTATTGTTTTATGATACATATTACATTAAAACTACACTAAAAAGAATAGAAGGAAATGTTTCATCTCAGGCGGCTAGCTAAGCTAAGAATAGAACAGAATGATAGCGAAGGGTTGTGGCTCAGACAGAGTCCAAGCCAGCTGACTGTGATTGGCCATTAATTAGAAACAACCACATGAGACCAATCACAGATGCACCTGTTGCATTTCGCAGCAGCAGATAACCATTGTTTACATTTTGTTCTTGAAGCCTCTCAGCTTCTCAAGAAGAAAAAATCTCAAGGAAAAGCTTTTCATAAAAAGATGTCTGCGACACACACGCACCAGGCTTGGCTCATGACCAGAACCAGCAGCGTTTTGGCCAACTGCTCCTGTAGCAGCAGCAACCAAACCCTGAGGAAAAACCCCATCCCTGGCCCTTTCCACACTTGACCTTCCCTTCAGCAGCACATTAGCCTCAGTGCCCAGGCTGTTTGCTGCTGGGCTGCTGAGGGGGATGCAGCTGAGCTGGTTACAGAGCAGAGGGCTTGGCTCTGCAGGGTCCCCGGGGCTCCATCCCCTGCTGCTCTTTAGCTCTGCCTGCTGTGTTTAATGGACTGGGCTACACAAAGCTCAGCTGCTGGGAGCCCCCAGTGTGGCTTGTAAAAGGCAGCCCCAACAATGAACTGCAAACTGGGCTCTGTGGCTTCCCTGCTCTGCTTCCCAAGCAGGTTATTGCTTGTAAAACTCTCCCTGGAAGCTGCAGCGCTCCGAGGGCCAGGCAATGAAGGCTTTGGAGATGTTCAATAAAAAGGCCCCCACACTTGATTCCTTTCCCAAGGAATATTTGATATTTGTTGCTCTAGGGTGCCTAGAAAGGAAGAAAATTACTGGCCCATTAACAACTGCCCCTTGGCCTGTTTTCCCAGGTTTAAAACAATGCACTCCAAATTGGCAGTTGAGGCAGCCTTAAACATTTGTTTTGCCTCAGATTATTTGCAACACCCTGTAAACTCAGGGGCTTTTCACTCCCTGGCTGAGGGGATTTCTCCTATGCATTTTTCCATGTGTCTCCAACATATGGAACAATAAAATAAAAAAAAAAAAAAAAGAAAAAAGAAAAATCAAGCTCATAGCTGGTGTCACGAAATATTTTGGGGGTGGGGAGGCCTTGGGGAGGTGGTGTGGGACTTGGATCAGTGTGACCTGGCAGAGACCTGGGCCTGAAGGAAGCTCATGTTTTTATGAGCCAGGAAATTGCAGGCTCAGCTTGGGCTGTGCCAGTTGTCCAGAAGTGTTCGAGTTTCACATCATAACTCGGGTCTCAGTGGAGGTGAGGAGGGGTGGAGGGACATGTGGCAGCTGCAGGGGAAGGTGGGCACCAAGAGATGCAGGGATGGCTACAAGACATCAAAGTGATACTTGGGGAAAGCATCTAAGAGCCTCTGAATGGAGAAAAAATTCATCCAGTTCCCACTCCCACCCACAACTTCGCAAAAATTGATGAGTTGGGCAATTGAGAGCCCCCAGTAGCCAGGGGCACAGGGGGGATTGTTGGGGCTATCCTGTGCAGGGCCAGGAGCTGGACAAAGATCCTTGTGGATCCTTTCAGCCTCTGATATTCTTTATGAGCATATTTTTAAGGGAAGAAAGGGCTGGCAGAGGAGAAAGGGTGTGGGACCAAACTGTGGAGAGCCAGAGAACCAGGGAAGAGAGGAACATCAACCCACAGGAGATGCCTGAAGAGCACTGAAATCCTTTCCCTCTGCCCATCAGCAAGAGTTCAGCTATGCCTGAATTTCCCAAAAGCCATTTAATCTGCTTCTATCTGAAGAGGTTTCCATGCTCAGGGGTTTTTGGCTGCCTTGAGGTGCCCAATGCCCAGCTGGGTGCTGCCCCTGAGCCACAGCTTTGCTGGCATGAGGAGCCAAACACACTGAGGAGCACCAGACACGTTGGACTTTGGGCAGAGCTGGTGCTCCCCAGGGCACAGCAGTCACACACTCAGCCACATCTTATTCTCTAGGAAACCCTGCTGGGAAAATGGGAATAATATGGGAAACTTTGGGGAGAGGCTCAGTAGCCACAGAAAAGAGCGAGACATTCAGGGGCTCCCTCTGCTCCTACCCACAGCCTGTTCCCTCTGAATTCCAGGGCTGAGAGTTCACTTCTCCAGCAGTGGGTGGGCATCCCACAGTGCAGGCAAGTGGCCAGAAAATCCCAACTGCTCCCAGCACCCCTCAGCCAGGGGCTGTGAGCGGCCCTTTCACACCAAACACAACACAAACATCGCTGCAGCACCCCCAGGCATCTGCCAGAGAAACCCTCTGCAGGCCAACACCATCCAAGGGACTGGGTGTATTTAACCTCCTGTTTAAATGAAAGGCAGAAAATTCTTCAAGCAACCCAAATTGTGGCGTTTCCCAGCTTTCTTCATTTGTCACTTCAGCTGTGCTCTTTCAGTGCAGCTTTTAGTGGTGACTTGGACAGGCCAGCAGCAGCACCAGGGCTCTTGACAGGCCCAGCAGAGCAGGAGGGATTCCCAGCCCTGTTCCTCTCACCCTGGCTGCCCCAGCTCTTCAGCACACTGCCCACAGCAACCCCATAAAGCCAGGCAAACCCCCTTAGGCCCCCAGAGCCAGCTCTGTCCAGGGCAAATCACATGCAGGGGCAGCTTTGGAGATGGAGCCTCATCCAGAAACTTCCAGCTAAAGCCTTCCTGTGTAAGGAGGAGATGAGTGGGTTTTCCAGAAACTTCCAGCTCAAACCTTCCTGTGTAAGGAGAAGTGTGACCGTGGTCACAGGGGTCCAAGGATGAGGGAAGAGACAAGGATCTGTGTGTCTGACAGAGAGTCCGAGCCAGCTGACTGTGATTGGCCATTAATTAGAAACAACCACATGAGACCAATCACAGATGCACCTGTTGCATTCCACAGCAGCAGATAACCATTGTTTACATTTTGTTCCTGAGGCCTCTCAGCTTCTCAGGAGGAAAAATCCTAAGGAAAGGATTTTTCATAATAGATGTCTGTAACAGAGGAGATGAGTGGGTTTTCCAGAAACTTTCAGCTCAAACCTTCCTGTGTAAGGAGGAGATGAGTGGGATTTCTGCTTGGCTTCACTCCTTGCTCTGGGCAGACAGAGGGTTGTAAAACCCCATTGTTTTTGTGAGAAAAATCCCCATTTACCTTCTCTGCCTGCCTTCAGCTGCCCCATCTGTCCCCACTGTGCTGCTGGTGGCATCCAGGCACCCATCCCATGGGGACAGCCCCTATCCAAGGTCCAAAAGGACCATGGCTGTGTGCTCAGGGTGGGCACCACATCCAGATAACCCCACAGACCAAGGGGAGCACAGCTCTCCCCCCGAGCTCTGGGTGAGCTGGGCTGGAGTTTGTAACATCCAGCTGTCATCGCTGGCATTTGTCAAATGAAGTGACCACTCTTGGGACAGGTACTATTTCAAAAGTGGACATCACTTTAAAAAAGTGCTAATGTATAAGGCTGTCAGGTCCTGGCCTCAGGAGCAAGATCAGATGTTTGGGGGAGAGATAAGGCACCACTCCCCACCCAGGCCTGGGCTCTCTCTGAGAGTCACTCAGCAGTGTGCTCAGCGAGCTGCTCCTTCCCAGATGTTGGATCAGCCTCCTCCTCAGGCTGCTGCTCCAAGAGCTGGGAGAGTGTAAGAGCCTGAATGAGGGATGTGGGATCCAGGAGCTCTCCAAAACACAGTTTATTCCATCCAAGATGTCACAGCAGTCCAGGCTTGTGGGTGACAGAGCTGTGCCTACAGCTGTCAGCTCCAGCTGCAGGCAGGCCTGGAGGCCCTGAGTTTAGGTAACAATCCATTAGATACTTTTCTTCTGGTTACATTGCATTATATACTTTTCTTTGCTGAGCATCTTAATACAATAAGAACCAATCTATACTTTAACTTTTACCTACAGCCTATCATAACTACTGTAATTACCATATTCATGTTACTGTTCTCCAATCAAAGTTAGTAAATTACAGTTTAAGCTAGAAGTTGTTTTTCAGTTTTCTTGCAGTGGAAAATTCTGAGACCTTTTTTCCACTTGCAACTTTGCTATTTATAGTATTATTTATATTAATCAATAATATTAATAATAGTATTAATATTAATACTATTAATAATGTTAATTAGTAATAATATTAATAATAGGTATAAATAATATTAGTAAATAATATTAATAGTAATTAATAATTGTCATGGTTTGGGCAAATTGCTATTAATATTATTTACTAATATTATTATTATAATAATATATATAATATTAATTAATATATTAATATATTATATAATATATAATATATAATATATAATAATATATTATATATAATAATGTATAATATAATAATATATTATATAATATATCATATATTAATATATATAATATTAATTATAATATTAATATTATTATTTACTAATATTATTTGGGCAAATTACTATTAATATTATTTACTAATATTATTTATACATATTATTAATATTATTACTAATTAACATTATTAATCGTATTAATATTAATACTATTATTAATATTATTGATTAATAGAAATATTAATATAGAAATTATTATTGATTATTAATTAAGTTATAATTAATAAATCTTAATCATAATTATTACTATTTTAATTATTGATAATATTTTATTTAATGGTAATATTATTATATAGTAATATAGTTATTAATAGTATAATTTTAAATAATAATTTGTATTATTATCCTAATAAAAGGATAACTCTGCACTCTCTGATGGGAGTACAGAGTTTTGCATTGAACTGTAGAAAAAAAGTGAATTAATCAAACATCCAAGACAAGCAGCCCAGAAAAACTCTCCAAGCCCTTGGTCAGGGTGTCAGGCCAGGAAGGTTCTGTGATTCTGCAAGGAAAAAAAAGAAAATTTAAAAAAATCCAAAGCTGAAGCTCTGCAAATTCCAAGCAAAGGCAAGGCACAGATGTTGGAGTGAGGGTGATTAACTCTGGCACAGCTCTCCATGGGAAGTGATGGATTTGCCATCTCTGGATGTCTTCAAAGCACATCTGGATGATTCCAGGGGCTGGGTGTGACCTTCCCTGGCACTGCAATTGCTACTGTTCACCTTGCAGCTCCACAAAAAATGCTTGGAGAGGCCACATTTCTCCTCCCAGCTCTGCTTCCAACCTGCTCTGGTCTCTTATTGGAGTTATTTCTTCTCCTTGTGGGTTTTGCTATCAGTTCTTCTCCTTTGCAGGCAGGAGTGCCCTGCATGGTGCTCAGCAGCATCAGTCAGGCTGATTTTAGGGCTTTATGACAGTGGTTTTGTAGGAATTTTCAAGGGTTAGGTGGTTTTGGGTGAGGATAAGAAGTCTGGGAGGGATTTCACTGCCAGCAGATTCCATGAACACACTGATTGTACAAAAATCCTTAAAATTCTTCATGCAAAAACTTCTCTTTATAGCTAGCAAAAATAGGGAATTGCACAAATAAAAGTATCAGAGGATTTTGCAAAAGGGAATAGATGAGTGAACTCTGTATCAATGTAAACACCTTAAAATACAAATCACCAAAAGAGGAGCATCAATTTTAAGTTATCCTCTTCTGGAAAAAGGATGAGTTCATTTAGGGCCAAAGAGCCCACAGGGAGAGATTGCATTGCTGAGACCTCTCCAGGGGATGGAAAATCAGGAATGATTGATCAGAACAGCACCACAGGCAGGAAAAAATGAAAAGGGAGGGAACATCTGACCAGGCTGGCCTTGAATCAGAAATGTCCTCTATTTCACAGGGATTTTAAGGAAAATTGTAAATATTAAATGTGATGTAGAAGCAGAAGTTGTAACCAGCTAGGCTGGGAGACAGGACATGTCAAAGCAGAGTTGTCAGGATTTTTTTAATGCACCTTTTGTCAACCCAGTGGTCAAGGCACTGTGAATTTTGGCTGTGAGTTGTAGGAAACAGGGGATGCATCAACCCAGGAGTTTGTGGGGTGGGACAGAGGGTGGAGCAGGAGCAGCAGGGATGTGTGCAGGGGGTTGTTACATCTCCTGAGAGCTCCTTCCAGCCTGAGCCACAACATTTTAAAGGGTGGGAGTTTGCAGCAGGCCCATGGAGTGGCTTGGATGGATTATCAAGCACGCAGAGACAAAAATTCAGGTTTTTAGAGGACATCCTCACCTGGGCACTGAGAGCTCCCTGAGCCATTCCCTTTTGCTGCCTTTTCCTGAAATTTGGGCCTTCCTAGACCTGAATTTCAGAGCTGAGCTCAGCCTAAGGTGCAGACAAGCAATATTTTTGTGTCCTCTCCTTGCAAGGACCATCCCAGTGGCCCTAAGGAGGATGAACCCCACCACATCCCATCCCTGCTCCCTATCCATCCCTTCAGCAGGCTCTCCCACCATCCCAACCCCTCTCTGCTCCTTCCAAACTCCACCTTTATTCCTTTCCTGCTGCAGGGAAATATCAGAGGCACCCATGTGGCTCAGGAAGCAGGCACTGGCCGTGGCAGAAACACCCAATTATTTAGCAGCTGTCAAGGATAAGCTGAATAACCCCAGCATGGGGCAGGCTGGGCTTTGGGAGAGGCACAAAAATCATCTTGCCCAAGGGAAGAACATCCCAGGGAGGCAGAGCAGAGCCCAGGGGGCTCTCCAGGAATGAAAGGAAGCCGGGATGTCCTGGGGCAGGGCTGGGCAGAGAGCTCTGCCCATCCATCAGGGATAAATCAAACCCAGAGGGGAAGGGGGGAAAAAGTGTCCAAGGGGGAGCTGGGGGGAGAAGAGGGAACGAAAAGGCAGCACGAGGGAGAGGAAAAGCCAGATCAAAGGCAGAAATTCATCAGAGATAACGGAATTATTTATTTTTCCTGCTGCTAGTGGGGATTTTTTTCTTTTTTTTTCCCCTTTGAGGCCCCCCAGGCCTTCTGGGCTGCTCCGTCTCCAGCCAGTCTGTTATTCTCAGGCGTCCCATCACCCCAGCCCAGGCACAAAGCAACATGTTCACTTCATCACACGGCTCTGCTCGGCACTGAGAGACCTTTTGATCTCCATCTCTGCTGTGTTTATATGTGACAGTGCAAGAAATGTATTTACAGTACACGGGGCTCTGTTAGACACTGCCTGCCTTCATTTGAACATTAATATTGGCAGCAGGGGAGAGGGGAGGGGGGAGCAGCTCTCCTTTAATTCCCCCCTCATTTATTAAAATGTTTATTTGGAAATCCTCAGGCCCATTTATCTGGTTATTACTCAGAGCAGGATCAAATAATAACTCAGGTTCTCCGTGTCACACAAGACAAACCAAATATACGCCGGATGAGGGCTTTCAATGGCTCTTGGATCCATCCTCATCCTGGCACTGGGCCGGCTGCAGGGCCCTGGGTGGGCTCCTGGACCTGTAAGGCAGCTTTTCATCCCTGGTTCCACTCAGGACCCAGCCTGAGCCTGTTGCTACTGATGGAGGTGCCCCCAAAAGCAGGGGGAACCTCACTGGTCAAGGGCGATTTCAGCAGAGCCTCTCCCCAGCTCTGCCTGACGCTGCTTTTCAAACCATCTCATTCCATGTGCCTCACCTTTCCCAGGAGTGTCAGAACTCAGTACACCCCTCTGGGTGTCCAGAGTTACCAAAGACCCCATCGGGGGGCTCAGAGACCCTGGCACACAGCCCAGAACACCTGGGGATTTGATTTTGACCCTTGGAGCAAATGAGGACCTGAAAGTCACAGAGGTTTGAATGGTGTAATAAAATAATCACAGGGTAAAAATGTAGATTTTAGGATTTTTGGTAGGGAGGTTATGAGGACAAGATGGAGGAACTTGGGCATGTCCAGCCTTTCTCCTTCTTCTCCTTGGTCTCCATTATCTGCAGTGACGTTGGCACTTTGGGATTGGTCTAGAGTAGAAGTGCACTGTCTAACATAGGTATTAAGAATTAAGAGTAAATATGTTATACATAATTTGTAGTATAAAAGGACAACACAGAGTGCCTGTGGCTGCCCTGCTGAGCTGATCTCAGCTGGGCAGAAAGAAAATTTTATAGATAAAAATTAATAAACAACCTCAAGACCGAAAAGTGAAGAGTCCAGACTCATTCTTCAGTTGCATGGGCCAAAGCAGAGACATCCTGCACATCTGGGGCAGCAATTATCAACAGCAATCCGAGACAGGAGGGGATGGGTGTGTGCAGGACCACCTCAGCACCAACAGCTCACTCACTGAAAGCAGTCAGAGAGCACAGAGTCACCACAAAGATCCTGCCCTCAGACCCAAACTCTGGGCTCTTCTGGGGTCAGTCTGGTAGTTCTGCTCTCCTTCCTGTCTGT
The DNA here is from genome assembly GCF_047830755.1 of Zonotrichia albicollis. Lineage (NCBI taxonomy): Eukaryota > Metazoa > Chordata > Aves > Passeriformes > Passerellidae > Zonotrichia > Zonotrichia albicollis. Next base: position 9,699,632 of record NC_133836.1, on the reverse strand, counting down.
CTCCTTCCAACCTTCACTCCCCATCCCATCTCTACTTCACTTTGCCAGCCATATTTTGAAAAACACCATTTTCAAGCTCTCTGCAGGTCTAGGCCACATTCAGAGGGTGTAAAAAACCCCTGGCACATTTCTGGTGAGCAGCTCTTGGTCTTCAGAAGCTCAGAAAACATTGGAGGCACTTCTAGGTGGAGCTTGGTGTGAATTTTTGAGCAAACAGCCTCTGGCATTGAAATGGGAAAGGAAAGGTCAGTGTGGCTCCTTTCAGGTGATCACAAAGAGCCAGCAGAGCTGGGCAGGAGCACTCCCAGGTCCAGAAGGAAGGTGCCAACCTGCAAAACACATGGAAAAACATCATCATGCTTGAGGAAAGGAGTAATTCCAGACACTGCCTGGTGCAAGGAATGGTAAATTCAGTAAATGAGAGTGGACACGTGGGATCTTTGCATTTCACATCCCTCTCACTCTTGACTGCAGAGGCTGAGCAACCATCAAATCCCAGCTCTTCTCGGCATCACGAAGGGCTTTCCATCAGCAGCTGCTTGCAAATTTGAGGTTTAAAAAGTCCTGATTTGTGCTTTGAGAGCTTCTGCATCCCGCCCAGCTCCTGGCCCACAGTTCTGCTGCCCCACAGTCTCTCTGGAGTCTTTGGGGGTGTCACAGCGGGTTTGTCCCACCAACCCCCCCAGGTTGGATGTGGCTTGGAGCAGCCAGGGATAGCAGAAGGTTTCCCTGCCATGGCAGGGGTGGAATGAGATGGGTTTTAAAGTCCCTTTAAATCAAAATTCTGTGGTTTTGGGGTTTAACCATGAGGTGACCCTGCCTTGGTGGGTCTGACATGGGAGCTCCCAAACACAAACACCCATGGCATTCACCCCAAAAACCTGCAGGGAGCTGGGCTCTCCTATCCTGGAGTGGCATACTCTGGAATAAGGCACTGGAAGCTGGTACTGCCACCCACAGCATGGCAAGCCCTGAGCCCTTGGGAATCATCCCTGATGCTGGAATCCTCCTGCCCCAGAGCCACCACTGGTGCTCCTCAGGCTTTACAAATTCTCATTTTTGTGCCCCCTTTCCCCACATGTGGATTTAAGGTGCACAGGATGAGGTGTCACAAAAATCTCTGAGAAGCCAGGAAACCCCAAACTGCTGCTCATCCTCTGTCCTGACACCACCTGGAGACTTGGCTTGAGGAAATCCTGGGACAGAATTCACTGGTGGCAGGAGCACAGAGCCACTGTCACCTCCTGGGAGCCTTCAGAGCCCTGGGCTGGGGTACCAGGCCCAGCAAACACAGGCTGGTTCCCAGTGGAGCTGCGATCACAGTGATGAAAATGGCATTTTCGGTAAAATCATATAAATTTGCTTTAAAATTTGCTTTAAAAAAAAGCATATTCACATTTTCAGTGAATATGAAAATATTCACATTTTCACATACTTCAATATTCACTGAAGTATCTGGGCTTCAGTTTTACATGTCCTTTGTGTCTAATAGTGGGCTTATTTTAGTTATTTAGATTTATAGCTATATATTTATCCATTAGATATGGATTTATTTAGTTATTTATACAGTTATTGCAGGGAGGGAAAAGGCAGTTTCAGTTCCAAGCATTTGCTACATGAGTTTATCTACATTATACTCAAATAAAATGTTTTGATTATATATTAAATTATTACCATGACTTCCCCTTTCCTGCCTTATCTTTTGTTAAAAAACTTTGAATTTTGGCCTTTCACTTACAATAATTTTCTTTCTTCCAACCTCCTCTTTCCAAGGCCAGCCATTCATTTTGTAGCTCTTGCTACTGAAATCTTTTAGTGCTTTTAATCCTTTCTGAGCTCACACACCCAAAACTCCTTGACACAGAGGCTCAAAAATAAAACTCAGTAATTGACCACTTGGAAAACGTTTATTTTTAAATTTTTTTTTACTTTTTTTTTTTGTTCACTCCTAACTGTGCAAAGAAGGAGTGAGTCACAGCTTTGAAATCTGCACTGGATGCCAGCTGAAAACAGAGGCTTTACACGATCAAATTGACAGATGATTCCAAGGCAGCCCTGCTCCACACAGACCCATCCATATTCCCAGTTAAAAGAAATATTGCATTTTTAAGGGTAAAGAAACATATTTAAGAGATAAAGGAAAAGAAAAGTTTGCTGGTCATCAATTATCATAATAAAACAGAGCAGTGCTGGTGGAGGGGGGGGGGATGAAATTCACTTTAAAGACATGTTAAAGCCCCCTAATCTTCAAAGAGATAAAGGCTGCCCCTGAGAGAGCCACTTTGCCAGGAGGCAGCCACGGGCCTGGCCTCAGGGGAGGCTGATCCACCTCCAAAATAAACTTGGGACCAACTTGAACCCAGCGTGGAGGGGTCCAGGGGTGATGGAGGAGGAGGAGAAGGGGCAGGGAAGGACGCAGAGAGGCCAGGCCTGGTGCTGGTGTGGGGACAGCCTGTGCTTTGTGGTGGCAGCAGGGCACACAGAGGGATCCCTGGTGGTGTTGTTGTCCCCCCAGGCCCTGCTGGCTCTGCCAGAGCAGCTGGAAATGTGACAGAAATGCCGAGAGATGTGACAGAAATGCCGAGTTGCAGGTCCCACAGGGCAGAGCTCTCCCCTGATCCAGCCCTCAGGGAATTCCCTGCTGGGGAGGGCACACCAGGCTGGAATGAGCTGGCTGAGCTCAGCTGGGATTTGTTTTCTGCTTCTGAGCTCAACATGGGTGTGCAAAGCCCATGCTTGTGCCAGAGGTGGGGACAGGACTCTGCTGTCCCTGGGCCTTGCAATGGCTGCTGGCAAAGGCCAAGCCTGGGCCTTCCCCTGGGGTCACCCACAGGAGATGCAGCAGGGCAGAAAATCCTGCCCTTTCCAAATTTTGGAAATCCAAACTCACCCTTTAAGCAGTCCCCACACAAAGGTGTCAGCTTATCCAACATGGATGTGAGGTAGGATGTGTTTAGGCTTTCAATGGTTTGGTCTTTTGAGTAGGATCCTGCTAGGAATGGTGCTCCTATTAGAGTGAAAGGGGAGACTCCATCTGCAAACTGCATGTCACAGCTTTTGTTTCACCTCACCAGGTGGGAGAGGCCTTTGTGCAGCTCTCAAAAGTTGTTTCCCATCATGAAACATTTATTTTTAAACAATTTAAGACAGAAAAGTTCAAAAATCCAGAGGAAAAAACACCGATAAGATGAAAAATGGTAAGGCCAGGTGAGCAGGGATTTCCTCTGGAAAGGTGACATTAATTAGAAAGTAGAAAATCAACCATGGAAGCAAAAATGAGACTGAGCGTTGCCAGGTTTTGATACTGTGAAAGAATTAGGATTTGGGTCCATATTCTAGGGTAAGGATTTGGAAAAGAAGGACCCTAAACCTTGATGAAATGAATCTCCCACTCAGAGCCAAGCAGCAGGAATCTGGGGGCAAAAAGCACCACCAGGAAATAAAACCTGGATCCAGAAAAGGGAGATAATTCCAGCTCTTTGTAGAGCCCTGCTGAGTTCTGAAGGGCAGGGAGCTGAGCACACCCAGGTGCTCATTCCTCCCAGTGCCATCAGAGGGGCTGATGGGCACAGAGTGCTCCAGAAAATGGGAATTTGCTGCAGCATGCATGGATTAGGGCTCATGCATTGGAACTGCATTGTTGGATCATTCATGCTAACACAGAAATGTTCCTCCATCCATCCATCCATCCATCCATCCATCCATCCATCCATCCATCCATCCATCCATCCATCCATCCATCCATCCATCCATCCATCCATCCCAGCTGTGTCCCACTCAGGTTTTTCCAGAGTATCTTCTCCCAGCCAGAGGAAAACAGGCCCAGCTCCACCCAGGAGCCATCCAGAGCCAGGTCAAAGCTTGGCAAGATCCCAGCCAGGTTCTCTCCAGCCCCTGCAGCTCTGGCAGAGCATGAAGCTCATTCTGTACCCATGAGCTCAAGCAGGGATCTGAGAGCAAATCTGGAAAGGAACCTGCCAAGGACACGTGAGGGGTGACCTGCCACCAGGGGTGGAGCAACCCCAAAGCATCCCAGAGAGTTCTGGTACTCAGAGCATGGAAACAGCTGGATCCTTACAGGTTTGGCCAACTCAGTCTGCTCCTCTAGCATGTGGTGGTCCAGCTCCAAGGAGGAGAGTGTCTAAAGGTTTGGAGAGCTTGGATCCTCCAGCAACGAAGGCTCATCATGCCCAAAACACACCCAGGCCTCTTATTTCTGCCCTAATGCCCACTCAGCTCGTGCTGTGCCAACCTTTCCCCCTCCTGGGTCTTGGAGGCTTTAAAAAGTTGTTTCCAACCTGAGATGGAGGAGAGTTTATCTCCAAGTTCAGTACCAGACTTTTCCTGCAGCTCCTAAGCCAAAACTAACACAAACAGCAGGCTCCTCATTCATTATTCTAATTCCCCCATAAAACATTGCCAAGCCAGCTCTGACTGAGGGTTTTAGCTGATTTACTGCCTTTTCAACAGGCAGTGTCTATGCACTGGGTGAGCTCGTGGGTCAGATTTACACTGAGGAGCAGCTGAAGGGAGCTCACCCTCAGAGTGAACACTGATGCTGAAACATTCCCAAAATATTCCCATGTCCCACCACATGGAAGTGGCTACCTCCAAAATTTTTCTCAAAGAGAAAGGGAAAGGAGAACATGGGGATTGGAATTATTGGCTTGGGCTCAAGAGTTTGCTTTGAGTGGGGATTGAGAAGAGTGGCTTATCCCATGCCTGGAAACATCCAGCAACATCCAAGCCAGGCTGGATGGGGCTCTGAGGCTGAAGATGGCCCTGCCCATGGCAGGGGATTGGATTTAATGACTTTTAAAAGTCCCTTCCAACCTGAATTCTTTTATCCAAACCACCATGCACGGAACAAGAGGCTCTGGCATGTGGCACTCCCTGAGGACACCATCACCGTGGTGGGTCCTGGCACCACATCAGGGGTCTTGGGTGGCCAAGGAGGTGTCAGTGACAGCCATCCCTTGTGCCTCTGGGACTGCAGAGAGCTGGAGCCAACACAGCCTGGATGCACTTCCACAAATCCATTTCTATTCCTGTATCCCTTTTTTCTCCTTTCTGATAGAGGGAAGCATTCCCAGCTTCAGCTTTGACACGTGTCACGCATTGCTCTGAGAAGTTTCATCTGACCAAGTGACTCCAACATGTGCTTTATCAAAAAGATTCCAGCCAGCTCTGTTTCCATTGGCTCCCAAATCCCCTTGCAAGGTCTGTTCCAATGACTGGGACAGCAGTGCCATGTGTGTCCCACAGCACAGCCTGGTCTGCCTCCAGCTGTCCCCACCAGAGCCCCCTGAGGAATGGTGCTGCCTCTGGATGCTTCTTAATCCAAATAAATTATAAATCCTTTGCCATTTTCTCATTTTTCTTTATCAGGTTAAAAACCAGATTCCCAGGGAAGCTGGTGCGTGGAGCTCAGTTAAGCATTAACCCTTTGGTTATTATGTTTGGGTTAAAATACCCACAGCAGGTATTTTGGAGCTCTATCAGGAACCCTTTTTACCTTTGAGATGTTGCAATTTTAATCAGGACCAAGCTCCCAGGTAAAGACTCCTGAGCAGCATTTCCCCAGCAATGAATCCAGCATCATTCCAAGGGTGTGGAGATCTCTTGGGAGCAAACAGGAGGTCCCAGATCCAGCAGATCCCAGTTCCAGGCACAGTGCAGTGATGCCTCATTGCTCCCTCAGCCACAGCCAGCTCTGACACCAGGCAGATGCTTTTCCTTCCTCCAGCTGAGCCAGCTGAGTGAGCCACATCCCTGGGGACTTTGGGAATTGGAAAAAGCCCTGCTCAAGCTGCTGGGGATGAAGCCACTCGAGCCATGCTGCTAACAGGGCAATGATGCAGTGTCGCAGACATCTTTTATGAAAAATCCTTTCCTTAGGATTTTTCCTCCTGAGAAGCTGAGAGGCCTCAGGAACAAAATGTAAACAATGGTTATCTGCTGCTGTGGAATGCAACAGGTGCATCTGTGATTGGTCTCATGATTGTTTCTAATTAATGGCCAATGACAGCCCAGCTGGCTTGGACAGAGAGTCTGAACCACAAACCTTTGTTATCATTCTTTCCTATTCTATTCTTAGCCAGCCTTCTGGTGAAACCTTTTCTCCTATTCTTTTAGTATAGTTTTAATGTAATATATATCATAAAATAGTAAATCAGCCTACTGAACCATGGAGTCAGATCCTTGTCTCTTCCCTCATCCAAGAACCCCTGTGAACACGGTCACAATGCAGCTCCCACCCAGAGCATCCCCCCAAAGGCCCCCCAGCCATGCTGTGCACCCCAGCCTTGTTCCCTGCAGCCCCCCAGGCCCTGGCTGTGCTGCACACAGCTGGCAGGGCTTGTGCCTGCCTGGTTTTCCCCTGGAGCTGCAGATGTGTGAAGGGGAGGCAACCTGGCTTTCACATCAGCACTGTGTGATGAGGGAATTTTGGTGTTTCAGCTCATTTTGGCGCAGGGGAAAATGCATTTCCCCTCCTTCTGTGGGCTGGGCTCTTTAACAGCACAGCCACCTTCATGTTTCAGACGGGATTTTTCTTATTCCTTCCTGCTGCATGGAACAAAACCACTAAGAGCAGGAATTTGGGTCCTTCTTGGCTCTCTGGAGTGCTGGAAGGTGCAGCTTTCTCCACTCATCTCCAGGCTGCTTGGGAGGAGATGCAAAGAAGAGAAGGAAAAGAAAGCTTTATCTCAGTTCCAATGTTGTTCAGGCTTGGCTAAAATCAGATATAAACCCAGCTCAAGGCTCGGAGTGAGGAGCTCCTGTGGATTTAGCTGTTAAAGTCAGGGGCCGCCACACTGTCAGCCTTATTGCTGGGACCATGCATCTGCATGGTGACTCTTCAGCTGACCAAGACATTTTCACAACAGCCAAGAGCAGGAAAAATGCTTGGGAATCCCTTTCTCCCATCCTACAGCCAGCCAGAAAACCACCATTCACCTGGATATCAACACTCCCAAATCTTCCTCTGGCATCAAGCAGCTTTAGGGCACCTTGCCTTGCTTATCTGCCCAGGTAGCCACACTTCTCACTAAATAAAATATTTGGGGATGATTCCTTGCCTGTCTGTGGCAACAATGGGGGGTATCAGAGCAGGATTTGCATTTTTCATGCATTTTGCATGTGGGTTAAGGGCAAAGACACACCTCTCTGCCAGGAAGGGACCATTCTGCATTGCTTGTACACAAAATTCCAGCTCCTCCAGCGTGAGACAAGCCCTGGCTTTTCTCTGCCTTCTCCCTTATCAGAGGTGAGGGCTGCCAGCAGCTCAGCACGGTGCTCCCCCAGGAGCCTGGGGAGGGCTGCAAGCCCTGATTCCAGCCATGCCCCAGCCCCACCAGCTCTGTCACACCAGCCACAGCAGAGCAATCAGAGCAATCAGAGGAATCAGCTTCTCCAGCAGCAGAGCTGGAGGCTTTTAGCTGGAGGGTTTTAGCTCCATCCCTGCCTGCTGCTGTCCCTGCAGGGGAAGGGACCCGGTGAGCTCGTTAACCAGGTGACATTCGAGTCCTTCCCCTAGGCGCAGCCCCTGCAATTCAAATCACATCCAGGGGCAGGATTTAGAGGGCTGCTGGGAGCAGACTCGGGGATTGCCAGATCTGGAAGAGCTCTGTCCTTTGTGAGCTGTGTTATGAGACAAAGGTGGAAGAAAACACCTGGAGCACTGAGGCCGGGCTGGGGGCGGGAGATGTGGCTGCTTGCAGGATTTGGGCCAGATTTGTAGAGGTCTGTCACCCTGATTTTTTGAGATTTTCTAAGATTTTTAAGATTTTCTAAGCCTTCTGATGTTTACATTCTTGTAGCAAACTTTTTCACGCACTTTCTGTAAATAACTTATTGTCTTCCATTCTTTTATGGAGGAGGAGAAATTTGATGGACTGTTGGTTTGTCCAGTGTCATTGGAGAGGTGGCACTGTCACCTTCCAATCCACTGTCACTTTTGGAAATCTGTAAATGTTGGAGTCAGAAAATAAATGTTGGAGTCAAAAAATAAACTTTCCCTTTTTCTTCACTTTGAGAGGATCGGTGTGTGCACTTGTGTTGTTTTGTGTCCTACAGTGCCAGAGGTCCGTGGAGATCAGCAAGCTCTGCCAGAGGGAACTGTGCCGCAGCTCAGAGAGGTACCTTAGTGCCCAGAGATGTGGGTCAGGGCTTGCTCTGGATGCCCAGAAATCCTGGCCCGTCCTCCCTGAACATTCCCAGAGCAGCTCTGCTGCATCCCAGAGGCACAAACCTGCTCCAGAGGTCAGGCAGAGCCAATCCCTGCCTGGGATGTGCTGGATGTGCTGCACACACTCAGGCAAGACCACCTCCTTTCCCATGTGCTGACAGGGCTGTACTCAAGCACCTAAAGATATAAAAATGTGCCTGGTGGGATGGAGCACGAGGCTGAGTTGATTCCTCATGAACTCACAGTTTCTGCCTTCCAGAGCTGCTCCCTGCTCCTCTCAGCCTCTCCTCATCCTCCAAAAAACGTGGCACCCTTTTTTTGGAACTCTAGCAACGAGTTCTAACAAACTTCAGCTCTTCTCTACATGCAGAACACTGGAAAAGGTTTTACAGCAATTTCTGTGAGCAGAGATAAGTTTGAGAAGAGGATCCATGTTTACCCCTGAAAGAATTTTCTACCAAGTTCAATGACATAGAAACCAAGAAAGAAAGGATTATTATAATTAGTTATATAATGAAATATATTAATTATAACTAAGAGAAACCTGCAACTGTCTATTCCAATCAGCACTTTGTTTGTCTTTCCTGACCAATGAGTAAAGTGTAAATTTAGGGTTTTTTTTAAGAAAGTATAAAAAGCGCGCATGCTAGAAATAAAACAGGGTTTGAAGCCTTCTGAAAATGGGGAGTTGCTTTGCATTGTGACCATCTCAACTACACCAGGACACTGCACAAACCTTCTGCAGCCAAGAGAGGGATGTGACAGCCCAGGGCAAGGAGGAAAGGCAGATAAAGCCTCTCCCTCAGCTTTTCACGGCAAATCCTCCTCGCAGGTGTGAGAGCTTCGTAGGACACTGATAACGATCTCCACACCCCCCCTTCAGAGTCTGCAGCATCGCGGATGGTGAAGGAGAAAAATGGAGATGCACAGTGCCACCACAGTGTCCCCACGGTGCCCCTGCACCCCTGACAGCATCACTGCCCCACACCCTGCTTTGGCAGCTCCAGAGAGCGAGCCGCAGAGCTCAGGCTCCCTCCCTTGCTAGCGGCAGGAAGGGAAAGCCCCATAAATAAAGGGCAATGGGAAAGAGATTGCAGGTCCTGCAGCAGCCTGGAAGCCGCCTCGGAGGCGAGGCGGGGGGAGGAAGGGAGCCTGACTGACAGCCTGATTTAGGACCTGCCTGAAAAGCAAACAAAAGCAATTGAAAACTGCATCATCTAGGAAAACTTAGTAGGTTGTATTTTCACAAGTGAGGACTGATGGTAAGACCAGCTTAATCCCCCGGTGGACTTTCCACACCTCGGCAGGGGCCAGCTGGTTTGTCTTGCAGCTGATTGCTGAAATGAGAGCGGTGGGCTGGGGGCTGGAACAGGACACAGCAGAGGCCTCGGCAGAAATGTGTGTGTTTTCCAAAGCCTCTTTCTCCCTGTCAGAGCCAGTGGCACCTCCTGGGCTTTGCGGCAGGGAGCGAGGATGCTCCAGCCTGGCAGGGTCTCTGCTCGCAGGCAACTGGGCAAAAATCCCTGGAGAATTTTCCTCCTCCCTGTTTCCAGCTCGTCTGGGGGGAGCAGGAAACACAGCCAAGAGGTAAAGACATAACTTAGGGCCTTATCTTTGCTTCCCAGGGACTGAGCAGGGACACAACGAGCTGAACATGAGCTACAGAACAGCGCTGGGACCACGCTGGGCTCACCAAGGGCTGACACAGACAAGTGTTAAAAGATGACATCATGTGCAGGCAGACAAAAAACCCCAATCCACAGCATTCTGAAGCCTTCTATAGATAATATTTCCATTTAGGTTTGGCTTGAACCAAACTGCAGTTTCCTTCTACAGAATCTAAATGAAGTCAGAAAAAGAGAGAGAAAAATGCCCCTTTGCCCAAGCCAGGTAATGTTCTGTGTACTGATCCCTTCTATTCCCTCCCTGAAATGATGAACCAGGATGACATTTTCTTTCCCAACATCAGCCTTGTTAACAGAGCAGAAAACCACAGGTTTAAGTGGCTCAACACAGCCCAGAGCACATCAGACATGCAAGCAGCAGATGTACGAGCCCCCCGTACTGAGCCTTTTTGTCATCTTGTGGTTTCCAGTCCAGACCTGATGGCTGGAGAACAAAAGGCAAAGCAAACTCTCCTCAATCCTTTTCTTTCCAAGCCATCTATTTTCCCCTACAAGCTGAGAGACTGGAAATATCTGCAGGAGTGGAGATAGATAATTAAATGAAGATGGGAGGTGCCTCACCTGGGATATTGGAACATTTAGGCCTGACAGCCTAACAAGTTCCTGCAGGGGAACAAACCCAACCTGGCATCTGGGAGCTCAGGGCATGTCCAGATGATTAAAAGCAGCTGAGGGAGATTTGGTAGCTGGGTCTTAATGACCGTGGTGTGAAGTTCTCTCCTTCAGCTTTTGGTCTGAGAAAGAATTTAAATGACATTTCAAGTTTGCAATGGGTTACATCCATCAGTGGTGGGTGGTAGCTCCAGCAGGATGCTCCAGAGGCTGGAGCAGCTCTGGTGTCCCCAGGGATGTGCTGCTGCAATCAGGAGCACTTGGTGCTCTCCAGATCCAGGGTCTCTTCCGAGATTCAGCATCCCAGGTACTGCCACACATCTGGAATCCAGACCATGCAGGGAATTTGCTCATCTCCTTGCCTGAAGGAGAAGATGAATGAAGCTGCCTGGCTGACCTGGGGCTGTTCAAAGGCACAGATGATATATCAGGGTCTCTGCCAGCCCCTATGCAGGGATATGGGCCTGGTCTCAAGGCCATCATTCCCCTGCTCTGTCCCCTTTCCTGCCCTCACTGTGGCATTTCCCCTCCTCGTTTGAGCTGAATGACCATGCTTGCTGACCCAAGCAGCCAGTTAAGACCTGATATTTCGGCTCAGGCATTTTTTGCTTTGTGAAAACATGACATTACAGCCCAGACCACTGGGTATTCTGATCTTTTCAAAGCAGAAAGCTTTTTGAAATCCAATTTCTTGGTGGTGTTTTCTCTCTTAAACTCATCTCCACCTTTGCAAAGATGTAGTTTGGCCCTTCCTGATTAAACCAGTGCCATCTCTTCCTCTCATGCCCAGGTCCCTGTGCACCCAGCAGTGGAAAGATTCAGCCAGTTTTGATTTTTGGGGGATTAAGGGAGAAGCAAGGCAAGCAAGGTCCCAAATCACCAAGGACAAGTGACAAAGAAGATCTAAAGATAAGAGATTTGTCTCAAAGCTGGGTCACTCTCAAATCCCAGACCCCTGGCTAGGTCTGCTCCCAAATACAGCCAGCCCTGCTGAATCCATCAAGCCTGACCCATCAATTTTCTGCTCTCCTGGTACCAAACCCCTTGTGCTGCCCCTTCACTTTGGGGATTTTCCCTGAACAGATTTAACCCCCTGCTCAGCCTTTCCTCATCTCTGATCAAGTTCAGAGTCAAACCCTGTGGTGGTGTTCACAGGGGTCCCAGGACAAGAGAAGAGATGAGAATCTTGACTCCATGTTTCAGAAGGCTGATTTATTATTTTACGATATATATTATATTAAAAGAAAATTATATAATAAAACTATATTAAAAGAATAGAAGAAAGGATTTAATCAGAAGGCTAGCAAGGAATAGAAAGGAATGATAATAAAATCTTGTGACTGACCAGAGAGTCTGAGACAGCTGGACTGTGATTGGCCATTAATAAGAAACAATCACATGAGACCAATCAAAGATGCACCTTAAACCTTCATGCTAATGAAGGATCCAAACAGAAACCAATCCAAAGGGACTAAAACAGGATAAAAAGGGGCTTCTGACCCACTGAATGTGTGCTGCTCCTCCTGGAACATCACTACATCTCTGCTGCTCCATCCTCGATGGGAGCGCTCCTGCTCAGCCCAGGCCCCCTTCCTTTAGGCCTTTATCATAATAAATGCTGAAATCACTTTAGTACCGGGAGCCTGCTCTCGTTTTTATCACAAACAGCTCAAATGTGTGACTCTGGAAACCTCCCCAGCTCCATCCCCTTCCCTGAGGATGGGGAACAGGGAGCAGCACAAACCCTGGGGCCATGGGGGCTGTGCTGCACCTCAGCTGTGAGCACAGGGACCAGCAAAGCAGCAATTCCTCCCACACCCTCACCTCAGACACCTGCCTGGAAAATGGAAAAGAGGAGAGAAAACAAGGAAAAAGCCAACCTAAAGCCCCCACACATCCAATTGATTTCCTGCCAGAGAGGGCTGCGTTCTCACTGGCTGTTTCCTGAGCTCCTGCCTGGTGCCCTCCCAGCCTGCAGGGAGGGGATGGATGGCTCCAGCACTTCCACCTGCACCCCCAGCCCTGCTGGGCATGCATGAGTGGGTTCAGCTCCTTAATGCTGCCTTTCCCTGCAGCCCTGCCCTGCACCAAACCAGGCAGGTTTCCCCCTAAGAGTGTTGGCTTTCCCTCAGCTCTGTCACCCAGCCATTGGAAAGTGAAAGCTCTCATCCAGAAGCCTAAAAGTGCTTTCCTTTTCAAATTAATTATTAATTTTCAGCTTTCCAATTAAAGGGAAAAAGCAGGATTTTTTTTCTCTGTGATGGACATCAGGGAAAGGGATTTTTTTCTCCTATCACAGCTGTAACTGCAACACATTAATTCCAGGTTTTCTCAGTATTGTGAGTGCCTCAAAGCTGTTATTTCATCCAGGTTTTCCCAGTGTTATTAGTGCCTCAAAGCTGTCATTTCATCCAGGTTTTCCCAGTGTTGTTAGTGCCTCAAAGCTGTCATTTCATCCAGGTTTTCCCAGTGTTGTTAGTGCCTCAAAGCTGTCATTTCATCCAGGTTTTCCTGGTGGTGTGAGTGCCCCAAAACTGTTATTTTGTCCAGGTTTCCCTTGTCCCCAGTGCTACCAAGGGGGGAGCAAGAGCCACCAGGTCCTCAGCAGCAGCACCTCTGAGCTGGCCTTTTGAGCAAGGAAATATCCCCAGAGCCATTAACTCTTCTATTTTCTTCCAGCAAGAATCCTGCTTCTCCAGATCCCTGCTAGTAATTCCTAGACAAAGATTTATGCTAGAGCATGACTTTTAAGGCGGGATGCTCCTGAGGACACCACTCCATGAAATGGTGGGATTTGGGCTGAATTTATCCTGTATCAGCTCCTGAAATCATCCAGCTACACCTGAAGCTCCATGGCAGAGCAGTGCAATGTGCATCCTCTCTGTGATCCATGAAGGAGGAATTGGTTTTCCTCCCAATCCCTTTCACAGGGCAGCTGTAAACTATTCCAGCACGCAAAAAAACTCCAAGAAAATTCCCTGCAACCATTGCAATCAGCCTGTTCAGTCCATTCTCACACCCTGGGGGCTGTTTTGTATGGCTCAGTGTTTCCTCCCCACCTCGAGAGCACCAGCAATTCCCCTGACATCCCAGGAAATGGAGTTCCTGATCATGTCCCAGCGCTGGAATCTGGAATCCTGCCACAAGTAACCATCCCTGCAAATGGCTCCCTTTGTTTGGGCACCTCTCCCTCGGAGCAGACTGGGCAAGAGCCACTGCAGCACTTCAAAAGGAGAGTTCACGCATGGGTAAAGGTCATTTAAAATGGGATTAAAAATTCACATTTTTGTCCTGCATTTTTTTGATGTTTCTAATCAAACCTATCCTGAGACAGAGAGGAGGACAGGCTGAACTTGCTGTTTTTCAGTGATAAGACACAGGGAGGTTTTGGTGGGTTTTTCTAATCAGCTTTTTTTTTTTTTTTTTTCATTTCTAAAAATAAAACCCTTTCTCTGAAGCACTTATCTGAATTCCAAAAGGTGCCATTGAAAACTTAGAGTTTTTAATTAAAAAAAAATTAAATAGATGTATATGCAGCATAGATGTATATGCAGCATTTTCTCCTCAATATTACTCTGGCTACATTTTCACCAGCCTGGCTACACCAACAATTTTCTATTCACACTAAATCCTAACCAAAACCAGGTTTAACACTCCAAAATCCTATTTTAGATCTGGCCATGATGCCCAAAACCTCAAGGGGCTCCTCTGTGCCCTGTTGAAGCAGATCCTTGGGTTACTCTGCCTGCTGGAATGGTTTTTCCAGAGGGGTAAAGCCTTATTCCAGCGTGCCAGCCCAAGGGATTTGTGCTCAGCAGCAGGTAAATGGCCTTTGATCCCACGGGGCAGCAGGGCTGGTGGATAAGAGCCCAGGGAGACAGACTCCCCAGCCATCCCTGCTTCCCTAATTCCCTTCTGAAGTGCTGGAGCCACTGTCAGCTCTCATTAAAAGAAGGGAATGCCCCTGGTTTAATTCCCAACCAGAGCCAAGTGGATAATGATATTAACCCCAGCAGGGGGTGGCAGGAGAAGGCACCTCCTCGCTTCAAATGTTTGGACAAAAAATTTGCTCTCATTAGGGCACAAGCCCAGGAGATGTCGCCTTTGTAGGGCGGGGGACGGGGCTTTGTTGGGTCTGAATGTCCCCTCTGGGAGAGCCCCAGGCTGTAATTGGGGCTTGGCCGTGCTGGGGGAAGAGAGGGAGAGACAAAAATGGGCAAGGGAAGCGTCAGATCTCCTCTGCAATTCCATATTCTGATGCAAAATCCTGGAACAGCGTCCCTGAAATGAGGAGCAGGGCGGTGACCATGGATGGCCTTGGGACAGGTCACATCCTGGCCTGTGCAGGGATGGTCCCACTGCCCTGGGAGAAGGGCTGAGGAGAGATCAGTCCTGAGGGCAAAGAGATTAATTCACCTTAAAATATCAGGGCTGGAAGGGGAAATCCATAGCAGGGACCCAGAGGGGTCTTTCTACCAAGAAATGGGGAGGGAAAATCAGCCCCTAACTGAGCGCAGTGTTCCTGCTTCTCCTCAGGCACACAAACATTGTTCCCATCATTTTCAGGAGGTTTCCCATATTTGTAGGGGACAGACATGCTGCAAACCAGGGAGGAACAGGATTGAGGAATTCCCAGTGCCAGAGACACCCAAAGGTGAGGGAAAGGCTCATTTTCCCACAGCTGCAGATATTTTTCTGTAGCTGGACATATCCCCTGGGAAAAGGAGGTTCACTCACAGTTTGCCTGCTCTCAGGGATCCCAGTAGGTCTCTGAAGTCCCTCCAGACCTGGAGTATCCAAAGGTGAAAGCAGGGATGGGAAGCTCTCCAAAATCCATGATCCAGATGCTGCACAGGATGTGACACCAAGGAACTGAGAGAAGCTGTGGCTGCCCCATCCCTGGAAGTGGCCAAGGCCAGCTTGGATGAGGTTCGGAGCAACCTGGGATAGTGAAAACCAGCAGGAGTTGAACAAAACAAGTTCTGAGCTCCCTTCCTGTCACATTTTCTGAAAAATCCCTTTGCCCAGGATTTTTCTCCTGGGAAGCTGAGAAGCCTCAGAGAAAAATGAAAACAATTCTAATCTCATTTGCTTCCCCTGTGTTGTGCTCATGTGGAATGTGTTTGGAGATTGTTTACCCACAGGTGATTGTTCCATTGGATTCTGCTGTGAATTGTTTTCACTCTTTGGCCAATCAGGGCCAAGCTGTGTCAGGACTCTGGAAAGAGTCAGGAGTTTTCATTATTATCTTGTTAGCACTGAGTATCTTTTCTGTATTCTTTAGTGTAGGATAGTATTCTTTAATATAATATAGTATTATAAAGTACTAAATTTGCCTTCTGAGAACATGGAGTCAGATTCATCATTCCTTCCTGTCATGGAGGTCCCAGCAAATACATAACCCTCCCACCCAAATTCCATCCTGGAATTCTGGGATTGACTAAATATTGCCACTCCCTGCTACCACTGACACTTTTTCCACAGACATTGTCCCAAATCTTCCTCCCAGCTCACCATGCTTGGAAAAAGAGAAGATCTTGTTGGAAAAGAGGAAAAAGAACTGGTAAAAAAACACCCAAATCAAGCAGAAAATGATGGAAACCCCAACCAAGAGGGGAAAATTGCCATCATGGCCTTTTCCTGCAGTGGCAAGCACGTTATCAAAGGGATCTGAGTTTGGCTCAGTCCTGGGCAAGGAGGGGGGAAATGAAAAGCAAGTGTTCAATTAATTCCTCATTAGTGGCCAAGGAGCCTGTTTATTGCTTCCCTCATTGCAGCTCAGCCACTGTCAGAGCCTCTGCAAACAGGTTGGAAATGAGGGCAGTCCCTGTCACAGGACATCAGGGATCCCTTTGGAGGGTCCCTTTTGCAGGGTTTGCTGTAATTCCAGCTGGATGGAACCTCAGAGCTGCCCTGGCTGCTGCCATTTCTGGGAGCTGTGGGTCAGATCCTCCTCAGGACAGCTGGGATGGTGAAGGTTTGGGAAGGGACAGATTCCCACCCATCACAGGAATGGGAACACGACTCCAGTAGCAGGAATGGGGCTTGGAAAAGGACAAAAAATGGCAGAAATATTTGAATTCACCTGACCTTGTGGAGACTTCCTCCTGTTGGCTTCTCCAAGGAGAAGAACAGACCCCAAAATCCAGAAGGTGGGACCTTATCCTGCTCCAGGACCTTAATTCCAGCTCATCTCAACCCTCCACCAGAGTTTGGGTCAAAGAGCCTCGTGCAGCAAGGGCAAAGCTCCTGTGATTAACTGTAATTTGGAAATTATATTTATTACCCATTTCAAGCACTGCAACTGTGTGCAAAACTGTGTTATTGCCATTTCCCAACTGGATTTTTCAATTTCACAGTTTAATTTTGTCATTTCCCAGTTGGATTTTGCCATTTCCCAGTTGGATTTTGTCATTTCCCAGCTCAATTTTTGCCATTTCCCCATTGAATTTTTGCCATTTCCCCATTGAATTTTGCCATTTATCTTGGCTAAAAAAACTTGTTACCATGAAAAAAGCCCTGATAGATGCCAATCCATAAAGCTATTTATTTGTTTTCAATAGGAATTTGGGGGGGGAAAAAAAAAATCATGTTCTTAATGTTCCCTTTCAGCCTGAACCAGTTTTGAACACTTTAATATTAAAAAAACCCAGTTTATTCAATCACTCTTGAGTCTTCCCAAGGACTCCAGAGGTTCCTCCAGGGGAAAGCAGGCACTTTAAAAATAAAAAAGAAACAGGTTTTACCTCTCAAATCTGGTTGCAGATCTGTTGAGGGTGACTTGATGGGACACAGGCTGACTGTGACGGGACAAACGACACTTGTCATGTTGTTTTCAGGAAGCTTCTCCTAAAATCAGGATCAAGGAGAGCCTGAGGAAACGGGACACAACCTTCATTCAACCCTGAGCAGCTCGGCCACGCTTCCAGTTTTCAACAAATAAACAGAAAATTGGGGAATATTCAGGGAATTCATGGTGGGGGCAGCTCCTTGCCAAGGAGGTTAGGCTGGGAAGTGGCAAAAATCTGATGGGGAAATGGCAAAATCCAACTGGGAAATGGCAAAAATTTAGTATGGAAATGGCAAAAATTTGGTATGGAAATGGCAAAATTCAACTGGGAAATGGCAAAAATTAAATCTGGAAATGGCAAAATCAAACTGGGAAATGACAAAATTAAATTGTGAAATTGAAAAATCCCACTGGGAAATAGCAATAACACAGTTTTACACACAGTTGCAGTGTGTAAAAATCCCAGTTTGTTTGGGATACAGCACAGCAAAACCCCCAAAAGTAGATTTAGCAGGGAGGTTGATTCTCACAGTCCTTCCCACAATCCCTAATCCAGAATATTCCTCCTTTGGGCCTGGAGGAACATCCACATTGGGGGAGGCACCGAGCTGGCCACTAAACCTTGGCTTTCCCTCCAGCTCTCCCTCAAACTTGGCTTCCTGGGCAGTAAAATGAGGATAATGACCAATTTTGCCTTTCCTTCTAGGGGGATGAGATAATTTGATTTAAGGAAATGACAAAAAAAGCACATTTTGGAGTTCCAAGTGCAACTAGAGATCCAAAGGAGTTGATCAAAGAGTTCCTGGAAGTCAAGTTCTTGCTCCTTCCAAACCCACACTTGGATCAAAATCAGAATATTTTGCAAGAACTTCTCAATTTCTCTGAAATTTTTGAAGAGGGACAAAGCTTTTCCTCAGTTTTCCAGAGGCACTGCTGGAATATTTCATTTCACTTTGGCCATTATTTCACTGGACCATTCTGTTTAAAGAATATTAAAATATATAATGACATATTATTATATATTAAATGTCATAATGCATTCTGATGCTGGTAAATGTCAACTATGTATACAAAAATCCAAACAAAACATTTTCTCCTAGTAAAATGGCAGATTTTTATTAAAATAAATTATTAAAAAAAATAAATCCCAGAGTCAGGAAGCATTATAGACTTCCTCCACACTTAACTGCTTTTCTCCCATTTTTCTGCATGAAAAATGCTGGTTTCTAATTGCTTTGCAGAAGGGGAAAATTTCATTTTGTTATTTTCAAACGAAAAGACTGCAGTTTTCAGTCAGCTCTCAAGGCACTGGCATTCCTCAGCCTGTATTTTTCCCACAGAGGGAAAAGAGGAGGAAAAGATTTTTCCACCAAGATTTTTGAGTTCTCCATTAAACAAAAACTTCATAGAAAAGACTCTGCTCCTGTCAAGCTGAGGAAATCGAAATGGTGACAAAGATTTTGTCCTGAAAAGCCCCAAATTTGCAAACAAACCTGTGGAATCCCGTGGAATATCAAAGCCATTTTACCTTTCTGGGATGGCATTTGACACATCTTGGTCCTCTCTCATTACTTGGCAAACCCTGTTGATGTGGAAGGAGAAAAAAAGTAGTTTTCTTTGTTGGGTGTTTCTGTTAAGCTTGGGGAAAAGAAAAAGAGGAAAAAGAGGAAAGAAAAAGAAGGAGGAGAAGAAGGAAGAAAAACTCATGCTGTAATTTCCCAGCATCTTCTGTTTCTGCTGGGAGAAGAACAGGAGCAGTTCTTCTGCTCTTCTTCCAATTTTGAGTTGGAATTCTCTGCACAGCCACAGAAATTATTTGATATCACTCACGTGGTGGTGGTGGTGAAAGTCATCCCACAAACCTCTGTCTGCAGGATGGTGGTGCTGGATCAATCCCTTGTTTAGTGCTGAAAAAAGAGAGAAAACCCCATGGAACAACCAGTGCCTGGTACTGGTGGGCAGTGGTTTCCTCATGGATGAGATTTCATGGAAAAGAGAGGCAACTCGGTGTCCAAAAGGCACCAAATTCCAGTGGAGTCACAGAAATACCAGTCCAGGAGGATCCTTGGGAGGTTTCAAGTCCAACCTGGTGCCCAAGGTCCCCACTGATCTCAAACTGGTTCCCTCCTGGCTGTGTCCAAGGGCAGGACAGGCACACCCCTGTGCTGCAGGCAGCTCCCTGAGTTGATATTCCCAGGTTTCTCTGGGAAGAAAAGCTCCTTGCTGCCTGGAAAAGGAGTGGATGGAGGTGTGGAGGCCAGGAGAAGGAGCAAGGAAAAGCCAAGTGCTCTCAGCCTCTCCATTCTGGGATTCCACATCTCTCTGGCTCCAGTTCCTGGAGCCTTGTTAGTAAAGGAGAGATTATCATCCCAATCTTTTCACAGATGCTCCACCTTAAATGCAGGGAATAAAAGAGGAGTCAGAGAATATCCTGAGCTGGAAGGGACCACCAAAACCCAGCTCATTGATTAGGAAGCTTTTACTGAATGGGTTTGGAGTGCAGGACTTGAAAATCCCCCAGGTGAGCTGGGGGCGAGCAGAGTGCAGGGAACCCCTCACCCCAAGGAAAAGCTGCTTTTCCCAGGATCCTGGAGGCAGAAACAGCAGCATCCAAGGCCTGGAGATGGGCTGGGAGAGTGGTACTGACACTGGATCTAAATGATCCCCACAGTTTGGGGCTGGAGGATTGATTCCCTGACAGTCCTGCCCTACCTATGGCTGGAGTTCTTGAGTGTTTTCATTATTTTTTCATTTGTAATTTTATTTCAGAATGGTAACAAGACACCCCTGGGCAATGTGTTTCCAGGGGATTATTGCCTCCAGCTCTTTGCTTTATGACACATGCCATAATCACCAAGAAATGTACAGCCTGCCACAGCTCATTACTTAAGCCTGGCTTACACAGCCTCATATTAGGCGTGATGGATAGACCAGAGCCATAAAATTATATGGACATTTGGTGGCAAAAGTGACTTGGTCCTGAGAATGGCTTGCAGCTGGGCCAGCTGTGCTTGGAGCCATCCTCAGCTTCAGAGCTCTCACCAGTTGGTTCTGCCCTCACTCTGCCCACAGAAGGTGCCTGAACTAATTCCATGGCTTCTCACTGCTCTGCTGCCCCTCTCAGCTTGGCAAGGCTCACCCACCTACAGCCTCCAGCAAGAAACACCTTCCAGGCAAGCTGAGCCCCACAGAACTCCCCTGAGGCCTTGCAAAGCCAGCCCCAGGTCAGGCTCCTTCTCCCTTTCAGTGCCCAAAAATCCCAGCACCAGATTTCCTGGAGAGCAGTGAGGCAGAGGAGGAAAAAGGGAGAGCAGGGAACGTGGGGCATGAGCTGCTTTCCTCCAGGGAATGGTGTCAGCCTGGCTTTGTTGTACAGCTTCAGGCAGTCTGGGCAGCTGGCACAGGAAGCCAAATGTCTGAAAGCAAGGGGCAAAGGGACACCCTGGGTTTTGGGGACAAAGGGAGTTTGGGCAGCAGCCAAGGGCCAGGAGAGCAGCAGGGAGCTGGAGACCCCCAGGGAACGTTCTTGGCCAGCAAGGCTGGGGAGATGGGCAGGACCCACGGGCAGAGCTGTAGCCATGATATTTTCTGAAAAATCCTTTCCTTAGGATTTTTCCTCCTGAGAAGCTGAGAGGCCTCAGGAACAAAATGTAAACAATGGTTATCTGCTGCTGTGGAATGCAACATGGATCTGTGATTGGTCTCATGTGGTTGTTTCCAATTAATGGCCAATCACAGTCAGCTGGCTCAGAGTCTGTCTGAGACACAAGATTTTGTTATCATTTCCAGTCCTTTTCTATTCTTAGCCAGCCTTCTGATGAAATCCTCTATTCTTTTAGCATAGTTTTAATATAATATATATCATAAAATAATAAATCAAGCCTTCTGAAACATGGAGTCAGATCATCCTCATCTCTTCCCTCATCCTTGGATCCCTGTGAACACGGTCTCACAGGGCAGCCCCACAGAGTCCCCCAGCACTCCAGGATGTTTAACCAGAGCTGTTCCACCACTGCCAGGACAGTTGGTGCTTCCAAGGCTTTCCCTGGAGCCCCCAAGGATTCAGACAGGAGGCCTTTCATGGGATGCCATCACTCCCGGCTGCTGGGCTGGCTCTGGCTCCCAGAGCTGTGTCACTCACAGGGCTGAGCATGGACAGGCTGGGATTCCTTCCCCCCACAGAGCCCAGGGCTGAGGTTACAGCTGGAGAACGTCAGCACTGGGGCACGCAGGCAATGAGGCAAAGAAGAGCACTTTTGTACAGCTCCAACACACAAACACTCTCAGAGCAGAGGGTCCTGAGCCACCACCTTGAAGAACCAGCAGGATGAAGCTGAAAACAATGGAGAACCGGAGGATGGAGCTGAGGACAATGGAGATCCCCCAGGACAGAGGGGATCTGCCCTGTGAGAGGCTCTCTTGATGTGACACTGGCCAAAGGCACCCACACGGGTCCTTCATTCACCCTTTGCTGCTGTAGTTGGGCAGAGGAGAGGGAGCAAATTAATGAAGGGCTCATGAGTGGAGATCAGGACTGGGAAAAAGCCACTCTAAGGGCAAACCAGGTTCAAATGTAAAGGGATAAAGCCTAAGCAAGCAGGAGAATCCCCTCATACAGATGCTGTAGGAAAGCCTCCTGAGCCTTCCTTGGCCTGGGAACGCTCACAATGGGGCTCTGAGAGCTGGACCACCAGGACAGGCATTCCCAGAGGGAGCTGAGATCCAGGCTTGCCTGGCTCTCAAAGCCAGGTCTGTGCTAGCCTGGCCAGCACACACCACCACCCTCCTGGCCATGTCCCAGCCCCACAGCAGGCTCAGGCCCTGCTCAGTCAGGCCAGGGTGGAGATTGATTTTGTTCTTTGGCTGGGGACAGCCTGCCCTTAACCACAAGGCCTGAAAGAACCCAGGGCCCAGCCCTCTGCAGGGAATAAATTCACAGCAGGGCTTTTCATCCCCAGGGAAGCTCATCTTCCCCGAGTCCTGGGACAATGCCGCAGGGATAGAGCCTTCCTTTCTCCAGGGAGAGGCTTTTCCATGTTCTGCGCCTTTAAGCTCACTCTACTTCTGCCCCTCCTTCCAAACAGCCACCTTTCTGTTCTCCAGCTCAGCTGTATGCACCATGCCTCCTTTCCCTGAGATTTTTGGGGTTTTTCATCCTTCTTGTTGTTCTCCATGATCTAACATTAAAGACATTCAGGTTCAAAATTTGTGGCTGAGGTGTTTTTTTCCAGACTCCCTCATGAACCAAAGGTTTAGCAGGATCAGCCTCCCACAGGTGACAAAGGTGATTTAGGAGGACAAAAACTGAGTTTTGCACAGTGAACTAGCTATATGGAGACAAATCCCCTTTGCCCACGTCCCTTCTGCCATACCTGCTCCCACTCAAGATTCCCTTTATTCCTGAGAGCAGCTTAACCTAAATCCTGGCCATCCCAGGAGCTTCTGAAGGCTTTTTTCTCCCTGCCAAGTTTCCTGCAGCTCTTGGAGGGCAAACAGCAGCCACACAGCCCCCTTTGTGCTCCAGGGCTTGGCTCCTGGTCCCCCCTGGGCTGGTGGGCAGGAGAGGTGCCCTGAGCCACGCTCAGAGGGCTGGCACAGCATCACAGCAGGCTTTGAGCAGCAGCTGGGCTGCCTGGCCATGGAAAGGGCACCTCAGCAGCCCAGGAGGGCACAGGAGGGGGGATCTGCAGGGCAGAGCCTTGGGCAGCACGGGGGAACTGGGTTTGGGGGCTGGAAGGCTGCAGGAAGGATGGTGGTGGTCAGGGAATGAGAGATCAGCCTTGGAGGGGGAGCTGGGTTATCCAGATTGCAGTTTGGAAGGCACAAAATACAGCACTGAGTGTCACTGAGGGGCAAAAATCAGAGCCTGCAGGCTCAGAAATGAGACCTCCTCACCCCTGGTCTCCCTGGGAGAGAAAAATCCCAATGCAGGCACAAGATTCAGCTCCTCAGAACCTCCTCATTGCCTCCCCTCTGCCTGTGGGAAGGGACTCAAGAGATTCCTGCATGGCAAAATCAGCTTTAAAGGGCTGTTCCTGTGCTCTTGTGCTGCTCTGAAGGGGCAGCAGCTTCCAGGGGAGGATGGAAACACCACCCAGGACCCTGCAACAAAACCTGAGCTCTGGTCCTGCAGCCTGGAGAGCCACGAGGGGCCCCTGTGCTGGTGTGGCTTGGGGACAGCTGTAGCTGCTGGAGCTCTGAGTGGAGATCTCCTCTGGGGCCTGTCCTGAGCCATAAAACCCCCGAGGGCTCACACAGGGAGTTAATGAAACCCTGCAGTCACCCAGGGAGACATTCAGGTAATGGAGGACATAAAATCCTCCAGGTGAGAACAATAAACCCTCTGCAAGGGCTTCACTTCCTTTTGCTTGCTCCAACTATTTCCTCTCCCCCATTATTGCTCTGGAGTTGGTTTTTTTTTTTTCCCCACGTGGTTTTCTGACTTTCTACATCACTTTCTCAGCCCCTCCTTTTGTTTTTATTTCCCCATCCTTGTGTTTTTCTGTGCAATCCACAGCTCACATTTGATTTATCCCTCAGCTGGCACTTGTGGTGCAGTTTGTGCACAGTGTCACAATGTGGGCTGTGGTGCATTGGTGATGTGCTCCCAGACCTTCTCTACCCCCTGAAAAAAAAAATTCTGTGATTTTCTTTAGTGGGAGCTTTATATAAAAACTTCCACACTCTTTAAAGAATCACATAATGCCCACTCCCTTTTCCATGTCGCTGGGACACCAAGATCATGATCCCAGTGCTGCCCATCCCTGTCCTCCATAAACCAGGGCTGGAGGAAGAGCCCAAAATCTCAAACTTCCCTAGAACACCTGCAGAGGGATGGGCTGACACCACATTTCACCTTCTCCCCTTGCCCAGCCCTTTGGGACCACCCCAGGGAGGAAATGTTCCTTTAGGCTTCCCCCATGTCTCCAGCCCTGCCAGGACCACATTCATTTATTTATAAATGAGAACATTTATTTATTTATAAATGAGAACTGAGGCTGTGATCTCATGTCTGGGGTGAAGCAGGTCCTGACAAGTCACACAAAGGGTTCCTGTTACTGCAGGGACCAGAATAGCAACATCCAGCTCCACCAGAGGAGGGATTTGTTCAGAACAACACTTTGGGAACACAACTCTGGCAAGAGCAGGATATTTCTGCTCTCCAAAAGGTCCTTATGTACAGAGATAAAGGGGGAGGGTGAATATGGGCAAAATGTGCCATGCATGGCTCTTCCAGCACTCTTGAAAATCCACAGTGATTCTCCAGCCTCTCCCTCCCTGCATCCACATCTTTCATCAATCTTTCCCTCAATCCCAGGAATTACACAAAGCCCATTCCCTGTGCAAACTTCCCTCATTCCCTGAGTTTACCTCTCCATTTCCTCTGTTTCTGGTGTTGGGATCTCTGTTGGATCTCATGTGGGATCTGGGGATCCTCTTTGCCATGCTGCTAGGAGCAGCAGCCACTTTCTTATCTCTAATTAATTAAAATATCATTCCCTTCTCCCAGCTAACACCATCAGGAGGAGAGGAAACAGCCCCAGGTTGTGCCAGAGGAGGTTCAGGTTGGATATTAAGGAAAATTTCTTCACCAGAAGGATTATCAAGCACTGGAACCTGTGGGTTTACCATCCCTAGAGGGTTGTGGTGACCTGGGCAGTGCTGGGGGAATGGTTGGGCTCAATGATCCTAAAGGGTTTTTCCAGCCCTAATAATTCTGTGATTCTACAAAAACACACCCCAAATAAAGCTGGGGAGGACTCCAAACTGAATTCCCTGTTCCACCACCCTCCAAAACCTCAACTCTGAGATTCCCTGCGTGGGGGAACCTCCCCAAAGGGTGGGGTAGGGGCACAACAGCCGTGCTGGGGCTGCAGCCAGGTGTGGGACACCAAACCTGGGACATGGCCAGAGCCTGGCACAGCCCGGGGACAGCGACAGGGGACAGAGCTGGGGACAGAGACTGGGTGCTGTGTTACTGGCACAGCCCAGGGGACAGGGAGTGGATGCTCTGCTCCTGTCACAGCCCAGGGGACACGCAGGGGACAGAGACCAGGTACTCTGCTCCTGGCACAGCCCAGGGGACAAGGACCCGGTATATGCTGCTTGCACAGCCCAGGGGACACTCAGGCGACAGGGACCGGGTGTTCTGCACCTGGAACAGCCCAGGGGATATGAGGGGACAGGGACTAGGTATGTGCTGCTGGCACAGCCCAGGGGACAGGGAGAGGGTGTGTGTCACTGTCCCAGCCCAGGGGACAGGGAGAGGGCGCTCTGCTCCTGTCACAGCCCAGGGGGCACGGACCAGGTGTGTGTCACCGGCACAGCCCAGGGGACACTCAGGGGACAGGGAGCGGGTGCTGGCACGCCGGGCGAGCTGCTCTGAGCCAGCCGAGGTCCAGGCTGGGGGCACAGGGGGGGTTGGCAGCCGGACCCCCGGGCCAGGAGCGCCCCTTCCCCGGGCCGGGGGCCGCTAGAGGGCAATCGTGGAGTGTCCCACGCCCGGAGCGGCAGCAGGGCTGCTCGGGGACCGCAGGGACACGGCAGGGCACCTGTCCAGCCTAAAGGTAAACGTACCTGAGTGTTCTAACTCTGCAGGGGGATAAGGCGGATGGATGTACCTGTAGGATTCCTGCAGACACTCACAAGTTGCTGCCGACACAAAGCAGAGGGTGGAGCCCAGCTGAGCTGCGTTTATCCCCAGCTCATTAAGTTGATTTAGGGAAAACCTGTTCCTGAGGCAGGCAGGTGCCAGCAGTTGGTTTCCTTGATAGAAATATTGGAGCTGCCCACTATGGTGAGGTCAGACCCTTCCCCCAAGTAACGGGACAAGAGGAAACATCCTCAGGTCGCACCACGGGAGGTTTAGATTGGATAAAAGGGAAATTTTCTTCACCAAGGGTTGTCAAGCCCAGGCAGTGGTGACGGAGTCCCCTGGAGGGATTTAAAAGCCCTGTGGATGTGACACTTGGGGACATGGCTTCGTGGTGTCCTTGGCAGTGCTGGGATCACTTGACGATCCCACATAAATTATCTGTGATTTCATGGCATGCCTCTAATCCTCCCAGGGATGCATTTCCTTGCCCCTTCACCTTTCCATGAGACGTTCCCAAATCGCTCTGAGGGATCCTTTGGGCAAGGCTGTGCTCTGCTCCATCTCTCCACCACATCCTCGGTGACACACAGGGGCTCCCTGGACAGGTCCCAGCCCTGCTGGCTCTGCTTGGCCGGTCCCCAGCTCCATGCCCTGCTCCGGGCGCTTCCCCCGGGTGCCAGCAGCCCCTCCCTTTATCAGCCTGGCCCGCTGGGAGATAGGCAGCGAGGCTGATAAGCCCTCAAGTGGCAGCGTGCTGTAAACATTCCCACTGGTGCTGTTAGATTAGAGCGCTGGGAAAATGCCTGCAGCCCCCGGGCCACCAGCGCAGCCGGCCGGGGCTGGGGATGCTCAGAACGCCGAGGGAGGAGCTGTGCAGGAGCTGCAGGGCTCCAGGGCAGGCTGGATGCTGCTCCCAGGGGCTCCCCAGGATTCCTAGGAGGGCTCATTTGGCATCCGAGCTGCAGTCAGTTCCATCTGCATCCATGGGCGTCGCTGCCTTTTTTGTCCAGATGGAGGAAAACTCATTGTTCTCTCCATCCATCCCTCCATCTCCCAGGCTTCTGGTATCCAGAGGGCTCAGCTGGAAGCTCCCATTGGGGGTTCTCACATCTACCTGGAGGATGACACAGAGTTAAAGGCTGTGCTCCTCCTTCCAGAGTAACCTAAACCCATTTTCCACAGTAAAACCAACCTATCCCAAGAAGCTCCAGAAGACAACCTCCTCTAATTTGGAGTGGGCTGAGGAGGGCAATCCCTTCAAGCCACTTGTCCGTGTGGCCCGAGGCCTCTGTCCTTGCAGGAGCTCCTGAGCACATGCTCTGTGGGAATCCACACAATCAGAGGGTTTTGGGAAAGCTGCAAAAGGCAGGCCCCAGAGGCAGCAGAACTCCAATTAGAGCTAAGCATAAGCCATGAGATTTGTCAGCAGAAAAATTATTTAAAAAGTAGAAAAGCAAGGACAAATAGAACAATGGTCTGTGTATTAACACTTGTATAGAAAAACTCTCTAAGCTACAGAAAAGTTTATCTAGCAAGATATTAGCAAGTTTGAAGCTTAATAATGGAGCTCTGTGCATTTTAAGGCTCACAAGCAGGTATTGTGTTTGAAATAAGCAAGCATTGTTTAACCAAAGGTACCTGTGCTTATAATGATTGGATAGAACTGCTGTCAATGTGCTTTTGCTTTGTGTGACTGGGCAAAATCTTATAAAGTGAGTTGTAACGTTAAGTTCTGTGTCTGCTGCCTGAGATGTGAGCTGGTGGCATCTTCCCATTGTCATAATCATGGAATGAGGCTGATGCTGGAAAATCAAACAGCTCAAGGCAGTTCCTGGCAGTCCTGTCCTGTTTGTGATTTATACACAGACCCTGGCCAGCGATGAGGCTCAGCTGGAGCTGGGACCCTGCCACCCCCTGAAACGTGTCAGGATTCAGGTGTGGAGATGCTGGTGGCTGTCAGGGCTGCTTGGATCGGCTGTGATGCCAGTGCCACCATCAGCGGTGACAGTGTGGCCTGTGGTCAGTGTGGGGGGCAGGAGCAGCCCCTCGGGAGGAGAGGACGTGGTGCCAGCATCCCCACAAGAGCTGGGCACGGCGGGAATCAGCAATCCCTCTCTCAATCCCCATGCCTGTGTGTCCCTCCTGACCTGCCCAGCATCAGCACCACCCTGCCCCATGAAAGCTCCCCATCCTCCTTTTCCCGTGACCCCGGGAAGGAATTTCTCCGTTTCTCGGCAATTTCCAGGGCTCCGGAGTTCGGTGCTCGGCAGAGCAGTCGCAGCTGCCTTGCAGAGCCACTCGGAGGCAATCTTCCCTCCTCTCGCACCGCCAGCAGCTTCCAGAGCGCTGGGAACCTCCCACTCCCACTTTCTCCCTAATATTTCCACAGTGAGTAAATCTCCATCCTTTTAGGGCTCTCAAATCTATTATTTTTACATTTGCAGTGGATTCCCTGGCCCTGTTATTAATGAAAACCTCCAGGAAAGCTCCTCAAAGACAGCTTTGACTTTCTGCCCAGGACCTGTGGACAAGGAGAAAAAAAATAAAAAAAAAGAAAATCAGGCAACATTAATAAAGCAGGAGGTTTCTATTAAGTCTGAGGGACTGGACTCTCTGGCTTTCTTGGATGCTGAAATCCTCTAGTGCAGGATAAATCTTCTACACTTCATTTTCCCAATCTCTCCTTCAATATATTTTAGGAGAGCGCTGCAATATCGGGGTAAATGATGTCCCAACTGCAGCGTGGGGTCTGCAGAGCGGCCGGGGTCAGCCTGTGCGCTGGGGCACCCTCCACTCCGGCTGCTCCTGGGCTCAGCTCCTCTCCCTAATCAGGGGGCTGAGCTCGGGGAGGCTTTAATTAGCTGTGAAAACAAATAACGAGCAATCCCTGCGAGGCTGGGGAAGGAAGTGGGTGAGTGGATGTGCATGAAGTCACTCAATATGCAAATCTCCGCAGCCAGCACCTCCTCGGTGGGAGCAAACCTCCCCCAGGTCTCTTCCCTGGGAGCAGGACTGGTTTCCCATCTGCCTGTGAGGGAGTTTTCCATTTGTGGGCTCTGCTGCTGCCTTTGCACAGCACCTGCTCCTCCTAAAGCTGCTGCATTTCCATGGACAAAGCTGTTACCTGGAAGTGAGTGCTGCAGCAGAAAAGGGAGCAATTC
Source organism: Zonotrichia albicollis (assembly GCF_047830755.1). Lineage (NCBI taxonomy): Eukaryota > Metazoa > Chordata > Aves > Passeriformes > Passerellidae > Zonotrichia > Zonotrichia albicollis. The sequence continues at coordinate 9,670,600 of NC_133836.1, read as the reverse complement.
CACAGGGTGCTGCAAGCCCCAGGTCAGGCTGGGAGCTGATTTCCCTCTGCTTTTATCCCTCCCTGAACTGAGTTAATGCAGCATCTGCAGCAGGGGCAGGGCAGGGGCTGCCCTGGGGCTGCCTTTGGCACCCAGAGCTCACACACAGCCCCCGGGCAGGGATGGAGCTGGAGCAGGGTTTGGATTTGGATCCTGGCACCTCCTTCCCCTTGGATTGCTGGGGATGGAGATGCTGTGTGGCAGAATACTCAGGGAGCAGGCTGGTCCTTCAGGGGATAAATACAAAGGAAAACTCTCTCCTTCCTTAGAGCAGGAGCTTGAGTGTTCAGAGTCGCTCGTGACTCTTGGGGGTTGTTACAATGATGGTGCCAGAGCAGCAGAACAACGTTTTTCCTGCTTGGATAAAAAAAAAATAAAAATATCCAGGCCAATCCTAATATGCAGAGGCAGCAGAGTTCAGCCAGTCCAAGGCAGGAGCCTGGAGCTCTCAGCACCCTGGTGCTGACACACCCACAGCAATCCCTCAGCCAGGGGTAATTGAGAGCTGGGGTGGCACAGGTTCAAATTAATAATGTCCAGTGCAGCTCACAAGGCAGCTCTGGGGCCTGGGAAGCCAACAGTGAAGGGCTGTGGCCCAGAGCTGGGAATGTAGGGCTGGAAAGCTCCATTTGGGTTATAGAATATCCAGAGTTGGATCATTGATCCTGAGCCTGTCTCCTGCACAGACACCCCAGCAATCCCACCCTGTTCCTGGGAGTGGTGTCCAAATGCCCCTGGAGCTCTGGCAGCCTCGGGGCAGTGCCCAGCACCCTCTGGGGGAGGAACCTTTCCCTGATATCCACCCCAAAACTGCCCTGGCACAGCTGCAGCCATGCTTTGTGGGCTGTCCCTGGTCCCCAGAGAGCAGAGATCAGTGCCTGGGTGACAGCTCCACTCCACTGGCTCTGTTTTCATCCGGCCTGGAAATCTGAATTTGTCCTCCCATCAATGAAGTGCATCTTCACAACGCTGGTCCTCTTTGTCCTGCACCTTTCTGTGTCATCACAGGGGAAATCATCATCAGCCCAACCTGGGGAAATCCATGTCCTGCTCCTGTGGGAGATGCAGCTCTGAGGGTGGTGACAGGCTGACAGCTGGGGCTGGAGAGGAGCAGCTCGAGGAGACCTCAGAACAGCCTTCCAGCTTCTGAAGGGGCTGCAGGGAAACCAGAGAGGGGCTGTTCACCAGGAACTGGAGTGACAGGACAAGGGGGAATGGCCTCAAAGTGACAGAGAATAGGTTTAGATGGGATATTGGAAATTAGGAATTGTTCCCTGGGAGGACAGGCAGGCCCTGGCACAGCTGTGGCTGCCCCTGGATCCCTGGAAGTGTCCAAGGCCAGGTTGCACAGGGCTTGGAGCCACCTGGTGTCCCTGCCATGGCAGGGGTGGCACTGGATGGGCTTTGAGGTCCCTCCCAACCCATTCTGGGATGCTGGGAACAGCTCCCATCCATGGCAGGTGAGGCATGGAATGAGTCCCTGAGCAGAGGACAGGACCTGAGGTGTTTCCACTCTGCAGGCTGTGCTCTGGAAGCTCTGCAAGGAGCTGGGGACCAGCAGATCCCTCTGGCTCCAGCCCCTCTCCGTGGTTTTACAGGTCCTGGCAGCCCTCAGGGCAAACTCACTCCAGTGAATTTAGGAGAGGGTGCAGAGAGAGAACTCTGAGTGGCCAAGTGTAATAAACACAGTCACCAGGCACTGGTCAGGATACACACACAATACTGTGTGGGAGTTATAATTTTACCAGCCCGGTGGGATGTTGGCAAATAAATCAAATTTCCCTACCCTGACCCAAATAAATGTCATGGAGTGGAAATAACAGATTTCCTTTGCCTGAAATCACCATGTGCTCATGCCAAGGGGATATCAGTGAGCAATTCTAATTTCTCTGGACCATTTACATCTTCCTCCCTTCTCCTTGAGCTCTGTGGGGACCCACTCCCTTTGGGCCTAATCCAACTTCCACCAAAGCTGGGGGTAAATCTCCATCTGGTTCACATGCTTTCAACAATTCCTCAGCCATTAAAATGCTGAAAAGGATGGGGTGGGCAGCGACCAAACTTTTCTGATCCTCCTCAGAAAGATCCTTGCCCACATTCCAGCACCAGTTCCTGAAATGCCCCTCCATTAGTGAGGCACAGAGGAGCAATCCCCAGGAAAGGAATCCTCACCCCACACACCCCAACCTCTTCCTCCCATGGCAGGATACCTTTAAGGCCATGTTCTTATTAGGATTTTCCCTCTTGCTCCCTTCCATGTTGTCTGGAGCCACCAAACCACAAAGCTGCAGCAGAATCATTTCTCATCCTGTCCCACTTGTCCAACCAAGAGGAGCTTCTGGAGGGGACATCTCATTCCTGTCCAGGATATGGCTTTAGTAGAATGACCAATGTCAATTTAAAGACTAAAGTTGAGCTCCCAGGGATAAAAGTTGCCTCCTGTTGATACCTCAGGCATCCTTTGAGCTTTGCAGGTTTCAGGGCCCTCAGTGTGGTCAGAGCCCAAGGATTAAAGGATTGAAGTGGTTTCCTCTGTGCAGAGCTCAGGTGGTTCATGTGGGGCTGGTGTCCCCTGGCACTGCTGAGGGGTCATTGTCTCAGTTCAGGCTCCGTGGCTCTGACACCAGGAACAGCTGTCAGCCCCTCTCGTGCCCGTGATCAATAACGCCCCAATCTCGCCGTTCGATGCCATCAATTATTTATCTCTAATTGGATTGGATTCTTCCTCGGTGCTGGTGAATCAATTAATGAGGATTTGCCACCCGAGCTCCTGGTGCCCTCCAGAGAGGCTTGTCACAGCAGCACCAGTGGAAACTGGGGTGGGGGAGGTTGAGAGGAGCAGAAGGGGAATCTCCTGGGTCTCTCTTCTCTGCAGGACAGGCTGAGCAGCCGTGGCAGCTGAGCTGGGAGAGGGGCTGCACAAAACCTTTGTTCTCATTGCAAGACTTTCCTTGGAAAGTAAAGCTCCTTGAGGTCCATGTGGAATGGGGAGAAGTCCTAAGCCACATAATCCCAGAGTGGTTTGGGATGGGAGGGACCTTAAAGCTCATCTCAAATCATCTCATCCCACCCTTGCTGTGGCAGGGACACCTTCCAGTATCCCAGGTGGCACCAAGCTCTGTCCAGCCTGGCCTTGGGCACTGCCAGGGATGCAGGGGCAGCCACAGCTTCTTTGCCAGGTCCTGCCCACCCTGCCAGGGAACAATTCCTTCCCAATCTCCCATCCATCCCTGCCCTCTGGCCGTGGGAAGCCATTCCCTGTATCCTGTCCCTCCAGGCTCTTGTAAAAATTCCCTCCCCATCTTTTCTTTGTAGACTCCCTTCACATCCTGGAAGTCAGCATTGTCCACTCTGCATTTCCATCCCTTTCCTCTTCTGCCTGTGGACAGTTCCCCACCCCTGCTGATGTAACCTCCAGCCCCTTTTCCAGGACAGCAGCCTTCATTCCTATAACTGTAGGATCCCGGCGAGGACACTCTCTCATGGATGCACAGTTGGGCAGCAGGGATCCCCTGCACGCCAGCAGCTGCCTTTGATAATGAAGGAACTTTGGGAACTTAAAACGTTCTCCTTCTGAGCTCTGACAATATTTAAGCATGTGTTAACAGTTTAAAGAAGCAACCCACTAGAGGAAGTCTCATTTGTCAGGAGCAGTTGCTCGAAATTTCATCATAACTGAATTAAGGCAGCCCAGAATGGAGCGGGTTAGAGCGAAGACAGGAGCACTGATGGATGGTTCACACCAGCTGCTGAAACGGTCCTTTGAAAGCTCCTCGAGCTGAGGTTCTGCAGATCAGCGGCCCTGGCTCCTGAGGGAAGGCTGGATGGGATTTCTGAGCCCTTGTGCAGAGCCACACATCAGCACAATACCTGCCAGCAGTGCTCCTCATCCTCCACATCATCCCTGGAAATCAAAGCGTGGCTGCCGTGGGTTGCGGTGCCTGGGGAGGCTCAGAAATCACCTTCAGACTTTGGAGAGAAGAAAATCCACCATGGCTCAGAAGTCACCTTCAGACTTTGGAGAGAAGAAAATCCACCATGGCTCAGAAATCACCTTCAGACTTTGGAGAGAAGAAAATCCACCATGGCAGCTCCAAGAGATCCTCACAGTTCACAGCCTGTTCTGCATTTTTAGCCACAAGGCCATGAAATACCTTTGGAGCCCTCATGTTCCTGATCCCTTGTTCTCTGGGTGGCTGAAATTGCTTGGAAAAGCCAAGGAGTGGTCCTAAAGAATGGTTTAAATCTTGCTGCAAGTGCTGAACCTCAGAATCTGCAAATTCTGCTGCAAAGTGTTTTCCCTCAGCCTATAAACCAGGAGAGCCATGGAGTTTGGCTGCTCGGCAGGCCAGACAGGAAACAAAATCACAAAGTCCCTCCTGAAGTTATCCATGAGTTTAGTTCACCTGTCAGAGGAAAATGAGAAGATTGAAGGCTTTTTGGGTCAGCACTCAGGGCAGGTCTTGCTGCAAAGCAGGACAAATATCAAAAAGTTCCTTTATCACTATGGATTTGTCATGAACCAAAGTTTTCTTGTATGACTAGATTGAGACAGAATCTTTGAGAACCTCAAAATGCAGGAAATGGGATCTTCCTCCCATGGTGTGACAGTGAAGGGTGACGTGGGTTAAACCTGATGTGCCATGCAAAGAGCTGTGCCAGGACAGAAGAGAACACTTGGAACAAGCAGGGGAAAGGAACAGGGTGGGCAGGCTGGGACCTGCTGCTCTCCGTGTCCCCTGTCCCCAGCAGCTCATCCAAGGCTGCCCCACATGTTTATGGCTCATCAGCACCGAGCCACCCCAGCAGGAGAGGGCCATAATTCTTCCTTTTTGGGGGAGTATTCTCTCTGTGCCATCCTGAAGCTTTTTAGCACCCTCAGCAGCCTTCCCCACGCTGATTTCCAGCAGATGTGGTGCTAATGAATAACACTGTAATCTCAGTGCCTTAATATAGTGCTGGGGGGTGATAAGTCAGAAATTGCTGTCATCGTCGGGGCGAGGACGATCTGGTCATTGTTCAGAACTGTCCTCCTCTGGTGATTACATCAAGGGCAATGCATTTTCTCCCATCTACTCCCACTCTGCTTCCAAATTTAAAGCTATTCAGGCATCAGACACTTCTATTTTTCTAAGGGCTTAATAAGAGGCCGGGATGCAGATGTTCAGATAAAGCCCTGACAAATTGCAAGTGCAGGAGCCACGTTAAACTTGACCAATTACGGGATGCAGGGCAGGGAAGGGCCCCAGCAGCTCTGCTAAACCAGCTGCCACCTCCATGGTGGAGAGGGAAGAGATGGCTCAGAGCCCAAGCAAATATTGCCACTCAAGGCTGAGAGCTGGAGATTAAATACAGGATTTGGGGGGGAGCAGATGGGTGAGGAGATGTCCTGGTTCCTACATCTGGGATCACGAGATTTCATCAGCAGAGTCCAGCCAGAGGAGGCAAGGTCCAGGAGAAGTTCTCTGGTTGTGCAGGGTGGGCATCACAATGGGGATGTGGAGCTCCCAGCTTTGGGAAGGTTGGGAAGGGATGCTCCAGGCAGTTCTCACTGGGGACACCACAAAGCCCAGCTGAGGGTGGTAAAGTCCATCCTGCTTTTAAAGGGTCTCAGGAACATTCCACATGCCCACAGAATCACAGGCATAAGCAAAGATGCTAACCTTTGTGATTCTAAAGCCCTCAGGGATCATCACATCCAACCATCCCCCAGCACCAAGGCCACCACTAATCCTTGTCCCCAAGTGCCACATCCATACAGCTTTTAAATCCCTGGTGACCCCACCACTGCCCTGGGCAGCCTGGCCAGTGCCTGACCACCCTTTCAGGGAAGAAATATTTCCTAATGTCCAACCTGGGTGTGTTCAGGAAGGGAATAGTGGAACTGAAATAGGACAAGGAATGACAGCTCAAGCATGGGGAGAGGGGAAGGGGTGAGACACAAGGGGAAGCTTTTCCTAGAAGAGAGGACAGGGGGTGGGAATGCAGCCTGGAAACAACAAAACTTCACAGAGTTCTGCAGAGTGGACAAGTCGGGGGCAGAGCAGGAGAGAGGGCAGGGGTGAAGTGCCAGGTGTGAAATCATTCAAGCAAAAAGAAACATCCCAACACCAATCTTGGTGACTGCAGGCAGCTGCATCTCAGGACATTTAATTCCAGCATTTGGAGAGGCACATAGGATGGGAAGGATCTCTGGAGATCTCCAGCCCAACACCTGGCAGTTTGTCCTGCTTCCAACATCCCCATTTCATCCTCCCAGGGAGCCTCAGGAGGAGAAATCTGAGGTTGCATTCACAGGGGTCCCAGGATGAGGGAAGAGACAAGGATCTGACTCCATGTTTCAGAAGGCTGATTTATTATTTTATTATATATGTTACATTAAAACTATACTAAGAGAATAGAAGAAAGGATTTCATCAGAAGGGTAGCAAGCAAAGGAGAAAGAATGGAATGATAACAGACTTGTGACTGACCAAGACAGTCCGAGCCAGCTGACTGTGATTGGTCATTAATTAGAAGCAATCACATGAGACCAATCACAGATGCACCGGTTGCATTCCACAGCAGCAGATAATCAATGTTTAGATTTTGTTCCTGAGGCCTCTCAGCTTCTCAGGAGAAAAAAATCCTAAGAAAAGGATTTTTTATAAAACGTGTCTGTGACAGAAATCCACCTGCAGGGAGCTTGAAGGGAGATCTCCTCTCTTCTGCATCTTAATTTCTACATCACCACAGCAAGTCCTGAGCCCAGATTGATCCTCTTGCCATTTCTACATCACCACAGCCCAGATTGATCCTATTGCCAAACTCCAGAGTGATTCTGGGACCCAGCTATTGAAGTCTCTGTGCAGCTGCCCAGGGAGTGGCTCCAGCCCCACGTCTGGAATTGTTGGGAGAACACTCTCAGGGACATGGTAGGATTGAGGGGTTGTCCTGTGCAGAGCCAGGAGCTGGATTTCAGAGGTCATCAAGGGTCCCTCCCCATTTAGGACACTCCATGATTCCATGTTGGCAGAGCTGGTAAAAGCAGGATGATAGAAGGAGCCAGCAAACACAGCTTAAAAATTACCTGGGGACAAGAGGAGAGTGGAGATGCAGCTAACTCCCCCAGTCCTGGGGAAATGCTGGCTGTGCTCCTTTCCCTGGGCTCTGCAGGACAGCTAAATCCCACCCTAAGCTGATGAAATATCGCCTGCCCTGTGTGCCTGGATCTGCTGGATTTGCTGACGGCCAGAGCCGGCATCTCCATGGCTCCTCTTCCAACCCTGTGCTCTTTGGAGCTGAGAGAGCCCTGCTGGAGCAGCTGCAAATGCAGGCCTAAATCAATCTCGTTTGCCTGGTGTCAAATGTAATAAAAAGGGGGCCCAGAGCCTGAGCCTGAGGCTGTAAATTTTCCAGCAGCACCGAGCCTGCTGTCCTGCTCAGGCATTTCTCCTGCTCTGCCTGCTCCCAGCACTGGGGCTGTGCTGTCACTGTGCCCTGCTGAGCCAGGCCTTTCGGAGGAGCTGATTTAAGGAGCCTCAGCTGCACAGATAGCCTGGCAAGGGCGAGATGGCTGAAGGGAAAGGCAGGGAAAATAGGAAAATAGTCTTTGCTTTTGCCTGAGAAAAAGGGAGGGAGGGATGTTTGACATGGAGAGAGGAGGCAGAGCCTGGCAGCTCCCAGCCCTGCCTTGGAACAGCATGAGAAACACCACCAGAATCAGCTAATTATTATATTTTAATGAATGGCTTCATTACATACCAGGGAATAAAGAGGCAGGCATGTCACAAGCTGTCCCAGCTTCTCTGTCCCTCCCAGGGCTGCTTTTCCATCAGGTTGTGAACTCAGGGATGTGAGCCCCAGGCTCTTCCCTTGCTGTCCATTTTCACCTCCCTTGTGCAGAACAAATGCATCCCAGCTCAGGGCACACCTTGTGCTCAGAAGTGAGCAGGGAGGGGAGGGAGCTCTGGAGTGCTCAGCCAGGGCTTGGGATATCCCAGCTCAGCTCCCTGGGCTCTGATGCAGGCTGGGAGGGCCAAGCCTGCTCCAGCAGCTCCAGGAGGGGGATGGCACCCATGGGGTGACACCCCAGCCCCATGGAGGCTCAGAGCCATCTCAGCACCCAGGATGGCTGCAGCTCCTGGTGAGATACAGGTTTTGCAGCAAACTCTCCCAAAAATGGGTTGTTGCAGCAAAGATTTTCATCTCCAAGTAAAGAAAACAAAAATCTGGTGGAAAGCCCTACAATTTTTATCTAGAACAGATTTTTTTTGGTTGTTTGAAGTTTTCCTGGTGGACCCAGCCAGGGAAGGGGGATGAGGATGACTCTGCCCAGTTCAGTCACCCCAGGTACACAGCAGAGGAGTTCAGGGCTGGGGGAGCCTGGATGGATAAAGGGGGCAGAGACAGAGGCTCCAGAGCTCCAGAAATCCCACAGGCAGAGCTTCCCAGGCAGCCCCCTCTCCCAGGGACCCCATCCTGCACCCCTGGGAGCCAGAGGGGCTTTCCAGAGGAGGGGGACACCTCTCCCTCCCTCCCCACCATCCCATGCTGCCTCCAGAGCTCAGATTCCTGCCTTGGCTTCCCCAACCCCTGCACATCCCTGGCTGCAAACGGTGCTCAGAGCCAGGAGCTGCCCCATCTCCAGCCCAGGAAGAGGAGGAAACACAGCCCTCCTCCTCCTCCTCAGCTCCCTCTCCCCCTCTCCTGCAGCCGTGGCAGAGCTCCAGGGCTGGGATGCTCCACACGTGCCTCTGGCATCCTCCCATCATTATCCTCCCTGTAATTAGGGAGGGAGCAGGGAGATTGGATGTCCCAAATCACATCATCTCTATTGCTTTGTGTTCAAACATCCCCTGACACGCTGCAATAAACAGACAGACAAATAGCTGGGTTAAAATGTGATCCCCACAAGCTGCTTTGGGCAGGAATTATCTCAGCAGAGTTCTCCTTGATGCTCACCCCTCCCTCTGCTTGCCTGGAAAAAAAAGGAAAAGCCCTGAGCCAGCAGCTCCTGATTCATGGTGCTCAGTGACAGAGTTATTGGGGGAGCTGTTTGAAACCCTTCCTTAATAGAGACACACATGGCAACATGGGATCAGCCCCAGATTTGACCTCCAGCTCCAGGGAAATGATATTCCAGGGTCCAACATCTTCCTCCAGAGCCTAAATACCTGTCAGCACCTGGAGATGCACAGGTTGCTCATGGAGTGGGATAAAGAGGCACCTTCCAGCACCAGCATCTGCTGCTGCTGCAGGAAAACCTGCAATCCCAGAAATTAACACCTGTGCTGCCTCCACGAGGTTTCCCTGGTCCCAGATATTGGCACAGCTTTGAATTCCTAAAAGCAACGCTGCTTTGTCAGCCAAAGGGCTGGAAAGCAGGAGTTTGGCTTTCAAAGGGCTGCTTAAAATGGAGTTTGGCTTCCAAGGGATTGTTAAAACAGGAGTTTGACTTCCATAGGGCTGCTAAAACAGGAGTTTGACTTCCAAGGGATTGGTGAAACAGAAGTTGGACTTCAAGGGAGCAACATTTGGGCATCCCTCCTTCCCTAGAGCCACTCCCAGCTCCCCCAGAGCCAGCAATGGGTGCAGAGCAGCTCATGGCCAGCCTCTGGAAGCCCATTACAGTTTTATGGAGGTCATCCTCACCTAATTATGCCACTGTTCCTGCCAGCCCTGCCTGACCTCATGAAGGATTAACATGTCCTGGGCACTGAGTGCGGCCTGGGGCTGTGGGCCAGCAGGCCCTAGGCTATTTTGACCTTGGTTGCTTTTTTCTTTTTCTTTTAATGGAAATTAAGACATTCCCCTCACTCTTTTCTTTCAAAATACTTGCTACTAAAATTACCCTAAGTGCTGATACCCTGTGCCACAACACCCATCAACATTTGGGCCTCCCTCCATCCCTAGAGCCACTCCCAGCACCCCCAGAGCCAGCAATGGGTAGAGAAGCACCACGAGCTGCTCGTGTCCAGCCTCTGGAAGCCCATTACAGTTTTATGGAGGTCACCCTCACCTAATTATGCCACTGTTCCTGCCAGCCCTGCCTGACCTCATGAAGGATTAACATGTCCTGGGCACCGAGCGCAGCCCTGAGGCCGTGGGGCAGCAGGCCCTGGGCTGCTGCAGCCCTAAGGAATTTTGACCTTGTTTGTTTTTTTCCTTTTTCTTTTAACAGAAATTAAGACATTCCCCTCACTCCTTTCTTTCAAAATGCCTCCCACTAAAATTGCCCTGAGCGCTGACACCCTGTGCTTCGATACCCACAGCAAAACCAACATTTGGGCCTCCCTCCATCCCTAGAGCCACTCCCAGCACCCCCAGAGCCAGCAATGGGTGCACAGCACCACGAGCTGCTCTGTCCAGCCTCTGGAAGCCCATTACAGTTTTATGGAGGTCACCCTCACCTAATTATGCCACTGTTCCTGCCAGCCCTGCCTGACCCCCATGATCCCTGGAGGATTAACATGTCCTGGGCACCGGGGCCGTGGGGCAGCAGGCCCTGGGCTGCTGCAGCCCTGGGGAATTCTGACCTCGGTTGTTTTTTTCCTTGGCCAGCCCTTGGAGGAGCTGTTGAATGGGGCTTTCATTTGGCTGACCCCCGGGGTCAGCTGTTTTCAGAGCATGAAATATGGCAGTGGCTGGACAGGAGGGAAGAGATAAACTCGGCTGAGGAGCCTTAACAGGCCAATGAGCCGTGACTAATGATGATTGGGGTTTGTCTTTCCAGGCCCTAATTTATTGGGCTGCTGACCACTTAGTGCACTCCTTGGGGAATTAACTCCTTCAGGGGCAGCAGCTCTGCCCCTCTGGGGTTTGTCTGCTCCTGGTTTGATGCCTTGTGAATGCCTGGTGCCTGGATGTTCCTCTGCTCTGCTCCAGGGCGTTTCCAGATGCCTTCTGTCCCAGCAGAGTCACCAGACACTGATGCCTTGGGAAGGCTGACCTGGAACAGGTGCAAGACAGGGTTAAAGAATAAAGCAGGGATTTATTTAAAGCCTCAGTGGGTGCACGTTGGGCAGCACAAGAGCCCAGCCAGGGCTGCACCCAAGGTGAACCAAAATGGTCACAACAGGGCACGGGTTCTCTCATTTTATAAGTTCTGCTCCATTTCCATATTGGAGTTAATTGTCCACTTACAGCTTTAAGTTATGAAGTCAAATCCTTCTTGTTTTTCTCCATTCTGCCATTGTTTGTGCTCTTGGGCCTGAGATTTGAATAATTTGTCCCTGATCCCCAGCTGGAGAAGGAATTGTTTTGTCCCCCTACTCTGTGCAGAGAGCTCACCATCCCCTAATATGAATCTCAAAACTACACACTAAAGCAGCACAGAACCTGAAAAATATAAAAGCTAAAACCTGAGGCATCATGCTCATCCTTCCCCACTTTGGCAGGGTGAGAAAAAATTTCTCCCTGCATCTTTCCCTGCTGTTACCCACCCTGGTTATTTTCTGATCTTTTTACCCCATGTCCCCCCAAAAAATGCTCTTTGAAGCTTTTCTCTGGGCAGATTTCCTATTGGCCCAGCTTTTTGTGTAGGCAGAGAAAGGGCCACGAGTCCCAGTGACCCTTTTGGGCAGGAGCGTGGTGGCTCCTGCGTGGCAGGCGGGTGGCACGAGCCACCAGTGCCCCAACAAAAGAGCTGGCATGTCAAACAGGCTCTTACATCTTCATCAGGGGCTCCTAAAGCCTCCAGCTTTGTCCTGGGAGGACAGCCCCAGCCTGAGAGCACGTTCCCAGCAGCACCATCATCCATCTCTGTCACTGCTGGGCAGATGGAGATGGACAGGGATTCTCTGGGATGGCTGCTGTGGCTGCAGCCCCTGCTCAGCAAAATGAGGGCTCAGCACTCAGATCCAAGCCCCAATTTGGCCTTTTTGTCTCCTTAACATCCAATTTTTGAAGGGTTTAATTGCCAGAATTTTGATTTCTTGCTGTTTAGCTGGTGGAAGTGTTGACAGCACAAGGAACTCCTTGGCAATGTTATTTCATTTTGTGGAGGGACCTGTGTCTTCTCCAACATCCTAAAAACTGGATTATACAATTCAGATTTATTTTACGTGCTAAATTCTGCCTTTAACGTCCTGGGTGTGTTTAAGGAGGCTCATTTTGTTTACAAATGCCTCACTTTCCCCACCTGAAAATAGGAGAAGGCAGCCACTGACATTCAATGGGGTGTGTTTGGGGACCAGCAGGGGGAAAAATCCAGCAGGGGCTGGGGGAGGAATTTGGAGCAGGGAATGCTGCTCACCTTTCCTTGTCACCCCACAGATGCCTGGGTCTGTGTTTTGGGGTGCTCAGAGCCATCAGTGCTGGGGCAGCGAGAGAGCCCTGAAAAAGCCATTTTCAAACCAGCCACAAACTGAATCAATTAATTGAATTATCAGTCAAGCCCTATTTAAACACTGATCCCATAAATTGAAAGGAAAGTGTCCTCCTTTGGGTAATTCCCTTAAAAGCGCAGACAAAAAAATCAGCATTCCTAGGGGGAGACTGGAAGAACTCCCCAGGGTCTTGCATAGGTCCAAATCTATTTCTGCCTTTAAAAAGCTGTAATTATTTTCACATTAAGAGCTGTTCTGGCAGAGCAATTCCACAGAAACTATTCCTGAAGGAGAAATTCCCAGCCGTGGAGTCCTCCAGAACAGAGGGGCTCCAGCAGGGCCACCAGATGTCCCCAAGAGCTCCCTGGCAGGTGCAGTTGGGATGGGACCCAGCCACAGGTGCCTGTCCATCCCTCAGCCTGGCCTGCCTTGCCCTTCAGGGATGTTTTGGTGCTGATTTACAAGGACAAGCCCTAAACCCGAGCTCTGGAATGGCACAGGGAGCAGTGGCAGTGCCCCACAGTGACCTGGCACTGCAGCCTCAATCACCCTGTAACTCATTAATGCAAATTAACCCGGAGCCCCTGATCCCTGCAGGGCTCCCTGAGCATTCCTGGGCAGGCTCCAGAGCTCTGCAGCCCCTCCAGCCATCACCTGGGACAGGATTCACTGCAAATCCAGGGGTGCTTTACCAAACCTGGTGAGGGGTTTGTGCTGGGGTTTGCAGCAGCTGAAGCCAGTTCTGGAAATAAATTGATTTTGCAGAAGGATTCTGAGGAAGGTGAGGGTTTTACATTATTATTTGTGGGAAAAACGAATAATTAAAAGAAATTGCAGGCAGAGCCTGGGAGCTTCTGTGTGTTCATACCTCCACATTTCTTTCTAACTACTTTACAGTAACTTAAAAAATAACAGGTTTATTTATTACTCTCCTTTTAAGGGGGGCAGAATGAATAGATTTTTAAAAAGAAAGGAAGCAATTAAAAAAATTTTTAAAATTAAAAATACTGCTTAAATATATTGCTTAAAAATAGCAGGGTTATTTTGTTACTCTGCTCTTTGAGGGGCAGAATGAATAGATTTTTGGAAAGAAAGGAAGCAATTAATAAAAAAAATAATGCTTAAAAAACATTGCTTAAAAAATAGCAGGGTTTATTATTCTGGGGTTTTTTGGTGGTTTTTTTTTTTTTTGAGGGCAGAATGAATAGATTTTTGGAAAGAAAGGAAGAAATTAAAAAATTCACATACACTTTAAAATATTGCTTAAAAATAGCAGGGAGACAGAAAGAGAGAGAGAAAGAGAGAAGGAGAGAGAGAGAAAAAGAGAGAGAGAAAGAAAGAAATTGTCTCTTTCCCTGCCCAGGTAACACACTGGCACCTCCTGGGCATCATCCAAGCCACCATTGCATGTCCAGTTTGATGTCCCTGGCCACTGTCACTGCTATCAGTGCCTGGTGCCCGGGCAGGAGGGGTCCCCAGGTGAGACCACACACGAGCAGAGCTGTCCTGCCCAGGGGATGGACCGATGGACAGAGAGCATGCACGGGATGGGTGAGGGACGGCAGCCGGTAACGATGTGAGAAACGTGAGGCTGAGTCAGCACAGAGGAGGGAAAATGCAGAAAGAAGGAGGGAAAAAAAAGGAAAAAAAAGAAAAAAAGGGAGGGCAGGCTGAGAAAGTGAGGCTGGGTGCAGCCCTCAGGGCTCTGGTGATTAGCCAAGACATGATCCAGCCTTGGCTGGCCCGGTGCAGGGTAAGAGGTCAGCAGCATTTGATAAAACAGAGCATCCGCAGCTCCTCAGCGGCTGAGCCTGCACTGCACAGGGCTCTGGGCAAGCAGCCCCTAAAAACAGCATTGCCCACTGGGCCAGCTCTGCTGGGACCCCAAAATGGGTCTGTTTGGGGGCAGATGAGTTGTAAAGACACGGGGCAGCTGTCAGAGATGGGGAGGGGAGGTGGGGACGGGTCCTTTTGAAGTGCCCCCGGTCGGTACCTGCTGTCACAGAGCCCTAATGGATGGGAGATGGCTCCTGGCTGCCTGAAACCCAGCCCAGCCTTGTAAAAGAGGAGCTGAACCTAAAAGAGAGGGGGAGATGTTTAACAGAGACAAGAGCTGGAGATCAAGAGGAGAGAGGAACATCCCAGCACATCAGCTTAACCCTTCCAGTACCGATTTCTGTGCCTCTGCAAAGAAATCCCAGCGTGGAGTAGAACAGGAAGAAAATACTTTTCACAAACATCCTAGCTTGGGGTTTGGGAGGGGAAATGCAGTTTCTCCTGCTCTTAACCTTCTGCTTTCCTCTCCCATGCTCTGGGCAGCAGCTCCCAGCCCACAGCCGGGGTGTGAGTGGCTGGGAAATCATTAACTCAGCTACAGATGCTTTGGTGAGTTTGGATAAACAGCCTGCTGTTGTTCTGCACATGGGAGTTACTGTAGGAGCTGCTGAAAGGCCTGGGATTTATAGCCTTGGAAAATGATTTATTTTGTTAAGCCCACAGCTGATACAGATGGGGAAATACCGGTGTGGGATCTCCCTGCTCTGCTGCTCCCTCGAGTGCTACATCAGAGCCACCAGAATCCTCTAGGGAAGGGGGGAAATGCTGGGACAAAAAAAAAAAAACCAAAAAAAGCCACAAAACCTGCTGCTCACCATGGTGGTAAACACTGTGTGTGCAGATCTGTGCCCACACTCACACCTGGCAGTGTCCAAGGGCAGCTCGGACAGGGCTTGGAACCACCTGGGATGGTGGAAGGTGTCCCTGCCCATGGAAGGGGTGGGGCTGGGTGAGCTCTGAGGTCCCTTCCCACCCAAAGCATTCCAGGGCTTTGGGATTTATTTGGGAATAGACCCAGGCAACCCCTCCTGTGCCCAGGATGAACAGGATCAGGCTGACCATCAACAGCTCCCATCCCAAAGCACATCCTCAGCACAGCACCAGCAGCCACTGCTGACTCTCAAAGCTGCCCCAGGCCTTTGGGGATCACTCCTTTGACCCTTTTTCCTGGGCAAAGTGCAGGTTTGGGGTGGATCTGCCCCCTGCCACAACCTTGCACCACCCACTGCACCCTGGGGCTCTCCAGTGCCTTCACACCAGGAAATCCTTCTCCAGGTCTGACAAGGAGGAGTTTTGTGGTGCCACCCTCCCACCTGACAGCAGCACCTCACAGGGCTCTTATTTCTTCATCCACAGCATCATTTTGGGGTTTGGAACCATTGGAACTCAACCTCCCCTAAAATCCAGCCCTGCCCAGAGGTGCTTTTACCACAGGATTTCCCCAGATTTACCTTGCTGGAGGTCACAAACTCTCAATTAACACCAAATTGTCCCACCTGCAGCATTTCTCCTGTGCCCCAGGGAGCTCAGGGAGGTGCCAGCAATTAGTGCCAATCATTTTACACCCCCAGGGATCAGCACTCCCGTTCAGGTGGGGAGGTGCTGCTGCCTCTGGCATTATCTCTGGCTCTGTCACTGGTGGGATGGGCTGCAGTAAATCAGCTCTGACAGAGAGAAACCCTTCCTAGAGGAAGTATCTTCTCCCTCCACCCTTTTCTATTAATTCAGGATCCTGCAGAGTTAAAAAGTGAAGAATTTCTGTCTGGGAAGTCCTGGAAGGAGGAATTTACACTCAGTGATACTCTGGGGTGCTCAGTCCAGCCCCAGTGTGTCCCCCCAGGACAGACACCCTGGGATGGGCTGGGAGGTGCAAAATCCTCCCTGCCTGCCTCAGTCCAGGCATGGGGACAGCTAATGTCCCCTGTCACTGCTGTGGCTGAGTCTGACCCTGCCTGCAGCACTTTAAACCAGGATATTCCCATTTTAACACTGAGAGGAGCTGAGGTCTGAGAACCAATGTGGGATTCTGAGGTGGAGCAGAACATTTGGGCCAGGGACTGCAAAAAGGGAGCAGAGCATGGACCTGTTCACTCAGCCTGTCCCAGCCAGCCTTGATGGGAAATAATTGCAAATTTCTTCATTGAGCACCCATCCATCAGCCCCCAGTCCCACACACCCACCAGAGGCACCTCCTCAAGAGTAGATTCACCTCTTTGGGCCCAGCTGAGGTGAAAAGGGGCAGAACAGCTGTGGGACTCACACGTGAATAATCAGAGGTTACCAAAGCCCTCATTAAGCAAAGCAGGCTTGGCTTTCCAAAGGATGGGATGAAAGGCAAATGTCTCCTGTTACAAGTGCAGTGTCCAGCAAAAGAAAAATCCCTGCCTGGCCTAGATAAGGGCAAGGGTAGGTATGTCTGAAATATTTCTATTACTTCAAAGTTCATAAATCTATTGGTTTAAAACTGTCAACAAGAAAGAGGAAATACGAGCTACAGACACGGTTATCACCAGGAAAGGAATTTCCTCCAAAGGGAGAGCAAGACAGTAAGGCCAGGAAAGAGAGGCAGATAGGGAAATAGCTCTATGAGATGTCAGGAATCTGGATGAGCCTGGCCTAGGAATATCTTTTCATTGACTCTGTCTGTGCCCAGCCCAAAAGGATGCTCAGGGGAGACTTGTTTGACACTCACCAGCTGAAAAAAAAACAGGTAGTAGAAAGTGTGTGTGTTTATTGGTATGATTTTTTGTTTATTGGTTATTGGTATGATTTTGTTGGGTTGTTTAGATTTTTTTTTAAGCTTTTGAAATATTTCAGGATTTTGTAAAAAAAAAAAAAATCCATGATCCTGCTTTTTGATGCACTGAACTGGTGTTCCCAGGGAGAAAATCGTGTGGCAAAGAGGTTCCAAGGACCTTGTGGCTTCAGACAGAGAGGGCTGCAGTGCAAAAGGGAGAGGAAGCAAGGACTGAAAAAATAGGCCTGGGGTCTGCACTGGACACTGTTTGCCCATGGGGAAGTTGATATTAAGCCTCAGCAGCAACTTTTCCACCCAGAAACACCCAGACCATGAGGGATGCTCAGTTCTCCTGCCCTTACATCAGGATCTCTGCAAACACAGCCCCTGCCCTGTTCATCCCCTGGCAGTCACTGCACACCCCTGGGGCATTGCTGAGGGGTCTGAGGGGCTGAGAGCTCCCCAAAAAGGGTTGGAAAAGGGCAGCGCTGGTAGCAGCAGGTGCCAGTGGGAGCCGCACATGGAGCCAGCGCTGTCCCTGCTCCTCTGGAAGAGTCATGGACCAAAAATAGGAAAATAGGTGTTTCCCTACAGGTGCACCAACAAATCCTCCACATTCATTAAGGGATGATTATCCTGATTAGAGCTGTGCTCCCTCCCAGTGCTGCAGAGTGGGCATTTGGGGTGTGTCACCTTTTCTCTCCCCACCAGGGCTGGATGGTCACGGCCTGGAGCTGGGAATCCTCCAAGGATTCCTGTTCCCAGAGCTGTCAGGGCAGCCCTAACCCCAAAACCCAGCAGGACCAGACAAACACAGCAGATAAAGCTCAGAGAGTTCACTCTCACCTCCTCCTACCTAAGAGCAGCCCCATCGCTCCCCACCTGAATTTCACTGTTTCATTTAAAATAAAATTTCAAATTAAAACAAAATTTCAGACATTTTAAAATGTGAATGTGAATCTTTAATAAACCACATCCTTCTGCTTTTTCCCTCCTCTTTTATCTAACTCTGCCTGAAGTCACCGTGGTGTCTCAGGGCCAAGTTCCCAGTGCTCCCCTCTCCCTCGATAACCTAGCCCTGCTCTGCTCCATGCCTAAGCAGTAACTTGCTCCTAGAAGAGTGTTTACATTTGAAAATAAGTCCAATTACACCAGCCCATCTAATAGTCCTCTCTGTATATGTTACTGAGTACTTAGGGCCATTTTTCTCAAAGCCATTATGCTCATGTGATTTTCCTCAAAGCCTTTCGAGGGGATTTTGTTTTGACAGCAGGGCATTAAGGGGGTGAAACTGATAGCATAAGTACCACTTACAGACTTTGATCAGCTTGCCTCATAATTCTCTTGGAGAAAGTCTTGTATATATTAGAGAAGGAAATTAATTTTATTGCCGCTGTGGCTTTTTTTTTTCCCTGCCAGTAACATCCAAGCACTTGTGCTCAGATTTTTTTGGATTTTTTTTTTTCCTTGGCAAGCCCCTCGTGCTCAGATCTGGAGTACAAATTGGGCTGTCCTCCTCCCAGGAGAGAGCCTGGGCTCTCATCCTCGCCAGGATGTTCCTTCTGATATGATCCCAACAAGGTAACGAGAGACTTTCAAACCTCTTCCATCCCATGCACTGCATTTTAATGTTGTACAGACAAATTGCAGAGAAAAAAAATAGAAATTTTGGTCTGTAAATACCAAAAAATAAGCAGATAACTGGAGTCCTGCCTTCATTCCATATCATAAAGTCATAGAATGATTTGGGTTGGAAGGCACCTTAAAGATGGTGAAGCATTCCAACCCTGCCTGGCCTTGGACACTTCCAGGGATCCAGGGGCAGCCACAGCTTCTCTGTTGCAGGATCTCCTCACCCTCCCAGGGAACAATTCCATCCCAAAATCCCATTTCAATGGGATTCCCATTTCAATGCTGTACAGATAAATTGCAGGGAAAACAGAAATTTTGGTCTGTAAATACCAAAAAATAAGCAGGTAACTGGATTCCTGCCTTCATTCCATATCATAAAGTCATAGAATGATTTGGAAGGCACCTTAAAGATGATTAGGCATTCCAACACTTCCACTATCCCAGGTTGTTCCAAGCTCCATTCATCCTGGCCTTGGACATTTCCAGGGATCCAGGGGCAGCCACAGCTTCTCTGTTCCAGGGTCTCCTCACCCTCTCAGGGAACAATTCCATCCCAAGATCCCATCCAAGCCAGCTCTGGCAGTCTGAAGCCATTCCCCATGTCCTGTCCCTCCAGGCCTTTGTAAGCAGGTCTCTGTCCAAACAGCAATCCAGCAACTGCTTCATAAATAAGAAACCCGCCCCAAAAATCTGTAAGGAAGATCTGTTTCTCAGCAGAACAGCCCATGTGAGGCCTAAGCAGGCCCTGAGTCAGGATCAGCAGTTCCCAGCCCAAATTCAGCTCCCAGGTGAGCATTTCACAGCAAGGGAATGTTCAATCTCTGCCCAGGTCAGCCAGGCAGGCAAAGAGAGGGCCCTGGGGCTGAGATCTCCCTGGAATCAGGATGTTTCAGGGATATTGGGGCTTTGACAGGGTGAGACATCACTGACAGGGCAATAGCCCCTCTCCATCCTTACCCTGCTCCTGCCAAATCCCGATTGGAATCAAGAGCGGAAATGTTTGTGTGGAGCAAGTAAAGCTGGTTGGAAAATTTTTTGTCAAAACAGATTTCCATCACAAAGTGACACCCTGTTGGCTTTGGCAAATTTTTGTCCAGGAACAAAGTGGAGAGAGAAAAAATGTAAATGTCAGCGTGCCCTTTTGACATTTTCCCCAACGCAAAGGATGGGCTTTCTTGCTTGGAAATGACTTTTCCTTGACATTCATTTTCTACATTCAGCTCAAAACAAATCAGCCTTGCTACCAAAATGGAATTTGTTGACTACTCTAAGAGGATTTTTCCTTTTTGGAATTGAATCTGCAGAATTTCATGGAATGGTTTTGGTTGGAAGGGACCTTACAGATCATCTTGTGGGACACCTTCCACTGGAGCAGGCTGCTCCAATCCCCATCCAGCCTGGGATATTGGCTTTTCCCAATTCAGGAAATGAATAAAACAACATTTCTTTTTTTTCCTCTCGAGTTAAATATTAATTCTTCCTCTCAGCTAGGCCCCTGCCATCCTCACACCCAAATTCCCCTTTCTGCTCATCCTGGAGTGCCTGTTCCCTGCATTTTCAGTGCCTAGAGTGCATTTTCAGCTCCAGCACTATCTTTATTCCAGGTTTTCTTCTCCCAGTCTGAATTAACATCAGACCCATCAGAAAAACACCCCAAAACAAACCAAGAGTGACCTGGGTACCACATGTGCAGCTGGAATCCAGCAGATGGGAAGTGCTCACCTTGGAGATCACTGCTCATCTCTGCATTCCCAGGATTTCTCCAGGGTCCAGCCTGTGGCACTCAGCAGCAGGAATTCCGAGTGCCAGTCATAAGTGACAATCTTCTGCCACCCTTCCTCCACCCACACTCCCTCTCTGCAGCAAGGATTCATCCACCAGGATTTCTCTCTCCCTCTCCTGCCAGAAAAAAAAAAATTGGGAGAAAAATCAACTGTGCCTTCTATAAAACCAGCCCCAGTTTTTCAACTCAGGCATTGTCTGGTGAAACATGATCTGCTTTTTCCTCCCTGAAATAGGTTCCCAAAGCAATTGGGAATTGAATTCAGGAGACTGTAATATAGCTGCATTTTGCTTAAGCTTAACCAGCTGCAGGGAAGTGTCTCCTCCACGCCGACTGTGTGGCCGTGTCCTGCTGCCAACAGGAGGTGGATCTGTGGGGATTGATCCCCACCACATCACTCCAGGGGCTGGAAAGGGCACTAGGATATCTGTCTTGGGGAGCTGCAGCTTGCTGAGACACATGGCACATCATTTCTTTCCTTGGAGTGCAGTTTTGGACTCGCACCAACCCTGGAAAACAGGGAGCAGGCTCAGCTCCGTCACTGCAATATTTCCCAGCCTCTTTGCTGTAATGAAAAGGTCTCAAATCCACTCCTGTGTGACCTCAGCAAATATAACTCCCAGTTACTGAGTGTTGGTGTTGCAAATAAATTCTGGAATGAGCCTGGAAAAGCAGCAAGTTCTCAACAAAATGTCCCCAGTCTCAGCTGTTTTAGACCCCAAGCACCCATTGGCAGTCACAGAAGAGCTGTGGCCCTTCCTGTGCCACCCTGCACAGCCAAATTCTCAGTCCATGATGATCAGACACTCCCAGAACTGTGGGGGATCCATGAGAGATAACCAGGGAAAGCAATCTGTAATCAGAAGCTTCAAAATCTCTGAGCGAGTCTCCCGAGGAATTCCAGGGGAAATCAGCAACTCAGACAAAGACTGAGAACAGCCAGGCCAAACCTTGATTTTTTTACCCAGCCAAAGCTGATGAAACATCTGCCTCCCCATCCCCACATCTGTCCCATGTGCATTAATTTATCTTGCTAGAAACTACCTAAATATTCCCACAGGGGCCTGCCAGGCCAGGTCTGCTCTCCAGCACACAGAGCCAAGCCATGCTCAGGTCCTGCCTGGCCCAGAGGCACAGCAGGTTTTGCAGCTGGTGCCAAGGATCCCCCTTGGCTTTGCAGCTGATTCCAGGCTGGGGCCAAACTCCAACAGACAAGAGCCAGCATCATTCCCTCCCGTCTTGGCAGCCCCGGGGCAATTACACCACAAAATAACATCTCAGCACCAAGGTTTGGGGGAGAGAATTCAGAGCTTTGAGCCAAAAAGTGACATTTTGAGGCCACCTGGATGTATCCTGTGAGCAGGGGGATATACCAAGGGGTTACAGGCTGCTGGACCTCCCTGGTGTGATGAAACTCAGCTGCTGAGGGCAGGAGAAAGCACTTTAGATAAGAGGTCAGCAGAGGGGAAAGAAGGAGCAAGGCTGGGGGGGTATTTGATGCTGTCAATCACAGATCTCGGCAGCCCCTGTGGGAAAGGCTGGAATTCAGAGAGCAGGAGCATCACACACTGTCCCTGCAGGCAGGACAGCCTTGCTCTCAGCTCAGGTGGCCCTGCTGCACATCAGAGCCCTCCCAGGGGAAGGTGCTCCAGCCCCACAGCCAGTGACCCTCACAGGGAGAAATCCAGGCTGGCAATTTATTGATAACATCAACCAAGGTGCCCCAGCCCCACAGCCAGTGACCCTCACAGGGAGAAATCCAGGCTGACAATTTATTGATAACATCACCCAACACCTGAGCACTGCAGGACACATGTGGGGAGCAAGGGATGCTTCCCAAAGTCCCACCTGGCCTCACACTTCCCTTCCTGCCACTTCCAGGTGCTTTCAGCAAGGACAATCGATGTGTCCCAGCTCTCCCGTGCTCTGCTGACAAATGAGAACTTCAGAGCTTTGTTCAGGGTCAAGAGCAGGGGCTGTGCTGACAGGGCAGGGAGGGGGAGGAAGCCCAGGCTTCTTGCTCAAAGGAGCCTTTCAGGATTCACGTTCTCGAATAAAAAAGCAAAAACAAAGTTGATGGAATTGAATAGGTAATTAAACAAACAAACACACTCAAATTAGATCAAATGATTGCTCTAGCTCCCCCTAAACTGTAGCCCAGCAGCGTTGGAGCTAACAGAGAAACAGCACCAGTCAGAATATTTATCTGTATCATTTGTTCCCCAAAAACCATCACTGCTGGGATGTTAAACTGCACAAGCCAGTCCTTGTGAAGGCACAGCTGATAGCAGGACACTGCTGCCCATACAGAGCACCCCCAGGGAAAGGCACCTGCCTGTGGTGCAGGAAACCTCTGCACAGGTCTGGGGACAGGGCAGGGAGAGAAAGCAGCAATTCTGTCCCTCCAGGACATGGGGGAAGGGACTCACAGGGTGAAATTCATGCAGGAGGGAGGCTGGAGACAAACTGCCCATGGCAGACACCCTAGGGGACTCTAAATGACAAATTACCTGCAGCACACCCAGGAAAGCAGGGACATCCCAAACCACAGCAAAGCCTCAGAGCTGCCCTTAACTAGAGCTTCAGGGTGTGGATGGAGGCCCAGGTGAGGCTCATCAGGTTAATTAACACCAATTAATGCCTTGTACCTGTGTCTGCTGTGACAGGGGAGTCTTTGGGGGAAAATCCATGTGGGGAAACGTCCTCCAAGGGCTGCTCAGGCTGTAGCAGGCAGCAGAGGGGCCTGCTCTGGTGGCTCTGCTGGGCAGTGACACACGGACAGGTGTGTGGCACCATGGTGAGAAGTCATTTCTCACTGTCCCCCATGGACCAGGGGCTTGTGCAAGATGCTCCAGCTGAGCTTTTCCCAGGTAAAAGTCTCCCCTTGGAGCTCTCCTTCCATCCTATACTCTCCCAGAGCTGGGTAATTCTCCTGGTCACCAAACCACCTCTGTTCCCAAGCTCACAGCTCTGCACAACAGAAAGGAGAAAAATGTAGGATTTTTAAGCCAAAGTTTAAAGGAACTCTCAAACACAACTTTTGGAGCACGACCGGACTTTGAAGGGGCACAGATTTGTAAAGCCTCAGATTTACTCAATCCTCTGGGAATTGCAAATCAGAGAATGGTTTGAGAGCTTAAAGATCATTTCATATCCAGCAGGAGAGCAGAGGGAAGCAGGCAGGGGAGGAGGGAGCTCCAATCTCTGCTGATTGCTGGAGTTTCCAAGAGCACATCAATGCATTGCACAGCAGAGGGAGGCCTTTGGAGCAGGCTTTGACTTGATGCCAGGCCTAGGCCGTGTGCTGCTTTGTATTAATTTGTGTAACTTCAGGAATAAACTGTGCTTGGCTTGTCTATGAATTTTAAAGGAATTGTTAACACGTTTTTATGAATGGAGGAGGAGGTGCTGGCTGAGGAGGGTTGCCTGCTTGTTGTTTCAAGCAGAGGAAATCAATCATGGTTTTTCGCAAAATAAAACTTTATTGAGCTGT
The DNA here is from genome assembly GCF_047830755.1 of Zonotrichia albicollis. NCBI lineage: Eukaryota > Metazoa > Chordata > Aves > Passeriformes > Passerellidae > Zonotrichia > Zonotrichia albicollis. The sequence goes on along the minus strand of NC_133836.1, from coordinate 9,646,773 downwards.
AATAAACAGATACTTCTAAAAAACACTTAAAACCACAGAAGCAAGGGGAAGGTGCTTGAGTGCTTCAGCAGGAATTGCAGGTCAGTGAAGGATTCAAGCTCTTTTTTCCTTCCTAACATCAGGGAAGAAGATGGATCCATGTGCTGCAGGCCTGGCTGGATGGTGGGTGGAAGATATGCCCACAGATGATGGCTGGGCTTAGCAGGAGACACCACAGAGCAGCTGCCAGATGCCAGTCTGGAGATGCTTTGATGCAAAAAGGACTTGATGATCTTTGTAGGCTTTTTGTAATGATTCTGAGATGCTCTGCAGGGCCAAAGGCTGCCCGGGGTTGTGACACAGGAATGTCCCCTCCCTGTGCTCTCTGCTCCCACCCACCCTCTCCCATCCTTTCCAGAGGTTTGACTCATGAGGTGGTTGGGAAACACAGCCTCCCACATCTATTTCTTCATCCCCTTTTAGCTAGGGGATTCTGCTTAGGGTTGTTGCTGGGGAATTGGGAAAACTGGAGGTTTTTCCTGTGAAAATCTCCATTAAGTCAGCTTTAATTAAGAACAGAGGAGCAGCTCCCACTGTGGTGAGTCCCTCTCCCTTCTGCTACCCAGTGCCAGCTGCTTTTGGGAGAGTGAGGTCACAGAGCTACAGAAAGGACCCCTGTGCTAAGGGGAGGTCATTTGGTGTCAGTAATTTCAGATTACTCCTATGCCTCTGTCCTACAGCCTTGAGAATGAAAAGCTTCAGGTATCTGTGATGAGAGAGAGGAAAAAAGGTGAGATACAGAGACCTGCAGGTCTCCAGGATCTCCAGGGCTTTGGCTTCTCCACAGCACTCAGTGGAGCAAGCAGAGCATGTCCTGGTGTGGAATGGAGGCAACTTCCTGAGCATGTAACAGAAGTGGAAATAATAGGGAATAAAAAGGTGATCCAGGCCAAGAGAAACCCCAAGGTGAGGAAGTTCACAGAGCTGCCTGTTCCTGCAAGCTGAGCTCTCCAAAGCCAAACTCTCCCCAGCCAGGAGACAAAGCAGTCCTGCTCCTTTCCTTCCCAAAAATCCAGCCCATTCATCTTGGAATGGGAAACTGGGACTGGAAACCCAATGGGCTGGCTCTCGGTGCTTCCATTAGGTTTGCGTTACAGAGTTATTCATAAAAGGTCCTGCAGACTCAATGACCAGTCCCTGGATTGCTTCCAAGGATTATTTCAACTTTTCCATATTTTCTAGGCCTCGATTTGGACGTGTGACTTGGGCCAGTGCGCTGATTGATGTTGCTAAAAATGCACGCTGCCCCCTCCTACTCCTCTGGAAAAAATGTGTTTTGGAATGTCTCTGGATCACTTTTCATGGGGAGCTTCTGAAGATCACCGGGGTTTGTTGTTAAAATCAACCTCCAAGGCAATTCCCTGGCCCCCAGTCTGTGCACAGGGGTTGGCTGAATTTTTGTGCTGCTTAAGGACAGGACACAAATTTTCAGAGCTCGTGAGCAGAACAAGGAAAACAGAACTCATTCCTTGCCTGGTTTTCTGTGCTCTGATGTCCCACTGGAGAGTGGCCTGGGATGGGATCATTTTGTGGCATCTCCATCCTGCTCAGTCCCCTGAGGCTACTGGGTAGGATCCCCATCCCCAGGCAACACCATTTCTCCAGAGAGAAAATGAGTTTTTCCTTCTCACCTGGTGCTGAACATAGAAGCTGAAGGATACACACCAAACCTGTCCAAACATCTCAAAATAAAGGGGGAAAAGGGCAGCTCTTGTCCCATGTTGGTCACCCATCCCACCTGAGGCAGGGATGGACTGAATCCCCCAAGGAAAGCATTTCTCTAAGCTTGAAACAGCAATTTAAACACACCACCCTCTGGGATGACAAAATCCAGAGCCAAATTTGTGTTTTCCAGAGCTCAGGATGTGTTGAAGAGAATTATTCATGACTTTTACACTCAAAATCAAAAGCTTGAAGCCAATGGACCTGGAGATGTCAACACCACCAAGGCACAAACTCCAGATAATTTGCAATGTTGCAAGATTCAAGGCAGACAAATACAACTTTCAATAACCCAAATCTGCAAGAAAATTTGTATAAAATGTGACAGGAAAGGAAAAAAAAATTAAAAAGAAGGACTGAAGGTGGGGTTTTCACTCTGTGGCTCCTGAGCTTGTAGGAGGTCACATTTTCCGGCGATTCTCTGCGAGTGACAGAAATTGGCTTTATTTAAAGAAAATGAAAGTTCAAGTAATTGCAGGGCTTCAGGAGCCAAGACTCTAAGAAAAACACGGAGTATTTCGAGAGCTGGCAGTGCTGCCTGTGGAAAAGGAGTGAGTCAGGGTGTCCTTTTGGACTCGTGTGTGGGGGAAGGAGAGCAGCACGGCTCGTGTGGCTGGGGGCCCACTGGCCACCTCCCCAGCATGGCTCTGACAGAATCCATGGATGCTGGAGGGGCTGGGAGCAGGGATGGGGAGCCCATTGTGCCCTCAGCCACCTGCCTGGGCTGCAGCAGGGACAGAAATGTGGCAATCTGGGGAGAAGGGATGAGCAGGGGGAGTCCCTGGACTTGGAGGCACAATGGAGGGATTCGTGAACCAGCAGAGAGGTAAAATCCATTGAACCATTGTGAACCATTGTAAGCCCTGCAGAGAGGTAAAATCTCTCGTTTCCTGGGCAAAGACTTGGAAATAACTGGTCCTTCTTGTTCCTTTTCCTGCCTAGTCCCAGCAGAAAAAGGTAAAAGGGAGGCTCAAGCCCTCAAAGCCAGCTGGCCCAGTGGGACCAGGGACATGTTCAGCCTTGCTGCAAGAATCCAATCAATATTTCAGCTGGTTTGTTGTTTTTCTTGTACCTGATGTCCTTCCAGGCTGCCACCTCCCTGGCAGCTTTGTCCTGCCTGTGTCCCTGGGCTCGGAGCATTTCAGTTCAATTAATTTTCAGAGTGAGTCCCTGAGAGTCAGAGAAACACCTCTGTCCTTCCTGTGCTGTAGGAAGCACCCAGAGGAAGGTCAGTTCTGTGTCTGCAGGAAGAGCCAGCCCCTGTGTCATTGCAACATCTGCCCAGGGGATGCACAGCTGGCTGCAGGAAGCCTCTGGATCTCTGGTTTGGGTGGCAGCAGTGGCAGAGGGGCAGGGAAGAGCCCCTGGCTGGAGATGTGGGGTGTGGGAAGAGCTGAACAGAGCCAGGCGGGGAGCCAGGGGTGGGATTGGGCTGGGAGAGCAGCAGAGCACTCCCTGAGCACCCAGCTCCCCGAAGCCATGCTGCAATCCATCCCAGGGAAATGGGGACAGGGATTATTCCAGCTGCACAGAAATCAGCTCCCCACTGATTTCCCTCTGCCCCCCTTCCCAGCAGAGGGAGTTTGGGATGGATCCTGCATGGATCCTGTTGTGGCCAGAATGGGATTGTTGCCAGGTGAAATTCACATTTAATATATATTAAAAAAACCCCAAAATGTTGCTTCCAGATGTGCTGCAGCTCCTGAGGAGCAGTCCCTGGCACCTTGGCAAAGGAAGGGTTCCCTTTTCCTTGCCAGCCCAGGGAGCAGGAACACAGCTCTGCTTCTCCTCTGCTGCTCCTGGAGCCATTGCTGGTGCTGCTCAGAGCTGCCCTGAGTGCACAGTAATTAACTGGAGATGATGGTGCAGCCCATGGCCATGATCCCATGGCTACACCTTGTCATAGTTCAGATGGTCACAACACAAAGAAACTCTCCATTTTCAGAAGGCTTCAAACCTGTTTTTATTCCAACAGGCATGCTTTTTATACATTCTTACCAAACCCCTAAGTTTACACTTTACACATTGGTCACTACAGACAAACAAAGGGCTGATTGGAACAGGCAGCTGCAGGTTTCTCTTAATTATCCTTCTTTCTTTCTTGGTTTCTATGTCAACAACCTTGGCAGAGAATTCCTATAGGGGCAAACATGGATCCTCTTCTCAAACTTCTCTGTGAGAAGTCGCTGTAAAACCTCTTCCAGAGCACCAAGCAGGATGAGCCTGGAGGATCCCAACCCTGTCTTGGTGCTGTTTTTGTGCTCAGCCTGGCTGTGGAGGAGGGTGCTGGGCTCAGAATGTACTGAGAGCAGCAGTGATGGGGCTCTGACTCCCTTGGGACCCCAGGGAGGAGATTCCAGCAGCTCCCTGTGCTTGGGGAAGGCCTGTCCTGGGGAACTGTCCAGGCAGAGCTTGGGTGATTTCCCTGGAATCCTCTGCAGGCCACCCTCAAAGTCACACAGCTCAGTCCCTTTTTTACCCAGACTGAACTCATTTTCTCTCTCACTGCTAATTGGCTCCACAGATTGAAGAGCTCCTGTCTCACAGCACTGAGGACACCAAGAATTCCATCTAATTACCGTCATCCCAGCAATGGGAATGGCAGATCCTCTGGCATTATTTATGTCACCTGCTTTGCTCCACACGGGGCTCCAGCCAGCTCCACTTGCTTTTTTTAGCAAAGCACATTTCATTTTTCATTCCCCACTGTCATCCCCTTCCCTCTCTCATTCAGAAACTTCACCCACTTATTCTAGCACAGCCTGTCTCTCTCTGCTCCCCTGCACCATAAATCAGCATTAATTATGCTGGGAAAATCCTCTCAATCACTCATTGTCCTCATTATTATTATTTATCCCAGCCTGGAGGTGACACATGCAAACTCAAGCTCCTCCTCAATCCTAAAAAGGATTTTATTGGGTTTATGGGCTTGGCAACCCAAGTGCAGCACCTGGGGCAGATTTTCCTAAAGGGGCTGTGACTGCATGGTCACAGAATCATGGAAGGGTTTGGGTTGGGAGGGACCTTAAATCTCACCTTGTTCCACCCCCTGCCATGGGCAAGGACATCTTTCACTACACCAAGTTGCTCCAAGTCCTGTCCAACCTGGCCTTGGACACTCCCAGGGATGGGACATCCCTCAGGGTGGCTTTGTTGGTCCCCTCAGGGTCATTCCCAGCCTGCTCCAACTCATGGATAGGGTCAGGGTGAAGCATTTCAGACTCACATTTCCCTTGCTTTGAGATTACTCTTCCCAAGGCTGTCAGTTGGAATCACCTAATTAAAACCTGCATCCTCACCTATGTCTGCAAAAAAAAAAAAACTCACAGACAAATTTGGTCTGGGATTTTCAGACTGGTTAAGCTGCCAAGTATTAATAATTTTTCCCCTCTTAGTTATCCCATAAACTGAAGGGGTTAAAACTGAGTAATTCTGGACTATGCAGCAAAACCAGTGCATGTAAATAAGAAACAATCCAGCCTTTTCCCTCCTCTGCCTCCCCTGAGCAGGAAAAACAAATGTAAAAACTGAATTGAAGCTAAAAGTGTTGTAAGCCCACTCTTCTTCCTGGAGCAAACCCAGATCAAGCAAGGTGGAATCTTCTGCCTTGGAGAGGGTCCCCAAATTGCCACAGTGCTGAGATGGCAGCTCAGGCATCTGAGGAAACTCCAATGCTTTGTTTGATTATTTTAAAGCTGTGTTTAATTACAGGCCACTTCAAGCTAAAAATATCTGTTTACTTCAAAATTAATCCTCAAGTTTTCTTGAATACAAATTATGTTCATTTCAAATTGATTCGAAGTAGGATTTTTGGCACAAGAATATTACTGTTTGTTATCTATTTCATCAAAATAAATTGTGGCTCTGCTGCTATTCATTCTCCTACAAACTGAACTGACACCATTTCTTTTTGAGCTTTAACAAACACAAAGCCACAGGCTAAAAAAGTATTTTTGTGTCTGGTGGGGGGAGGGGTTGAATTCAGCCTTAAATGCTGTTTTCCTTTAGATTTCAGGCACGTGTGTGAATATTTTTAAATAAGTCTTGTGGAATCCAGCCCAGCATTTCCATTGAACACATCACTAAATTGAGAAGGCTCAGAATCCTGAGCTGCCCCTCCTCTTTCGCTGCAAATCCCAGCCTTCACCAGCCTGGCAACCCCAGCCAGGAATTCCCTCTGATTTCCTCCTCAAACCACTTGATTCCTCCTGCTTCCTTTATTATTCCCTGTAATGATCCCTGACATGCTTTTGGCAGCCTCCTTGCAGATAATCAGGTTGTAGCGCTTGAGAGCAGCCCCGCTGCGATAAAGCAAAAATGAGTGATAAAAACCAGTGATGTATTTGCAGATCAGAGGCAGAGCAGCCTGGCCTTGGGACTTTTGATCAGCACAGAACACACGTTCCTCCTTGGTGCTGTAATCCAGCAGCCACTGGATTTGTCTGTCTCAATTGTCAGGCTGGGGTTGGGGCTGGAGCCTGGAGTTCTGTCTGCAAAGCTCAGCTCCTTCCCCAGGGGATTGGACACGGCTCCTATTTTCTACTCTCCCAGATATTTCCCAGCACAAATCCTGCCAAGGGCTCTCTGTGTCCTAATAGAGCCCTATTCTCTGGCAGCCACCCTTCAAATCTTGGTCTGGCTGAGGGTTAAACCTGAAAAACTCACAAGGGAACTGAAAACTTTGATGGAAGTGAGGGGGAGGAAAACCCAGCAGCAACAATGACCCACAAGAAATGAACCCAAGACAAACCTGAACCACGCAGCTGTTGGACCTGCAAAGATCTCCACTCCAACATTATTGATTTGGTGACACCTCTGCTGCCTGACCCATTAAACACGGCTCACTGGCAGGGTGTCAGATATTCCAGTGGCACTTTGTTACATCCTGGCAATCTCCAGTGCCTGGAGGTGTTGGGCACCTCCTCAGCTTTTAAATTTCCTTGGTTTAGCAGCAAATTCCCATCAACCTGCATGTGAGAGGAATTTGTTCATAAGCCATTTTGTAGGAACTCCTCCCAGTTTGAGGTGCAACTCCCTGGGGTGATACTGGTTTGGACTCTTTTGGAATTTACCCAAATTAACCCCCAAAGGTCACTTCTGGAATAGGGCAAGGGGCTGACACCTCAAAACTCTTTCCTTCCAGCTAAAAACAGCAGCTGTGTTGAAAAATGCTCTCTTGGGGTGCTCATCCCCTTCCATGGGCTGTGGACGGAGTCTGGACAGCTGGAAATGTGGTTTGGAGGTGTGGAGAGCTCCTGGAGGAGAATCCCTCTCCTTCACCTCATGTCCTTCAGTGGTGGGGCTCCAGACATGCTCCCAAAATTGACTGGGACACACAACAGGCTCATGGCACAGCCTTTCCTCACAGGAAGGTCTTGTCCAGGGAAAAACAGGGACTGATTTGCCCAGACATTTCTTCAGAGCTGTTTTCTCCTGTCTTACCCAGGTGCTCTGGGTTCCAGGGTACTGGGCAGGAAGGTTGTTGGCAAAACACGGGAGAAAGAAAAGGAATTATACAGGGAAAAGCCCAGTGAAAGCTGAACCCACCGTGCCCAGCTTCCTACACTCCCTGGAGCAGGAGCAGCAAGGAATGTTCCTGGACTGGGACAAAAATATAAAAAATTCTGCAGATCACCTGGGAGAGACTGAGGCAGCAGAAAGGCCTGACTGGCACAGGTCTGGCCTAACTGAAGGCCTGGATTTATAGCCAGGGTTGACACAAAACCAACCACAATTCTGGTGTCCTGGATGCTCTGAGGGCACAAATCAGGGCACACTCGGTGATGTGGGGAAAATTTCACTGGGGAAAACTCCTCCACATATGGGAGAATTTTGGAAAGGACCCAGCTCTTGCAGTGGCAGAAATGCTCTGAATTTTCCTGTTCTCTTCCCAAACCCCTCTGTATTTCCAGTGTGCTGTGCCTTTTCCTGGAGGAGCACTTGAGCAGTGGTTTTCCATAGAGGGGATAATTCAGCCTCATGCACAGATTTTTGACTGTCTGTAATGGATGTGCCTGTGCTGAGGTTTCAGCTTGATCCCATGTTTTACCCAGAGTGAATTGTACCCACATGTGGAAGAACAAAATGGATTTATCCTGTGGGAATGACTCTGTCCTCTCTGGTGCTGGAAAACTGCAGGATTTAGCCAATTGCTTTTGGTTGAAAAAATAAACACAGGTAAAACTTAAATTTTTATTTATTTCTAAGAAAAATTTCACTTGAGGACACTTTGAGAGTTGAAATACCCCAGCAATCCATGGGCATCTCCCAGGCAATCCCTGCAGAGGAGCATCAAGGGTGTTTGATTGGATACCTCAGGCAGTAGAGGACAAAAACCAAATTATGGAAACTGCTTGTCATACCCTTGGCAGAAGCAGTTTTTTCCAGGCAGATCTTGGATATTTCCTTGTTGTCCCCTCTCCTTGGAAAGTCTTTGCAGAGCTTCCATGGCAAGTCTGCCCCAAACCCAAGGAACAGCAGAACTTCTGGCTGCAAAGCTCTGCTGAGATTTTGGGTGCTCATCACTTAACCCACTTGGAGTGGGCGATTCCATGACACCTGCTGGAATCCACCCTGGAACGCTCCCGAGGAGACACAGGAGGAATTCTTAGGATGCATTTCCCTCAGACCACAATATATTCCATATGCTCCCACTGTGGAGGAGAAGGGAGCTGGGTACGTGGAGTTACCTCTGGAAAATCCATCATTCCCAGCTGGGGGGACAGCCAGGGCTTATCAGGGTTTTCCCTGACTTTCCAGCTGGAAGAAATTTGCAGCCCAAGGCACAGGGGTGGTGCAAAGGAGGGATAAGCTCTCCCCAGCCGTGCTTACAAGCCCCAGTTGTTATCAGAGGATCAGGGGGGCTTTGGATCCCCTTTATTGCTGCCCACCAAGGGCTCCTCGGGAGTCATTCCCTGTGGGATCCATCCCAGGAGCTCTCCCAGCAAGAGGCTGGGATGCTGCTTTTCCAGCAGCCATCCCTTGGAAAGCACCTGGACAAAACTGACATTAGCTGGGGGTCCGCATCCTCCTGAAGGTGCTGACAGAACGGGTTTTGTCCCCTCCCTTCAAACTCCATCCTGGGAAATCCCACACCCAAACCTCTCTTGCTGCACTCCAGATCCATTTTCTGCTGGAGAATTTTTTGGAGTCTCCTCCTGTTGGATCTTAGTGGGTTCTTCTTTGCACATCCTAAAAACTGAACATGGCTAGAACCCAGATATCTGCTTGATTTGGGACTTTGGGATCTCACCTGAGCAAGGAATGTTTTATATCCCAAATCCACCTTCTGCTTTTGGTAAACTGGCAGCAACCAAATATCCAGCTACAGTTTTAGGATTTGAAATGTTGGTAAGCATTTAAATTTTTTTACCATGCAATTTAATAGGCTTTTTAATTATTTACCTGTCCTTGATCTCCAGGTTTTAAAACCATTGCTGGGCTCTGCCAGTCCCACATGCTCCCATGGGAAGGGTGAACTTGAGAGAGCCCTGAATGGGAAATGGGGCCTTAGGGAGGGCAGTGAGATAATGATTGTTATCTAAGCAATCGACTTGTTTACAAGCACCTTTTATAATTAACTTAATTGTTCTAATTAGCATTGATTGTTGCTATTTGGTGGTCGTTATCTAAATTGTCATCTAAACTACAGGCAGGTTAGACTGCACTTAAAATGTTCCTGTCTTTGCCATCAGTTTCTACTTTTAAATATGGGACTATTTATTAAAACTTTAATAAACTGAAGAAGTAGAAGTTCGATATTTCAAACATGCTGGTTTGCCTTCAGAATTAATTTTTCTGGTTTTGATTTTTTTTCCAGCTACATAAAAATACCTTGTTTCTGGCTTGCATCTGGAAAAACAAACCCTGTGTATACCTGTGCACAGTGGCCCACAATTCCCAAAAAATCCTGATTATCATTAACCCAGCATTTCCAAAGCAAAAGCCAAATACAAAAACAAAGTGTGTTCATCACAGAAGGTGAGAAAACTCATGAGGAAGCAGATGGAAAAGTCAGGCTTTTCATACACTCCAGCAATTATTCAATGAAAGAATAATAACTTGAAAAACACCAGGGCCAAGCTCCACCCTGGCACAACTCCACCAAAATCCGTGGGGATGGGCCAGCAGAGGATGTTCCCTGGATCTGCAGAGTTTCTTTTCCTCCTGTCACTCCAGTTCCCTGTCTCTGGTGGATGGGTGCCCCAAAGATGCTGAGTGGAGGCAGCCAGTGCTTGCAGAGCTGGGGTTTTGCTGGGTGAAAGCAGAAAGGCTGGAAATGGCAAAGGGATTTCTTCAAAAGCTGCCAAAAAATGGAGATAAAAGAAAATAAAAAAATAACCTAGAGGTTGTGCTTTCTAAGGCCACTGCCAATTTTTTGAAAGGATAATCCCAGCAGATACAGCATTAGATGACAAAAGTCCCGTTGAGGAAACGCAGCCAAGTTTTTAAACATCAGCATTTAATCTCTTGGCAATAACACCAGTCCAGCTATGGTTTATCTTTAGTTTTTTAATAGTCACCAACAAGATATTTGCATAAATTATAGCAGCAGCATATAGCCTGAAGGTTTATTTGCTCTGCAATTTATAGCAGCATGAAAACCTTCACACAGCAAATACAGGCTGAACCAACAGGCAGAAATCCATCCATGTTAGAGCTGGAATATAGAGAGGAAAGGGATATTTGCCAAGCACCTGCCTCTGTTTCAACCTGATTTTCATCCCAGAGCAGCAGGTGAAGGCAGCAACAGGTAAAATCCAGATCTGTTCAGGCAAAACTCCTCCTGGTTTTTTACAGATAGAATTTTCTAGGATTTGCAAAGAGGTTTTAAGGAGCTGGGACCCTAAAAGGACTTAGGGAAGGGCTTTCTCGGGGAACAGAGCATGAAGCCAAGATCCTCATGGTACCCCATGGCAACAAGGATGAGCTGCAAGGAGAGGCTGAGTGAGAAGAACTGAGCTCTGAGCAAGGCAAGAAACCCCTTAGAATCATTATTATTTATATCCAAAACCTTCAAATGTTGGCAGCATGTAGAGAGATACAACATTATTGCAGGACCATGACAACGCAGAGAGTGACTTTGCCTAGATGTAGATGTTTCTATCTGCATTTTATCTATAAAAGATATAAAACCAAGCCTAGTTTCAGCTCAGCTCAGCTGTCCCAATCTTCCCACGACAGAAACCCTGGCTGTTGATCCTGAATCCCCATGCCCAGGCAGGGGCTGTTGGTGACACTGCTGTCCTGTCTCTTCATTTTGCTGCAGGTCCTTTTCAGAGCAGGCAGGGATGGATTCAGAGCACTGGGCCCCCTGTGGAGGGGAGGAAGGACCAAACCCTTCCCCTCCCTGCATCCAAAAGCAGCAGGAGCTGGAGAGCAAAAGAGCAGGAGGTCACTGAGTTTTGGAGAAGAAGATGCTGCTCTCAGAGGGAGGAGGAAGATCTCTGTCCTGCCCAGCTGGAGCATTTCCTGGGTTTTTTAGAATCATGTGTTTTAGAGTCATCAACCAGGAGGATTCGTCTTTAAGGAAGCAATTCATATCTGGGTCCCTGATCACCTTGGGAAGGTGTGGGGCTGCCCCTGCATCATTCCCCTTGCTCTGGAGATGGGAATTTTCCACCTTGGCTAAAGGGAAATGATGGCTTTGATGGCTTATATTTCCAGCCAGGCTCCAAGTGAGGCAAGTGGTCCCAAAGGATGGCAAAATTCAATAGAATTTTGAAGAAAAGGAAGAAAAGCTCCCTCAGAGCCAGGCAGATCCTAGGAAAAAAAAAAAAAAAAAAAAAAAAAAAAACCGACCAAAACAACCCTGTGCCTTTCCTGGACCTGGTGACAGCAAATTTTTGCAAGCTCTCCCTTCCCTTACACTAAGGACTCAGGCAGGAATGGACTTCCCAGCAGAGCCAGCCTTTCCTGCATGGCCACGATTAATCAGCCCCAAGTTTTCCCAAGGAAACCCTTCAGGCTGAGCAGACCCTGGCAAGGCACAGGCCAGGAGACATCTGGGAGCTGAAGGCTCCTGAATTACCAGGATTTCCAAGATCTTGCCATAAACTCATTTGATGTATTCCCCCTACTTTGGGATGAGGCTCCCATTGCAGTAGATAAAATCCATGGATGTGACTAAGGAACTTTATCCATGCTGTCAATTTCATCCAAATTCAGGGCTTTTATTGTAATTGAGGGCTACTCTGATTTATGGTGCTGTTTTTTAACCACCACTTAATTCAGTGGTAGAAGTCCTTGTCAGAGGAGGTTGTGCAAGCCAAGAGCATAAATGGGTTCAAATAACAATTAAAAACATTGAAAGATCCAACCTGGCAATTAATTCCACACAAGGATGTGGATATGACCCCTAGCTCAGGAAATCCTTCAGCTGCAAATTTCCAGGAGTTGGAATGACCAAAGGAAAAATCATGAGGGACTTGCCATGGTTTTGTCCTGAGCATTTGCTGCTGGCACCATCAGAGACAGGATTTGGGGAGAGATGTGTCTTTGATCTGAGCCTTCCCAAAGTCTCCAAAACATGACCTTTAACAGATTGACTCTTTCCAAACGATTGTGGTTTAGAGCTGCAAGATACAGACCTGTCTCAAAAGCTTTATCTTCTCTTCAATCTGGAGATTGAGCCAGAATCTCAGGTCAGGAGTTCAGGATATCTTCCAAGCTTCAGCCTCAAGAAGTCCCTCAAAAGTGTGTTTTTATAAAAGGAATTTTCTATGGTAGGAAACCTTGATAAACAAATGGTGCAATGTTTGGTACAGATTTATGGTTGCCCAAGCTGGCAATGCTTTAAAAAAATATATCCAGGGAGAACATGGACATCCATGGCATGCAGATGAGTTTTCTTGCTGGCTCCTTGGCATGGCACAAACCCAAAAATGGTGAACATTCAACTGGAGAACACACACCTGGAATTTCCCAGAACATACTTGGAATTTCCCAGACCTCATCTCAGGGTCTTCTTCAGATGCTCCAGATCCTCTCTTATGTAATAAAAATGGGCTGAAGGGAAGCAAACTGGGTTTATTATTTATGTTTATGAAATCTTTGACAGAATCTTTTCATCCACACAGAGGCTCCGTGGGAAAACAGGGTGTAAAGCTGAGGGTATTTACAGGAATTTTTCTGAGCTGTTAATGATGGCAAAAAATAAAACACAAAGGAAAATCGGGCCCTATAATTCATGCACAGGCCTTTTAGTGGGACAGAGATGTCCTAACCAAAGCTCTCTCTTTAACTTGGTTTTAAATATTTTAATGGTTTTGTTTTAATCAAAGGGCCCATCATCTGAAAAGTCTCAACATTTCATCCCTGAAGTTTTCCCACCCACTGAATTTTTGGCCAGCCCAGGTCTGGAGAGGACTTCCCTCCAATGTCTTGGGCTGCCTCAAGAAATAATAGATGGCAGCCTTGAGGGCACAGAGGGCTGGGATTGCACAGCACCTCCCTGCCATGAGGCTGGGACAGTGAGCAGCACATTGGGCAATGCAGAGGGGAGGTGACAATCCCGGGAAAGCCACAGGAGGGTGGGCAACAGCCAAAGTGAAGCATCTTGCTTCACTTCACTTCAGTATCTCCTTCTATTTGTGCCTTCTCCAGCAAACAAATCCTCCTTATTTATAACTCCAGGTGGAACCTGGTTGTCCCCAGGCACCACCATAATAACCCAGCTGCCCTAGAACCACACACCAAATACAGGAAATTTTAATTTCCCTTTTGCCAGGGAAATTCTGAGCTTTGTCCAGCTTTGTCAGCAGCTGCAAGGCAGACGCACAGACCAGAGAACAAATATTTTGGCAAGTGACTAAGGTGGCACACAGCTGGAAAATAAGGTATTCTAGTAAAAGAAGTATTTTGGGCTCCCAAGAAGGCGGGATTCCTTTCAACTTTCCAGACAGATTATAGTGGCCATTTCACGTAGCATTTATCACCTTGCCCAGCAATTTACAACCTGCAGGGTTGGCTCTTTTTAGCCCAACAAAACACTCCTGGCTTGGGAGAAGTCAGCAAGCTGGCACAGGTGACACAGCTGAAGCCCTGATGTAACAGAAAAGCCTCATTACAGCGAATTTGTTTAGGTAAATGAGCCAGCTAAGATTTCCTATGGCAGGGGACCTCAGAGCTTCTACAGACCCAGCTTCAAAGCAGCTCCTGGATTAAAAAAATCCCTATTTGGAGAAGAAACAGGAGGGGATTTTGTTTGTGTGTTTGATTTCCTCCTCCATTTCTGATTTAACATGGGAGTGTGTTTGGCTGGAGGAGAGCAAAAGACTTTCCAAAGGCACAGCCTTCCCTCCAGGCAGCCGAGTTGTGGGTTTGCCCACTGCTCTCCAGAAATCCACGGCACAGGCAGAGCCCTTCAGGCAGGAATGCAGCCCTGTCAAATCTCAGGCCCTGAGCAGGACTGCCCTGACCCTCTGCTCCCTCCCAGCTCTGCTGGGCTCTCCCTGATTCCTGACCCCTGTGCCAGGAGGTGCCACTGCTGCTTGTCTGAGCACCCATTCCTGTGCTGGGGGTGCTCACCGGCCTGGGATCTGCATTTCTCTGCTGGGATCTTCATCCCTGTCCTGGGATCTGCATCCCTCTGCTGAGAATCTGCATCCCACTACATTGGGATCTACATTCCCATTCTGGCAATCTGCATCCCCATTCTGGGAATCTGCATTTCCCTGCTGGGAATCTGGATCCCACTGCTGGAGGATGCTTCTCTGGCCAGAGCTGTCCCTCCAGCTTTTCCCCCCTAGCTGCATGACCAAGCTCAGCCCTGTTTTCATGTCAATGCTGGAGAAACCCGAGAACGCTCCGGCTTTGAGCGCTTCCATCCTGGCCTGCACAGAGAATCCCAGAAGAATGCAGCTGTCTCAGGCCAGGATCATTTTTGTGAAGCAGGAGATAGACTCTTTTCCTGATTTATTTATTCATTGCCTATAACAGCTTGTCCACAAACATCCCAGCTTGGTTAAATCTTTGACATGTAAAACATTTCCAGAAATTCTTGCTGCCAGCCGACAAGACAAATGGGGAAGACTTGGCTTTATTAATTTTTTTTTTTTAAAGACTCCTCACTTTTCTTCTGTTTTCTCCTTTCTAGTGTGACTTTGTCTCTGGCTTTCCCAAAGCAAGGCACTCATTTATCAGGCTTGCAAGTTCTTAGGGATTGGCAGACTCCGTGGCTTTTCCTCTTGGCTCGGGCCCTGCAGCCACCATATGGAACGAGTTGCACATTCTCACTCCTTATCGGGGTTTAGGATGGAAATATTTCCTTGGTTCTTCTCGGGGCATTTCTGCAATTGCACACATGCTGGGAGTGTTTAACCCTGACACTGCTGCTGAGGAGCTGCTCCTGTCCAAATGCCAGCCAGGATTGAAGTGGGAATCTTTCACAGGGAGCTCTGCCAGTGGTTTGATTCGTTTCCTGGTTACAAATAGCTCCTTTAATCGTTTTGGAGTTCCATGCACAGAGCAGAGGAGAAGCTGGCTGTTTGTCTGTCTGTCTGCTTGTCTCTCTGAAGAGACGACTTTCTCACCCTCTGCACATTGAGCCAGTTTTGCTGCTGTGCTGTTGCAGCAGTGATGTCTGTGAAGGTAAGGAAAGCTATTCCTCCATCCGGCCTTTATGAAGGTGGGTGACAGCTGAGGACAGACAGCTTTTCAGGCCCAGAACTTCCACTGCTCTGCATCTGCTGGAGGTTTCTGTCTGCTCCTTGTGAAGCCACATCACACTCAGGGTTTGTTTCTCTCCAGCACAGGCCACCAGTCAGCCCAGCTGTGGTAACTGGGGCTGAGCCCATCCAGGGCAGGCTCTCTGCATCCCTGGGGTACAAGTGCACTCCTCGGGCTCACTGCTGGCCTGGCAAGCTCAGGAGAAGGTCAGACAGGGTTGGATTGCAGCTCCAGCTCCCTCAATCCAGTCACATCCACAAACCATATCAGGAGGTAACTTCTTCCACTGCCAGGGCACTTCAGGGGATGCTGCAGCCAAACCCAGCCCCAGGCAGAGACCAGGGATGGCTGCAGCATTCCTGATTTACCAATCCACAGCTCTGCCACAGTGAACAGGAGCAAGATCTCCCCTGTGCCCTTTCTCATGGCAGCAGCCCCTTTTCTGTTTAACTGTTTCTTCCAGCTCCACATCCAAGGCACAGATCTTTTCTCATCAGGCATCCAAGCCTAGAAACCCTTGGATAAGATCAGTGGTGACAGATGTGCGCACTTCTTTTCACAGCTTCAGCTGTGCACCAATTTACATGTTTAAAGTGAGCTGAAAATGAGGGATAAAGTCCCTTAATCTACAGAGAAGAATCGCAGCACAAATGAGAGACTAAATAGGATGCAAGATCTTAAACCTCAGTGTCTCTTCCTCAGGGTCTCCTTCATG
Source organism: Zonotrichia albicollis (assembly GCF_047830755.1). NCBI lineage: Eukaryota > Metazoa > Chordata > Aves > Passeriformes > Passerellidae > Zonotrichia > Zonotrichia albicollis. The sequence continues at coordinate 9,630,629 of NC_133836.1, read as the reverse complement.
GAAGTGAGAATCTTCCTCAACAAAGGCCTGGGGCTGGATCAGTGCAGTCCTTGCTGCATTTGACATCTTGCTGCAGCTCAAATACATCACTGGCCTCTGTAAATCCAGATTTTTACACTTGTCAGTTCTGCTTTTCTCATCCTATGTGGTTCCTGGCCACGTCCAGCCCAGTTGCCTGCTGTCCCAAACCAGCCCACAGTGGTGGAATACACAGGCCTTCAGTGGGAAGGGAATTGAACACCACTTTTAGGCTCAGGAATGCTGCCAGGAGCTTGTAAAACAATATTATAAACAGAAAGCAGGCTCTGGTGTCCATAGATCTGAGATTGGTTATTCTTGGTCAAATTTCTTCCATACTATTATTATTATTATTAAATTACCTGATTTGCTTGTCTGGCCTGTGAGGATTTCACGTGAGCCCCATGTTTTTCCATCAGGCTCAACATTAGTCCCACGTTGATTTCCATGTTCAATCCAGTGGTTTCAGCACTAGCTCCAGTGCCAGCACTTCACCTTTAGTGAGCATACATCACCATCAGTCTCCAGAGTTGTTAAAACCCCAGGTTTCCATGGAAATCATTGCTGATACTTGTCTGCATGTCTGGTTTTCCTTTCTCTGTGCCCACAGTTAATGGAGTAGAAAAAATACCTATGTGAATCCCAGTTTTGTTAAATTTCTCTCTTCGCAGTGGAAAGACAATAATGTGTAAATAACTGAGAAGAGGGATGGAGTCTGATTTTCACATCCAGAGCCCACAGCAGCTGCTTTTCAGGAGCTGGAGCCCCACTGATGCTGTGGCCACAGAGGTTCTGCTTTCCTTGTCTTGTGTAAGATCTGCAGAGATTCCCTTTATATTTCATATAAATTTCCCTTCCTTTTGCCCCTCCAGGAGAGCAGTGCAATCTCAGATCTCCTTGGACATTTGGGCAAAGTCAGAGGAAAAAAAAACACCAAATAATTTCCAACTTTAACCTCCATTAGAGGAAGGCCAAATATTTTAAGAGCCTCATTCAACTTCCCATGTGCTGTCTCCTCCCAGTCCAGCCCCTCACACAGAGGGAGAGTTTGGGTTGATTCCTTGCAGGCAAATGACATTTCCCCACCTCTGCAAGCCTGGAAGGACACTGGTAGCACTGTCCAAGACAATTTTTCCCTCATGTTCAAAGGATTTGTTTTCTAAATCACTTTCCAGTGCTTTCAGCGAACAGGAGGCTCTGAAAACACTCTGAAAGCTTCTCTGAATATTGGTGCATCTGTTCTGTTTCTCCTCCATCTGGCCAGAGCACAGGTACACAGCCCAGCCCTGGCCTTTGGCCCACATGCTCCTTCCAAGGAATTTTTGGACGCTCAATGAAAAATCCATCCAAAGCTCACTCTGCAAAGGGCTTTTATTTCCATTTGAGTCCACTTCAAGGGGCTGCAGTGGGCTTAGTGATGTTATTTTTGTTTCCCTTTCCAAAAGGATAGCAGAGCCATCCAAAGTTTGGATTTAGGGAATTATTGGGCTGTTGCTGAAAAGGAAAATAGGAGGAGCTGCCTCTCTTCCCTTGTGTCTCAGGAGCTGAGTCTTGACCACTAATTGTGCACCAGATTAAGTCCTCACTGTCATTGCCTAATTCCAGCTCAGACTCCTGGCCTGACTTCACAGGGCTGGATGAGGCAGGAATGGGAGCTGGCAGAGCCAAGGGATGCTGTTCTTCATCCAGCAGGAGGAACAGAGCTCTGGGAGTGACCCTGGCACCTCCTGCAAGCAAGAAGGGAATGCTGGCTGGGAGATGGCACCTCCAGGGAGCCAGGACACAGGGCACAAGCTGGCACATCCCAGATAATTCCTGAAGCAGGGTGATTCAGGAGAGGCAGAAGGAATCCTATCTACCTGCAATTTAAAAACAAAATCATCATTCCAGCCCAGGAAGGACATCTCTGCCAAGTTTCCTCCAGGAGCTGAGTTCACAGAGCAGGTGTTTTGGCTTCCCACAAAGCACTTCAGGGAAGGAGTGGATGAGCTGAAGTGTGGGAAACTGGAGAAGCCAAAGTTTTCCAGCAGGAAAGCTCCACAATGAGTCTGGGAAGAGGAAAACAGCCTTCAGCTTCACCCTCCTGTGCCAGCAGCTTTGCTGCCAACAGGGACACAGTGACACTGTGCCCCAGGGTTGAGGACAGGGCCACCAGGAGGGCTGGGGGCACCCTGACTGGAAAGGCACAGAGGAGGAGGAGGAGGAGGAGGTGAAGCACATCCATGTGCTGCAGATGAGAAACTTGAAGCCTCCTTTTCCAAAATAAACTCTTGGCCTTCCGAGGCTGACATCCTGCCTCCCAAAGAGCCAAGACAGGATTCCTCCCGTGGAACCAGCCACCCTTTCCATGCACAAACTCTCTCCTCCTTTTTCTCCCTCTCTGGGGCCAGAGGGGAGGAAGGCTTTAGTTCTAGATTCAAAACTGCCAATGGCTTTTCCAGGCCTGGGAGAGGAGAGATCTCCCCGCACAGAACACACAGCCTCTGCCACGACCTGGAATTAGACAAGAATTTCCTCTTTCAAGACCATTTCAACCACTTCCTTTGATTTTATTCTCCTGTCTTTGATCCAGGGTGGGGTGCAAGAGGAAGAACAAGGCTTGGATTGTAGCAGAGGTTTAGGAAGCTCAGCTCCAGACTGAAGCACTTCTGATCAAACAGCAGCTGCCTCTTTGCTGCCCCACCAGCAGTGGATTTTACCTGTAGAACCCTTCCATGTCCCACAGTTTTGTGTTTTGCAGAGTAGCTGATTGTGCCTTGTGACCGTGTTCACAGGGGTTTTTGGATGAGGGAAGAGATGAGGATCTGACTCCATGTTTCAGAAAGCTTGATTTATTATTTTATGATATATATTACATTAAAACTATACTAAAAGAATAGAAGAAGGGATTTCATCAGAAGGCTAGCTAAGAGTAGAATAGGAAGTAATGATAACAAAGGTTTGTGGCTCGGCTCTCTGTCCAAGCCAGCTGGCTGTGATTGGCCATTAATTAGAAATAACTAACATAGGCTAATCAAAAATCTTGTTGCATTCCACAGTACCAGATAATCAATGTTTACATTTTGTTCTTGAGGCCTCTCAGCTTCTCAAAAGGAAAAATCCTAAAGAAAGGATTTTTCATAAAAGATGTCTGTGACAGTGCCTGGCTCTTGGTGACATCCAGGTTGTGAAGCAGCAGCTCATCCAGCACAGCAGGATTGCAGCCAGCTCCTCGAAAGCTTTTTTGTGGTTTTTACAGCAGCCATTCCCTTTTCCCTCATGAATTGCCTTTCCTGTTCATCTTTGAATGCAAGAAAAACCAAAACCATTTCAGTTTTGACTCTGGAGCAATGTTTTTCTTTCTCTTCCCTCGCTTGGGCCAGCAAGAAAGTTTCCACAGATTTTCCCAGGTCTCTTCTTCGAAAACAGAGCAGAACAATTCATGGAAAGCAGTGCTTGTGTTGCCTGCTGCTGTTTGCTTTGGAGGGCAGGAGCAGGGTGGAAAAAGGAATTAGATATCCTCATGTAGCTACTGAACTGCTGGATTCACCTCTGGAAAACAGCTGAGCAGGTGCAGCACTCAGTTCACTGCTGGAAAATGAAAAAGCACAGGGGGAATGAGCTCCACCCAGCACAGGAGCAGGTCTGGGGAAGGCATCTCTCAGAACATCGAGCTAACTTTGATGCTCAGCACATGCCCAGCAGCAGAGATGGTTTGAAATTTGTTGCAGACAGACACCATGACCTCATCCTATCTCATGGCCAAGGTCTGGATGTTCCCCTGAGGTCAGAACAAATGTTTGAAGTTCAGTATTATTTTTTTGCAGAGGTTTTGCCGGTCTGTGAGCAAAGGTTTTGGCTTCACAGAGGCTCCTTCCCTCTCCTGAGCTCCTCACCAAGGGCAGGGAAAGCCAAGAGTCTGGAAATCTGCTGGAGAAGCTCCCTGCTCCATCCAGCTCACCAATATCTCTAGGTGCTGTTTTGGAAGGGTTTGTCATCTGAAATGATCGGTAAGAAAAAGCAACAGAGCCCGAGAGGGGCCACATGTAATGACCCAGAAGCCACCCAAAGTTCCTGCTCTCCCAACAGAAAGAGGAGTTTGTGTTTATCATTGCACCTGGATGACCAGGGAACTTCCTGCTAAGGAATCCATAGGATGATTTGGGCTGATAAGGACTTTAAAGCCCATCTCATCCCACCTCCTGCCATGGCAGGGACATCTTCCACTATCCCAGGGTGCTCCAAGCCCTGTCCAATCTGGCCTTGGGCACTGCCAGGGATGCAGGGGCAGCCACAGCTCCTCTGTGCCAGGGCCTGCCACCCTCCCAGGGAACAATTCCTCCTGTACACTCTGTATAATATCCACCATTTTTCTGACACTGGTGACTCCAGAGCTTCCTTCCACCTCAAATGAAAGGGAGCTCTGGCCCAAATCACTCCAAAGCCTGGCTGTGCCAGGTCCCTGTGCTGTTCACCCTGAGGGCTCAGCCCCAGCGAGTTTGGTGACAGCAGAGCTGCTCCAGCCTTGAGGAGCACATTGCCGCTGTGTCCATCACAAACCACAGAGAATTTGCTCTCCCTTTGCTCCAGGGGGCTGCTGGAGCCCCCAGACAGGCCTGGGGAACCCTGGGCTCCTCTTGCAGAGCTCTATCTCTCTTTCTATTTCGAGTGCACTTTCAAGTGCAGGGGTTGTGTGTCCTTATCACTTCCCAGCACCAGGGGCAGGCAGCCCTCAGCCCCTGCCAGAGCAGCATTTAGGAAACAGGCTGAGGGGACACGTTTTTTATTGTTGCTGTGATTATTATTGTCTTGTTGTTGACTTGTTCTCTGCTTTGAAGGAATGCAACCACCCCCAGGAGCAAATAGCAGAGGAGAAGCTGCATTTGTGTTGCTCCAGCCACTGTTTCCCATTGCTGTTTATCTTTCTGTCTCGGCCTACGAGAGGCTCTGAGAAGAAATCTGAGTCTGTGCCAGCTCCCTGTCCTCACCCAGAGCCAGAGCATTGTTTTGCACTGCTGGGGCATCCCTACAAGCGCCACATGCTCCCTCTGTGTTTTCTGCTGACCTGTGGAGCCGCCAGGAGCTGAAGGACACATGTTTATTTTTTAAAAAGCCTGGATGAGAAGCTTAAATTTGAGGCAGAAATTTTAAATTGCTTAAATTAGATGCCAAGGACTCCCAGAGCCCTGAGTGCAAAAACCCCAGATCTCTCTCGGGGCAGAGCTCTCTCCCTGAGCAGTTTTTGGGTTAAAGTTAATTCAGATAAAGTTAATTTCAGATAGAGTTAATTTTCAAGGAAAGCATTGGAGGGGATGGGTCACACTGCAGCCATCCCTTCCTGCCCTGGGAGAACACTGCAGACCCTGGGACACACAGGGTGAAGGCTCCCAGGTATATTCTGAGGGCTCAGAACATTTTCCTGCAGGTTGATGGTTATGGTGCTTGTAAGAAAATGCAGGAGCTGGGTGCAAGAACAGGATGCAGCTCCCAGGGACATTTCCCAGGAAAGCTTTATGGACTCTGCTTCATCTGGGCTGCTATGCCCAGGAACTGAGGCAAGGCAGCTGCACAAGAGCCAAGCCAGAGTGGGAATCTGCTGGAAAAGGCCATTTCAAGTTGGAATGGAGAAGATCAGGACACAGATTACAGGTGCTAGTTCTCAAACAGATCACTGAGTCCCAAAACACATCCCTGTTCCCTGTTCCCACTCCACTTGGGCCTGCTCTGCCCAGGAACTGAGGCAAGGCAGCTGCACAAGAGCCAAGCCAGAGGGAGAATTTGCTGAAAAAGGCCATTTCAGGTTGGAATGAAGATCAGGACACAGATCAGGACACAGATCACAGGTGACAGTTCTCAAACAGAGCTGTGAGCCCCAAAACACATCCCTGTTCCCTGTTCCCTGTTCCTGAAAAGCTTTGTGGCCTCTGCTCCATCTGGGCCTGCTCTTCCCAGGACCTGAGGCAAGGCAACTTCACAAGAGTGAAGCCAGAGTGGGAATCTGCTGGAAAAGGCCATTTCAGGTTGGAATAAAGAAGTTCAGGACACAGATGACAGGTGACAGTTCTCAAGCAGATCTGTGAGCCCCAAAACACATCCCTGTTCCCACTGAGTGCATGGCATTCCCCTCCTTTCCCTGCGAGATTCCCACATGCAGTTCTTTTCCTATAAAAATGTCTAACTGCATCTTGAAAGCACATGAGATCTTTGTGGCCTTCTTGGCAACTGCCTGCACCATCTGACTGTGCTGCCAGGGAAGAGTTTTGTCTCGAATTCCCTGTTTTTTCTAATGGTCCCATTGCCTTTGGACCTTCCCAATATGAGTATGGGCCATTGACAATGTGGAGTCTCTTCCTAAATGGAAAAACCTCAATTTAGGGGTTTAGGTACCCCCATCAAAGGGAGCACTTTGGAATTGGACTTATCCCAGTTCACAGGGCAGTGAGATTCTCCCTCACCACCCCAAACCAAGCTCAGGCTTTTTTTGGCATGCCAAGGTGATGCCATAGCTGTATCTGGCCTGAGTTCCAGCTGATTCTTTGCTCCAGGGAACCCCTGTCCCACATTCCCCTGCTAGCTATGGTTTTTATCCCATTGTAGCTTTAGAACTGAAGGCATCAGAAGATTTCTGGGATTTATGAGGCAGCTTTAGGCCTTCCTCCTTTCTCTTTTGTCCTACCAGCCTGGCTTTTCAATATGACCTAAAAACCATTCTGATGTCTCAAAAGTGCCCATTTTTGTGCCAAAAAGAGAGATTATTGATCAGGAATTAAAGAGCTCTCATTGTTTAGGCTCAGGGAGCAGAGCAGAAGGAAGCAGCAGGTACCTGCTGTGGAGTAAGAGCAGAGTCCCTAAAGCTGCTGGCCTCTGCCTCACTCCCTTCTGGACACATCTCTCAAACCTCCACCTCCAAAAGTGAAATTCCAAGAGATACAACCTTATCAAAGGACAGGGAACACACCCCAGCCCTTCTGATTGCCCAGAGAATTCCAAATGGCATGGAAACAAATAAAGGCAGAGATTACATTTCAGAAATCTCCACTGAGCCATTTGAAAGGCAGTGCATGTAGGGCTGCACATTCCAGACTCTCAAACACTGCAAGCTCCAGGGATGCTCAAAATCCTTCATTTTGCCAGCATTTATAAGGCATATCTTGAGGCCATTGATCACTCCCAAAAGCCAAAGTTATCAACCTCTCTTATCTGCTGCCTGTCTTTATCCAGCTGGAAAACACTGTGTGCTCATTTAAGCATCCTTCAGGCGCGGTCTGGTTATTCATCACATCTTAAAAAGGGGAATTCAGTGCCTTGGCCACAGTGAAAGCACTTAAAAGAGCAGGGATGGATCTCTGCAGCTCCCAACAGCACCCCCTGATCCCAGTTCCACCCTCCAACACACATGGGAGCAAAAAAAATAACCCAAAACTCAAAGAGGCCTCCTGGGAGTGAATCCCTAAAATAATCTTTCAGGCAGGATTCAAGGACAGGGAATTGCTCCCTGCTGCCAGGAAGGAGGAGCAGGAGTGACTGGTTTAGGTAAATAATTAGATGGACAGACAGATGGAGACAGACAGATCTGTATTTATATTTTTCCACACATGTTTGTATTGAGTCGGATGCACGGAGAGAATTCTCCAAGCAGGTTTCTGCCCCACAGCTTCTTTGACCTCTCACTCTGTTTCCCCCTCTCTGAGTGAATAATCTCCCTCATGGAACCTTATCAAGTGATGTTTGACAGTCTGGGAACTCGATTGCATCCAGGAGCTTTCTGTCCTGCACCATAGCAGCAATATCTCCCAAAAACTCCTACTAAAGCCAGGCCCACTCCTCATAAATCATAGGCACACATTGGCTGTCTCTTAATCAATCTTCCCCAGGTGTTCCCTCACTCAACCTCACCACCAGCATCTTGAGGCTTTTACTGGAAATTCTATTTCTTTTTTTTTTTCTCTAAAGCATGCTCAGGGCTTTTGGATTTTCTCTTTTCTCCCTGGTAATGTCCTGCTATCAATTTGCTTTTTGCAGAAGTCTCAAGGGTACATAGATACCTTCTGCAAATGTCTGATGAGTTAGAAACTCCCCTCAAAAATATCATGTTGGTATTTCTACCTCTATTTGGTTGGCCCCCAATCAAGCAGATTAAAAAAAACATTTTGTAGACAGCTTAAAATATTTTATATAAATATATAAAGTCAGCTCACTTCACTTTTTTTCCCTGTCTCCACACCATCTCCAGGAGCACTTCCCTGGTACCAAGAGAAAGCTTTTCTTCTTAAAATAGTTTTTATTCTCTAGGAAGAAAAAGTGATTTTTCAACAGAATGATAATTTTTTACCCTAAATTACCTGGTCTATTTGAAGACAGTTGATAAATCACTAAAGAAGCAAAACACTTCTCTGCATTGAATCATCTTGTAATGAAAAAGATTAATTTTGCCATAGCTTCATTGCTGGACATTTTTTTTATTTTGGCTTTTAAGTGTCTCATGAAAAACACACTGTTTGTAACAGGCCTGCTCCATTTCAGCTTGAAAAAAAATCATAAAAAAAAATCAATGAAAGCATTTTTAATTTCTATTTTAGGTCAGAGCCCAGGCTTAGCAGCAGCCTGACAAAGCCATGCAGGGCTGGCTGAGGTCCAACCAGCAGAGGGGACGGGCAGTGAAGGTCGTGGATGCTTGGAAGAGCTCCCAGAGACATCCCCCAAAATTCCCTGAGCTTCTCTGCCTAAACACACAAGGTGATGCCAAAAAACCCCATTCCTGAGACAGCTTTGAGAGTCTTGTGTGACGGTGTTCACAGGGGTGTCAGGATGAGGGAAGAGATGAGGATCTGACTCCATGTTTCAGAAAGCTTGATTTATTATTTTATGATATATATTACATTAAAACTATGCTAAAAGAATAGAATAAAAGGTTTCATCAGAAGGCTAGCTAAGAATAGAATAGAATAGGAAGGAATGATAACAAAGGTTTGTGTGTCAGACAGAGCCAGCTGACTGTGATTGGCCATTAATTAGAAACAACCACATGAGACGAATCCCAGATGCACCTGTTGCATTCCACAGCAGCAGATAATCAATGTTTACATTTTGTTCCTGAGGCCTCTCAGCTTCTCAGGAGAAAAAATCCTAAAGAAAGGATTTTTCATAAACGATGTCTGCGACAGTCTTCCACAAAATCAAGTCAAGATATGCTCCAAGGATGTTCTTTGTCCATCATCCCCAGCTTTTCCCTGTCTGCAGAGGCTCCTGGAGAGCCCTCAGAGCTCTGGGACATCCCTGTGCCAGCACCTGAGCTGTCCCAGCCAGGGTGACAGAGCCCCAGGGCACAGGGGCCGCTGCCCAGTGACATTTGTAGTGTTTGGGGACAGCCAGGGACCTTCTCCAGGGCTGCACGTGGTGCCCAGGCAGAGCCAGGAGCTTCCCAAATCCCTGTGCTGAGCTGGGACCAGCCAGGCCCTCCCCAGCGGTGTAAAGCACAAAAAGTGGCACAAATCAGGGGGGAAAAGCCTTTTTTGTGTGTTGTATCTATTGAATACCAAATGTTTGGGTCAAAAGCTGGAAAATTGGCATTTCTCAGCTTGACTGTTTTGTTTTCTGTCTGACAAATGCTGCTGCGCACAAAGTCACATCCCACTCCCCTTCTCCCACATGAACTGCCTGAAACCCCAACAACCTGAGCCTGTTTAGGATGTTTGAACAAAGAGGATTTCCTAGAGGAAAAAAGACCCCTATAAATCCCATTTCTGAGCAGCTTTAATAGAGAGCCCAGCTCCTCTGCTGCTGAGCCTGTTGTGTCTGAAGTATCAGGCACTTGAGATAGCCCAGGGAAGTCGTGGTCCCTGCCCTTTTTATATCTATTGCCTAGCTCTGGAAAGCATCCTGTGAGGAGCCACTTGGACTTTAATAGGATGAATCATTGTTAAAACCAGCATGTGCTTGGAAATGTTTACATGAGGGGGCCTGAAGTGGAGATACCACGAGGAGAAAAAAAAGAAATTCAGCTGAAAGCTGCGGGCAGAGCTGAGAGACACTCATGTGGAAGGGTTCAGGTCTGCTGGTTCCTTGTTTGAAATCAAAGTGTCACCTCAAGTGGAGAATGGCTGAACCCAGTGTTTTGGGGGATCTCCAGAAGTTCTTTCCCCTGCTGATAAATGATCCCAGGAGCAGCAGTGCCTGATGCAGAGGGAGGGAATCCAAAGGAATCGACATCTCCTGGCAATGAGAGCCATGGGATTGTTCACCTGGTGGGAATGGCTCCTGGAAGGAGATAAACCTGCATTGTGAAGCCCCAGAAACCACTGAAAAGCAGCAAAGAACAGAACAAGAGCAGCCTGGCAGTGCCTCCCTCCTGAGGAGCATCCAAAGCACAGCTATAACACAAATCTCACTCTAATAAGTGATATTTTCCTCTGCCACCTGCCTTTAGGAGAAATTCCCATCATCCCCTGCCATTAAACCACATTTTTCTTGCTTTATCTTCCACTCAAGGCATCACACTGGGTATCTGAGATCAGATAGAGCCTTGGGCCAAAGTTTAGGAAGCATTTTGAGGCTGTTTCTTGCAGCCACATGTTATTTTTAAACACCATGTGCACCCAGGGTTCTGCCAGATAGGCTGGGTATGTTTGAGGGCACGGAATAACAAAACTCCTGAGGGTTGGGGGTGAGATTCCCACCAGCTCCAGCAGCTTTGAGATCAAACCCTGCAGGAGATAAACCTTAGGCCCCTCACAGACTGCTCTGGGATCTGGGAGCTTTGCCCTTGGCTTTGAGACTTTGAACCAGGGCCAAGCGATTGCAGCTCCTGGTTTAGGGGAAAAGGAAACAGAAAGGAACTACAGGCTTAAAGGATTAGAAGGAAGAGCTAAAAATAAAGTACCAGCAATGCCAGACCCCCAAATTTACTGCTTTCCTGCAAAGAGGATGGGCTTTCCTGTTGTTTTAGTGAGGGGAATCAGCTTTCTGCGTGACTTGGAAGAGCAGGACACCGAGGGAAAGCTGAGTGCTGTTACTCTCCAGGAGTTGTTCCTGTTGTTCTTCCTTCTTCCTGGAACTCATCCTCTGGCTCAACATGAAGAGCAAATGGGTCTTGGAGAGCTTTTCTCAGCTACTTCAGCTGATTTCAGTGAAGGGTTGCAGCCCATCGGTGCCAAAAGATGGCACAGTTAAAGATATTGTGTCGCTGTCACATTTTCTGAAAAATCCCCTTGCCCAGGAGTCTTCTCCTGGGAATCTGAGAAACCTCAGAGAAAAAGGAAAGCAATATTATCTCATTTGCTTCTCCTGTGTTTTGCTGCTTTAGAATGTAATTAGACATTGTTTATCCAACATGTGAATTATTGTAACTTAATGACCAATCATGGTCCAGCTGTGTCAGGACTCTGGAGACAGTCACAGGTTTTTAATTAGTATCTTGTTAGGCCTTCTGTAAATATCCTTTCTCTATTCTTTAGCATAGTTTTAGTATAGTATTCTTTAATATAATATAATATCATAAAATAATAAATTAGCCTTCTAAGAACATGGAGTCAGATTAATTTCCTTCCTGCCAGAGGGCACCCCAAAAACACCACAATATTGGGCATTTCTGCTGGGGGAATATCCCTGCCTTGAGTTTTTCTGCCATGCTGTCCATCTCCTCCTGCCTTTTCCTTCAGCCCTAAATGTCCTTCCAATCTGATTGATCCTCTCTTGGGGCCTGGATGACCTTTTTGGGGTTTTCCAGATCCTGTCTCCCACCCAGTCTTTTTCCAGGGACAACAGCTCAAGGAGAACAGGAGCAGGTGCCACTGGGACAGGCAATTGAGGCTCAACTTGAGGGAATTTTCTGGGAATGAAAGGAAAAGTTGGAGTGTGGCTCTCTGCTGCTCTGAGCAGACACTTGGCTCTTGAGAGGAAGCCCAACACTCAGCCCTAAAAACTCTACACACACAGATATGTTACATATTTATCCGAGGCAGAAATTGGCCAGGAAATGGCTATAAAACACACATTTTGAATAAAAGGAGGGAGATTTATGGCTCTTTTGTGAATCTGAGTCATATCTTTCTGCATCCCCCAGGCAGGAATACTCTAATCACTAACATACCCCAAACATGGACGCACAGTGGGCCGGGAATTGCTTCCTTCTGGCCACAGCTCCAGCTAAAGACGTGATAGGGATTGAGCTACTTTATCTGACAGTTGGTAAATGAATTGCCAATTCATTCTGAGCTCGGAGGGGGAGTTTTTCCCCTTGAAAAAAAAGGGTCCTTTTATATATGTCTTTGATCAGGCAGGGCCTTGACAAATTATTTTCCAAGGAATTTCTTGAGCCCTAATGCCATGAGAAGGAGAAAGGGGGGGTTGGGGAAAAAAAAAAAAAAGTATTTGCTCTGAAGAGAAGTTTTTATGTCTCCAAAAATCACAGCAATGTAAGGGATTTTCTGCCATTTCCCCCTCATCCCCTTGGCTTCAAGGGAGGCAGGCAGGTAGCTTGAGGATTTTTCCATGCCGTGGAAGGCAGGAGGTGGATGGGGAGGGAGCAGTGCCAGCTCTCCCAGGCTGATCCCTCCCCGGTGAGGGGGAGCTCGGGGAGCTCCAGCACTGACTGAACATAAAGGTCAGGGCCATCAGTGACACTGAGAAAGAGCCCCTTCAGCACCAGCACGAGCCAGGGGAGCAGGGGACAGCTCAGGGTCGTGGCACCACGGAGCTGCTCCTTGCCACGAGTGCTCTGGAAAGGTTGGGAATCAAGGGAGCATCTCCTGCCAGGGTCACTGCCAAGTGTGAGGAGAGAGCAGCGTTTGCTTGTCTCTTGCTGGAGTCTGGGGGGTTTGTCCTGCCTTTGCCATTCTATTCCTTTTATCCTACCATTTAATCCCTCTCCTTCAGGCAAGGATCATGTCCTTGATGGAATCCCAAGTGAGTTGCACAAGCCAGGTCTGGACAATGGCTGTGCTTTCTGTTATCCCTAATGTACAAATCACTTATTCCCCTGTTATGGCACTCTTCTGTCCTGAAGGAGAACAGATCCCCACATTGAGCACAGCATTCAATTAATACATTTCTGCTACACTGAACAACATCAGGATGGATTAAGGAAAAAAATAGATTAAAAAAAAAACCCACATGACTTTTTTCTCTGACCTAACTCTGCATGGGCCCATCTGTCTAAAAGAATATTCCTGGTGGAATTCCCAGAAGCAGCCCTGCTACGGACAAGAGTGATGGATAAAATCTTCTGGTTAAGGAGTAGTTGGTGCAGGGGGTTAGAAGCAGCTAAATTTCCTCAAGAAATCGGCCATTGCAGCTGTGTTTTGGGACCTTCACAAGCTAAATTCAAGCACCTTCAACAAAAAACCCAGAAGAATTTCATGTTGAATGTTGAGGGTCCTCAGTGAAATGCCATTGAGCTTGGAGAGTTTCTCCAGCCAATTCACTCTTTAAATAGTGCCTGTCCAACTTTTCCTGGCTCCCAAACTCTCCAGGTGAAGCCCTAGTTTAGGTTATATTTAGCTGCTGTCCCATCCCAGCCTGCTGCAGCTCAGGCAGGGTTACCCGTCCTGAAATTCTCCTGGAATTCTGTCCTCCTGGAAAGAGCAGGATTCAGCTGGTGATCCAAGGGGGTTCTGCTCCCATCCATTAATAACTGATCAAATTGTTGAAAAACCCTAAAACTTGTTTAAAAAGCCACAACCAGATGAGAAAGGACATCTCACTTTCCTGTACTTTATTAACAGCTGTGTCAGTTGAACAAAGATCCAAGTAAACCAACTTTAAAAATAATCCCATTTCAGGCTCAGGAATGCCCTGGGATGGTGATAATCCTGCTCAGACCCAGAGCTCCCTTCCTTATGAGTAAAAACCTTCAAGTAAAGGCACAGACTGAACCCCAGTGCCTGGAAGACAGTGGGGAGATTTTTGATAATAATTTAAATTATTTATTATATTAAATTATTATATTAATTATTATAATAATTAATAATTATTAAATGGTATATTATAGTAAATATATTTACTATATTTTATTATTGAATAATAATAAATAATGACTAAATAATATTAATGTATAATTAATAATCAGATAATAATTAAATATATAATAGCTTTATTGTAACTATAAATAATTATAATATAATAAGCTATATTATAATAAATAATTATAATTTATTATAATAATACACTGTATTATAATTATAATATAATAAAGTATATATTGTATTAAATATATTGAGTATATTTTATTATTATTAAATAATAATAAATAATGAATAAATATATTAATAGATAATTAATTATTAGATAATAATTAAATATATAATAGCTGTATTATAACACAGCTAAGAATGAATTTACCCTTTTTGGTTCCTGACTTCCCCATGTTTTATTCCTTCTTGAATACTCTTTACAGCTGAGCACAAGTTGGGATGCTGGGGTGGCCAGCAGCAATATTTGATGCCAAAAACTTAGCAGCTCTGATATTCCCAGAGGCAGCAAATAATAATAATAATAATAATAATAATAATAATAATAATAATAATAATAATAATAATAATAATAATAATAACTTTAACAGAGAAAAATAATTTTAAAAAGCAAACAAACAAATTTAAAAGGCCCCAAAAGGAAATATTTTTTGGCCCATGATGAGTTCCAGCTTCACGTCCCAAGTCATGGTTTCTCTGTCTCACTTTTTCTCTTTACAGTACGTTCTAAAATCAAACAAAAAATCAAAAACAGGGCAGTGGGGGAAAGACTCAGAATCCTATGAGAACCTCATATATTCACTGGTGTCCAGGAGCTGGAAATTTTAAGAGAAAAAACGAAACCACACTTTTGCAAATCACATGAGACCCATCATAAAATTGTCAGAGTTGGCAGCACTGTAAAATCTATGATATTGTGGGCTGGATTTATGGACAAGAATCCTGAGGCTTTGGGATACTTTTTTTCCCTCAGCCCTCGAGGCACAACAGCAATTTTTTGGGAGGTTGGCTCTGCTGTGGGAGCAGCCTGAGCAGCAGAGGGGTGACTTTGCCCCTTCCAAGCATCCCTGCCTGTAGGAAAAGCTTCACCAGCAAAGGTTTGGGGGGAAAAGTCATCTCAAAACCCACCCAGCACTGTGGCTGGGGAAATCTGAAATGTGGAGTGATTGATAGGGGCAGACAAAGAGCTCTCTGTGCCACTCAGAGCATCAAAATCCTCCCCAGGTACCTGGCAGGGAGTGTTTGAGCCCAGGGAGGCAGCTGGACAAACAGCATTGTGTGGCCACAGGCTGGAATTGCTGCTCACTCCTTCAGAGGTGTTCTCAGCATGAGCTGGGTTCTGTGCTCTGAGGAATTGCTCAGCCTGCCCTTGTTTATTCTGCTTCATCCCTAAAGGCCGGTTTCCCTTCAGCCTGGGGGTGTCCCATGGCTCCTTTCCTCACCAGGCTCCCTGCTCATGGCGAGGAGGGGTCTCCACTGCCTTCTCCCCCCACCTCAGCAGCTCTGGAGCTCCCTTTGGAGCCCAGCTCCCTCCTCACCCCGGGGCGCAGCTCTCCTGGTTCCATCATCCCTGTCCCCAGGCCTGGGGCAGCAGCAGCCCAGCCCCAGCCCACCCCAACACCCTCAGTGGGGTTTATGGAAAACACCAGAGTGTAGTAAACCCCTCAGGTTTAGCCAGGGCCCCTTGGAGAATAGAATGCTGACACAGCAGCAAAGAAGTTTCCTGTCTCCAGGGACATCCGCCTTGTACCTTATCCCTATAGACATGTAAGGCAATATTGTGTTAAACCCTACTATTGGTCACTTATGGTCACTCTAACACCTTTGCCATTGGTCAGGATTGGATCCAGGCCAAGGGTATAAAAGTAGCATACTGTAGCCCTACTAACTCGGAAGAAGAAGAGCTGAGACCCTTCACGGACCCCTACAATAAAGCCATACTCGTGGAACAGCCAGTGTCTTCTGCTTCTCCTCTCTCTACCGTCTGCTGGAGCCTTAGGCCAAGGGAAAAGCTACCTGGCAAGCAAAGCTGAAATCACAAGAGCTGCCTAATCACTAAGAGCTGAATATCTCCCTGCTTGCTAGGGGCTAACCCACGGCCTTGGTCTGAGAGCGAGCTGGCTTCTGGCACCCAGAACCCTTGGGGACTGAGCTCTGGAGCTGTAACAGCTTGCATAGGATAAGACCAAGCAAGGCTCATTTACCAGAGGATTATTTGGAGATGGTCCTCCTCATGTTTCAATGTTCTTATTAAAGAATCATGCAATGGTTTGTGTGGGAAAGGACCTTAAAGCCCATCCGGTGCCACCCCTGCCATGGCAGGGACACCTTCCACTGTCCCCCTGTCCCCAGCTGGCCTTGGACACTGCCAGGGATCCAGGGGCTTCACTGGGCACCCTGTGCCAGGGCCTCCCCACCCCCACAGAGAAGAGTTGCCAGTTTTGCTCTGAATAGGGTGAATTTTGCAAGCTCTTTGGTCCAATTCCTCCACTGCCAAATGTAATTTTCCCCCTAATTTTTCTGTTTATTGTTACCGTCAGCATTATTATTCTTGGCTAAGAAATAAATCCATAAGAAAAGAAATCACATCAGGCTCTTTGGAACATAACATCACAATCAGAGGGAGAGGACAACCTTCCTCTTGACAGCTCCTGGTGTTGTTTTGGGCCACCTGGGGAAAAGCAGAAGCTCAAGGTAGAGCAGGCACATCCACATCCAGGCTGGGATCACTTTTCCCTTCGCATCCTGACTGCTCCCAGCCCTACCCATGGAAATGGAATTGCCATATGAAAATGCCACTCTGACAAACTCCTTCAAAAGAGGAGGAAAAGCCTGTATTAGATCCTCCCACCACCTTTCCTTTGCCTTGATCCCAGATTTTACTGCTGTGACTGCCACCCCAATTTTTTAAGTTTTTCTAAGCCTTCCGATGTTTACATTCTTGTAGCAAACTTTCTCACACACTTTCTGTAAATAACTTATTGTTTTGCATTATTTTGTGGAGGAGGAGAAATTTGATGGACTGTTGGTTTGTGCAGTGTCATTGGGGAGGTGGCACTGTCACCCTCCAATCCACTGTCACTTTTGGAAATCTATAAATGTTGGAGTCAGAAATTAAAAATTCTTTTTTTACCTTGTGAGAGCTGCATGTCCACGTCAAGTTATTTCATTTCCTATAGTGACATGTGACAAATGATGATTCTGCCACTGATGGCCTCCCTGCTCCTCATACCAATGAGGCTCCACAAGGCTGGATCCTCAGGGGTCTGCCTGGTTTTCCAACCCCAAACCCATCACAGAATCTCAGCAAAACCCCAAAGAGCCAAACCCCAAACTTGAGGCACTCTGAGGAAATGAGTGGAGTTGGAAGCTTGAGGCTTTCCTCCCAATGCTTAAGAAGTAATTTTCCATGGGAGTTTAGTTTTCCTTAATCCTCTTTGAGATGCCTGGCAGGCATTTCTGGGGAGTCCTCTTTACTTTCAGGGTAACCACAGCCCCTGTAATGACATGGGAATCACTTGGTGGGGATTAGATGATTACATGGTCAGCAGTGGGACAGCCAAGCTGGGAAAGGACAACCTAGATGACAGCTAAATAGAGTGTAATTGTTGTGTTCCTTAACTCAAAATGCAATTTACTCATCAATCGTGGAGCACTGCATGTTCTGTGTGATTTAATGCAACGTTTGGGTGATTCCCTGGGGCTGGATCCATGCAGACAAAAAGCTTTGCAAGGATTGAAGTCCCAGCCCTGCCCCACACGTGGTGCCTGCATCTCCTGCCCACAGCAGAAGCTTCACATTTTGGCTGTGTCTGACCCAACAATCACAAAATGTTTTGCTAGCATGAGGCAGTAAAAGCAGATATCCAAAAAATAAAAGTTTTATTGGAGGCGGTGCTGGGAGAGGTCCAGAAGACCCCACATTCCTGGGACAGCAAGGTGGGAATATCTCTGTGGGGTGGCCCTACTGATCCTGGGTGGGAAATGCAAGCACCTTGAGCATACAGGCTCAGACACAGAGATGGATGCAGTGTTTGACCTAAGCCCTTGGAGAAAGCTTGAAGGTTTAGCACAGACTAGTGAATCAGACATGAAAACAAGAATAAAGATTTGTAGTTTAAGCAGAAATATGTTATAAGCAAGTAGATCTAGGCCTCATATAAGTGAACAAATGTGCTAAACAAGATAGTAGAATACAATTAAAGTTTAGCAACAGGACTTGTTATAGAGTTGATAAAAAGTAGAAGATACAGCAATAAGTTTCTGTAGAGATATATGATTGCATAGAAAAAGATGCATTGGGGTAAGCCATATAAAACTTAGCAATTGGCAATGAAGATGTTAGCAAGCTTTGTGGAAAGTGCTGATTGGATAAGAACTTTATAAAAGACATAGTAATTAGAGTTATAATGGCTTCTGATGCAAGGCCTCTAATGTATGGCTTCTAAAGTGATGGCTTTGGGTGTGACAGCCTTAGAGTCTCACCCTTCCAGGAGCCTGATTTTGCAATAAACCATCTGTTAAACACCTCTTCAGCCAACCCTGTCTTTCTGTGTCCTGAACAATCCTGCTGCCTTTCTGTGCCTTTGCAGGTGTCCCTCGGTGTCCCTGCCATGTGGGACAGGCTGGGGACACACCCTCAGCTCCTTCCCAGGACGTGGCCATGCCCTTCCTGTGGTGATCCTGGCTCAGGATGGGGACACCCCCTGGACTCTCCTTCCCCTTATCCTGAGGGGATCCTGCCCCAGGAGGAGAACACCTCCTGGGCTCCTTCCACGCTCTTCCTGAGGTGATCCTGGCTGGGACGGGAACACCTCCTTGGCTGCTTTCCTTCCATGCTCTTCCTGCAGTGATCCTGGCTCAGCAGCCACACAGAGCCAGCCTTTCTGTCGAGCTTCCCAGCTGCAATCTCTTCATTGCTCTGGACCTGATTTTCCCACCTGGTTTCCAGCTCCCAAAGCATCTCCCCTCCTTCACCGAGGCTGAGACACAACTCCTCACCTCCCCTGGGCCAGACACCTCCCACCAGCCTCACTGCCCTGGAACAGGGTGGAAGTTCCACCCCATTGGGGGTTCCCAATGCCACCCCAGCACCCACCAAGGTCACTTTGAAATCTGCCTTGGTGAGAAGGTGACCCCAGGAGAGCAGGGCCCTGGGGGACCCAGGCAGCTGTGGAGCAGACAAGGCCACAGCTCAAACTCAAGCTCAGCCCATCCCTATCTTCTCCCCTTCACCTCCTCTGTTACAGCAGAAATCAATAAAAATTCAATTATAGGCATCACCTTGAAGCAAAAAATATCAGGCAAAACCACCCCAAACCCAAAAATACATTAAAAATAGGTGGGCACTCCCTTGCCATTGAGAGTGTGTGGTATTTATTAGCCATAAATTGACACACAAAAATGGGAAGGCACAGCTAGGTTGGGATTATTTTTTTCTTCTTAGCTCCTTGGCTTTGGGTACTTGTCTGTATTCCCTCCCAGATCAGAATTCCCACACATTCCCACACACATTCCCAGAGGCTCACACACAGGTATACCTCTTTAGTTAATTAGAATTACTTTTAATTAAAAATATATGTAAATTATATAGAGTGTGCACAGCTTGGAGAGGAAAAAAAAAAAAGAAGAAAAGAAAGCAAACTTCCATTTCAATAAAAATTTGCACCTTTTGGAATCAGCTGCTTTTGTGACATCCTTGGAGTTATTGGAACTCCCATGTATAAATAAATAGGACCAGGAAATTTTACACCTGAAATATTCTGCAGTAGACATTTTTCCTCGCACAATTTTGCTTTTCCTTCTCTTTTTGCCTCCACTGCTCCCAGCCTCTCATGATCACTTTCTGCCCCTTTAAACACATTTATTTAATATCTCACTTCACACACCCAGACTGATATACTGATATACTGATATCCCTTTTTTTTTTCCTTTTTTTTTTTTTGGAGAGGAAGCAAAGGAACACAGGAGAAAATGAAAGCCTGGGATTGCAAACAAGCGTCATCATCATTTTGGTGAGCAAACTTTTTCCTCTCAGTGTCTGCATCCTCTCCCCCCTCTCCCCCTGTGGCAGCTGGCTCAGAGCCTGGCTTTCCACATGCTGCTAAAAATCCAGCAGGACTCAAGCTGGGGATGTTTGCAAGCTTGGAAATAACCCCATGCTTCTGTCAGAGATGGCTGAGGGACCAGGAAAGACCAGGAGATGGGAAGGGGAGTGAGAGGATTACAAATGGGAAAGGAGATGAGGGGTTGGTTTATGGAATGGTTCCTGGAGAGAACTTTGGGGAATTTGTAAGGAAACGCAGCTCCCTGTGGAAGTAATTTCACTCTTGGTACAATGCCTGGGTGAGGTAGGTACTGGATTTATTTATTTGGGGTTTCTCAGTACCTCTTTCTGTTGAAAAGTAAAGATAGCACTAACTCAAAAAAAAAAGAAACACCACTCCAAAATTCACCCTCGGTAAAAAGGGACGGTGTCTTTTTCTTTTTTTTTTTCTGAGAAAATGGAAAGAAAAAATATATATTATTATTTATTATATAACATTGTCAACATCAACACCACAAAAAAAAAAAAAACCAACAAAAAGTAACATCCTAATTCTCGTTCAAGCATTCTGACCGTGGTGAGAAAGGCAGCAGGAGTTTGGTGTCCCTTGGAGAACAAAAAGAGCAGAAGGGCGGGGGAGGGACGAGGGTGGTGGCAGCAACACAAACTGGGTGGGACCGTGGAGGGACAGAAGTGTGCTGGGCTGTTGGCTTTTCTTTTGAAACAAAAGAAAACAAAAGGGGGGTCAGGGCAAGTCACAGCGAGGCCGTGGTTTCAGTCAGCGTCCGTCCCTCTCGAGTGCTAGCGGTGAACATTCACTTCAAGGAGTCTTGCAAAACGCTTTGTTATCAACAGGGGGATTCTTTTCCTTTTCCTTCTCCCTTTTGCTGGGATTTCTCCGTGGCTCTGGCACTCCCTGCCCCCCTGGTTAGCTGTTCTCACTCCACTCTGGCACCATCCCCACGCCGTGCACCGAGTGGTACTGGTGGGGCGACAGGGTTCGAGGCACGCCGTGGGAATACAGGAATTCCGCCGGCTGGAGGCTGCTGGGAGGGGACTGGATGCCCGTTTGAGGTCCACACTGCCTCACGATGGGCTGGTGAGAGCTTTGGTGCTGGAACATGCTGTGGGTGTCTGCGATTTGGGGCGACGTGTGGTTGGCCACGCTGCCCAGGCGGGGCATGAGCGGCCCCGAGGTGAAGTGGGCAGAGAAATGCTGGTAGGGTAACCTGTCCATGGGCTGCATGGCAGACACTGTGCAACTGCTGTACGAGGGCACGCTGGGCCACGTGTTACAGCTGATGTCCTCCAGGCTGGGCACGGGCTCCGTGGGCGGCGCAGAGCTGGCGTACATGCAGGCCTGGCGCTGCGCCGACTCAGTCCTGTACGACGTGTTCAGTCCCTGCTGCTGAGGGTAACTGGACCTGTAGAAAGGGTCCTCGTCTGCTGGAGAGGTTTCCATGTAGGGCTTCTTGTAGGGATGCTCGGTGGTGGAACATTCCTCATCTGTTGGGAGAGAAAAGACCTGTTAGCCACCAATGATAATGTGCCCGAGGCTGTACGTCCCTCTCTGCAGGACAAGCTGACACTTCCCATCATTTCCCTGGAACTGATCTCAATCTATCCTGTGGAAACCAAGCCTTGCATTTGGCCCTGCTAGAGTAGAGAAGGGATTATCCAGAAGCTCTGGGAGAAAAATCAAGATGCTGGAGGGACCTGAGGTTTATCTTGCTTGGTGATCCCCCACATGCACCCCATCTCCTTCCTGCTGCCACTTCTACCTGAGGAACAACATCTGCCTGTGACCTCTGCACCTACCAGGATCCCCCCTGTCCCCCAGGAGGCTCAGAGATGATGCTGTCAACTCAAATCCTTTACAACAAAATATTTCCATGATAAAATATAAATTATAAAAAGAGACAAAAAAGGAGATCACAATAAAAATCCTCCCAAGAGAGCACCAGCGATGGCATGGTTGGGACAATCAGATTTGGAGTCCGACAGCCCCAGCCTTCAGCTGTGCCAAGGCAGCTGGGCACATAAATCCTCATAGGGTTGTGGGCACATAAATCCACACAGGGCCGTGTGCTGGAGCCAAGGGGAACAAAAGAGAAAAGTAAATTTCACAGCTAGAAACAGCAAGGCACATCTTGCAGAGCCCTTTGTTTCCTGCAGCATCCCAGGCCAGCAGAGGGAAGGAGATAAACAATTTAGGTGAAATCTCCAGGGTGAGGCCAAATGAATAAATGAATGTGCACTTATTTATTCATTCACAGGGTCATCAAATGAAATCCAGCTCTGCTGGAATGGATGGCAAAATTCCCAGAGATGAGCACTTCACCAAGAGATTTTAAGGACAGTGTGGCAAGGGAAGGGGAGCTGTTCTGACATGGATTAACTTTGCTGCTGCTGCTGTTTTAAAAACAAGATTTCTGGTGCAGGCAGGAAAACATCCCACTTGGTTAGAGCTGTCCTGGCTGCACCCTTTGAACAGGGGTCAGATTTGAAAGAAATTTGGAACAAGTTACCCTTTACAATTTTTCTCCACCGATGTGTTTTGAGGTGTAATTTTTTCCACCCTCAAAATATGGTGGGGAAACAAACACCAAACAGTTGCACAGAAAGGAGGACTGAGAGCATCTGCCCACAAGAGGCACAGAGGTGTTGCTGCCAGGCTGCTCTGAGGGGAATGCTCATGTCACACATTCAGGAGGGGCAGGTGGGCAGTGCAGGCATCTTTTGTTTCATCTCAACACACACATGCACGTAACCCTTATTGCCCTGAACAGCCACGAGGGCTCTCCTGAAGCTGCACCCTCTCTGCATGTAAAATAACCCCTTGCTCCCACCCAGGGATCTTCCAAGTGCAGCTGGAACAACTGCTGCTGTTCATCCTGGTCCAACAATCCCACAAAGAGCAGGTCCTGGGTGACACCACAGGGACATCCCCACAGTGGCCCTTGGCTCTATAATAGCATAAATTCAGCTGGAAAGCCGCAGTCCCATTTACTTCTTCCTGACAACATCAAAGCCTGGCTCCTTCACCTCAGCAAGGCAGAGCCCTGATAATCAAGTTTCTCCTCTGCCTTCCCTGTACATTGGGGTGGGAAGCAGGATGAGATAAAAGAGCAATTCCATCCCGTTTTTGAAACCAGCTGGAACAATGAGCAGGGAGATGCAGGAATGTGTCATCCACCTCAATCCAGCTCAGGTCCAGTTTTTGTAGGAGCAGGGGAAAGGATGGGGCGCCCTGATTGCCAAAATCTGGAGGCACAGGTCTAACCTCTCCATGATCTCAGCTCCATGACAGGAGGTACATCTGGAAGAGCAGCCTGAGCTGGAGCTTTTATGGACAGTGTAAAAACTTTGGATTCCTGACCCACCGCTGAGTAATAAGAACACTGGGGTGGAAAAACAATGTCTTGTAAAATGCAGCATTGTTCTGCTAATAAAGTTTTCAGCATTAAACCGCATCACTCTGCTGGCACCAGAAATCATTGGCTTGGGGTTTGACTGTTTATTTTATTTTGATTTTTTTAAATATACAACACAAACCAGTCAAACTCTGTTTTTCCATGGTGTAAAACAGCCTGACTTACAACCTGAGCTTGCTGATTTTTCCATTTAGCCCAGACATTTCACTGCCTGCCACAGCCCAGCTGGGCAGAGCTGCAGTGTCACAGAACCCCTTCCAGAATCCATCACAGGTGAAGAGGAAACAACAAAGCCAACCAGGATTTCACCCCATAAGTGCCCTCTATCCTTCTGTAAGCTCTCAGGTTCACTCTACTGGTCCCTCTAGAGCCAGGTTCCCTGATGTTTTATGTGGAAAGGGATTTTAAGGTGTGTAAGGCCCTTGTTCCCATCTCCAAACAGGACCTAGGCTGACCAAAGGATTCCAGGCTGCCCTAACAGCTTCTGCCTGTCCTCCTTCCCCTCTTCCCAGTGATTTTCCCATTTATGGAGCTTCAAAGTGCTAGAGAGGGAAGAGAATGGTCCCTGTGCATCCTGAGGTGGGATGGTGCAGAGCAGAGAGCCTCAGCTGGTGCTGCCTGAGGGATTTACAGCAGCACAGGCTCTCTGGTCTTGTCCCACCCCAGAGGAGATCAGCCAGCACAGAGCAGCTGGAGGGCATCCCCAGGGTGTGAGGAGCAGCTTTAGGGTGGAAAGGGGACACCTGCAATGACAAAAGGAGCACAAGACCAAAGGTCTCTCATGCAATGCCAAAGGCTGCAACTTCAATTCATCGTCACAGGCTCTGGAGCCTGGACAGTGCAGCTCAAGGGACAATCCTGTCCCTGAAGATCCTCTTCCCTCCTATCAACATAACCAGGACATTGGAATATGGAGCTGCCTGCTCAGGGTTTGATTCCTGCTGTTGGTTCCCTGACAGCAGCTCCTTGTCCTTTTCCAGGTGCCACTGAGCCCTCAGAGGAGCTGTTGGCTATCCTGGGAGATATCCTGACCATCTCCCCCTGTAGCTGCTATTCTTGGAAGCCAAGGGTGGTGATCAGTTCTAGGGAGCAGCCCCTCAGTGCTGCACAAACCTCAAAAAGGAGGAGGTGCTGCCAAGCAGGGGGAGCTGCCAGAGCCAGGGAGAAGCTGCTCTGAAGTGAATCCAAGGAAAACGGAGCCTGAAGAATGGGCTGGAAACTGGCTCCCTCACAAGGAATTTGATGATCTATCTAATGAAGGAGCTTGAGCGAGAGCATGAGCGCTTCCAAGATTTCCGGTATTTACTACTTCCAGCTGGGCTGTAAATACCACGCAAATGGCTTTTTAAATGGAATTTTCCCAGTTCCGAGATTCGGGCCACGTAGAATGAAATGCAAACATGGAAAGCCTCTGGACTTCAGGGTGTGCTAAGCCTCCCTCTTCCCCCCTGGTGTAAATCAGGAGAGCTCCTTCCCCACAGATGACACTCATCTCCCCAGGGTGGAAGACAATGAAGAATGGGACATGACTCCTTTGGATTTCAGAGCTCACCCACACTTCCAGGGCGTTACAGGAGGTTCATCCTGACTTTGTGAGGGACACACAATGGGTGATTATCACTAACTCTGTTGTTTAATCCAGTCTGGATTCCAGCATGGATCTGGCACCAGCCTGAAGAGCTAATACCAGGCTGCAAGAGTGACAAAGGTTGTCCAAGAAGAAAAGGACAAGGCAGATCCAATCAAAGTGAACATCTCTAAAGGGAAAATAAGTCCTAAATCCTGGGACATGGAACCCAAGACATGCCAGCCATTCCAGCTGTATCTCACTGTTTGTGATATGGCTGTGTTGTACTGAACATGACAGGGCTGTGGGACAGGGACAATCCAGCCCCCAAAAGCTGGAATCTTTTCCACAGGCAGCAAGCTGCCAGCACTCCCTACAGAGGCACAGCAGGCACCTCTGACAGGAGAGGGGGATCAGAGAATGGGTCAGGCTGGAAGGAACCACAGTGGCTTATCTGGTCCAACCTCCCTGCTCCAGCAGGGTCATCCCAGAGCACATGGCACAGGATTGTGTACAGAAAATTCTGGAATATCTCCAGAGAGGAGACTCCACACCCTCCTGGGGCATTCCTGGCTGGAAAGATGTCCTTTCTCATGTTCAGGTAGAACATCCCAAGCATCAGTTCCTGCCTGCTGTCTGCTGCTGGACATCATGGAGCAGAGCCTGGTCCATCCCCTGGCACTTCCCTGCAGACACTGATGGGGTCCCCTCTTAGACTGGCCCAGCTCCCTCAGCCTTTCCTCATTAGGGATATCAAACTACAGTGCCACAAGAGTGTGGCTGCTCAGCAAGAGCTGGGTGCACCCCAGCTCCCTGAACATCTCCCCATGCAGGGAGCCCCTTGCCCACCCTCAGTGTCCCACAGCCACCCTGCCCTGGGCTCCACTGCATCTCTCCAGCTGCAGGCTTGGCCAGCTCATCATATCTCCAAACATCAGCAGGGTGAGCAGTGTGTCCTCCAAGGAGACATCCCATGCCTGAGTTTTGTCCTACAGATTCTTTGAGTGAGAAAACAGAGCTGGGTGGGATGTGGGAGAAGTTGGTTCAGTCAACAAAGAGGTCTGTGCACACTGACAGTGCCTGTTCTTGAGGAGAAGGTGGAAAGGCATTGCTGTACCAGCACTGACCTCATCAGAGCAGGAAGGAGATGAAAAATAAATCCTTCCCCAGAGTGATGTCCAAGTTAGGGGGCTGAAGGACACAGTCCTCACCGGTTGGAGCCAGTGGATTCTGCCATGTCCCTCTTCTCCCTCAGAGTGTCAACTTGACAACTTTTATAACCTCCCCAGGGAGAGGCTGTTCCAGTTGCCTCCTGTTCAGCATCACAAGCATCCCAGAAATCTGCCAAGTGGTTGGGATTGTGTAAGGCTGGGAGGGAGCAGAGGTTTAGAGGGATGACTATTTAGTCCACAGGATATCTGAGAGAGGATAATACAAGGGAAAACAAGGCCCAATATCCTAACTGGGATGTGGGGCTAAATGAAACACACAAGGCAAGCTGCCTGCTGGTGAGGCCTTTTGGGCTTCTCCAAGCACAACAATGGGAGAGGGAGAGGTGGAGAACAACCAGAAAAAAAGACAAAGCTCCAACTGCTCTTTGTGTCAGCCTAAAAATCCACATCAAGAGCTGAGGGGACTCCTTGATGAGATGCAGGGTTGGAGGTAGTCCATCCTCCCAAGACCAGTGGCTTTGTCATGTGCCATCAGCAATCCCAGTGGGAGGCTGGGATACAATGCAGGATGATCCTTGCCATTCCCCATTCCTGGAACAGCAACCCCACTGCAGTGCACCGGGGTCATTCCCAATGCTGTGACCCTGCCCTCCCACCTGCACACCAGGAATCACCAGATTAGGAGCTCTGGGATGTGTCCTTCCTTCCTTCCTCAGCCAGGGGAGCATCACCTCCCTGAAGCAGGGGAGCCTTCAGAGATAACATCCCCTGGCAGCCCTGCTGCTCTCCCCTAATGTAATTCCATATCAGATCTCCACAGTGAATCCATCTTGCCTTGACAGCTAAGAACAACACTGCCAGCCACAGAGACTTATCCTTGCCTTAGGTCACCAGGAAAGCAGGAGTTGAACAAGGTTCCTTTGAGTTGGGTGAACACAGACCTGTCCCTGAGTAAGCCTAACCCAAGGCTTGGCTCTGATTGAAGAGGAGGCAGAGAAAGTTCAGGAGATGTCAAAGCTGGAAGGAGACTGGCTTGGAATTCACCCCAGAAGATGCAGACAGCAGCTGGTCTCAAAGCCAGCTGAAGTGCCCTCTGCCCCCAAGAGCACTTATCCGTAACCACAGCCTTGGGAAAGGAAATAATCCGCTTGAGATAAATCCTAAACTGCCTGAGGAGGAGCCAGTGCTTGGGGAGTGGATAGTCCAACACAATCAATAAGATTTCCAATCCAGAAAATGGACACAGGGGCAGTAGGAGCAGACAAACTTTTGCTTTTGAGTTTTCTGAGGTGGTGAGTCTTGATAATTGTTAAGCACAAACATAGGAAAGCAGGAGAACCATGAGGAAAAACTCAGAAATGAGAGGCTGGAACAGCAAAAAAAAAAAAAAAAAGAGGAATATCATACACAGGATTATGTTCCCATGTCCAACAAAGATCCTTGCTGGTGCTGGAAGGAAGCTCCACACTCAGTGACATGAAACCTTGGATCACGCTCTGATTTATCCAACCCGAATTGCTCATCTCTAGTGAATTTTTTTTTCCTTTTAATTAATTTCACTTCGCAAAGAGCTGCTTGGCAGCCCGGGCTGGCTCTCTGGTTCCCATTAACTTTGTGTTTCTTTCCTCTAAGCCCTGGTGGCTGTTTTCCATTTACCAAAGGCACGGGGAGGGGAGAGAAGAAGGCTCAGGGAGGAGAGCGGAGGCTCAGGCTGCTGGGACACCCAGCCTCGAGGAAGAAGCCTCTGGTGTTGGGCAGGACATACTGCTCCTCTTTGATTAAAGCCTTTGGCGGCTCTGATAAAAGGCCCTTAACTGCTTGTGCCACTCAGGGCATGGCAGAGATAAGGAGGGGAGACGAGGCCTCCCCGGGCCTGTCCCCGTGCTGGGCCGCGCAGGCCAAGAGGGCTGGGGAGCTTTATTCCAGGGCAGATAGCCGTGCATTTTGTGACAATAAGAGGAAGTGAGATAATTGGGGGATTGAGGGAAACCACCCATGGAGACAGCACTTAGCGGGAATCCCAAAACTGGAAGGAAACCTCTGTTGGTTCCTTATCACGCTCCGACGCGGAGGCGAATGATGAATTGCCCCGCGGGGCAGGGACACGCAGCAGTCAGGGATTGTCCCGAGGGATGGTTGCCATTTGGGCCAGCTTGTTTTGGTTAGTTTTGGAAAAGGGGGAAGAGCAGAGGTGAGAGCTCAGCTCCCAGGATGGTGGAGCTGAGAAAGGGCCCCCAGGAGCTGCAGCTCCCAGTGCTGAGGAGGCATTGCAGGGATCACCTTCCAGCACCAGCAGTGGGACTTTGCAGCACCCCAGCACCTCACCCCACAGCAGTGCAGGGGTTAAACAGGCCACACACCCTCCCTCTGACATGGGGGACACTTTGGGCATCTCCTTATGCCCTGCCTTACAGCCAGCATGCCCATTTCCAATCCCTGCTCTGGCACATTCTATGTGAGCACAGTCATCTGGAGGGGACAGCAAATGCCACCTGTTTTCCACTGTTTACCTCAGGAAAACATTCCGATTTCTCAGGGTTTTTTGTTTTTTTTTTTTTTTAAACTTTGCATACCTGTACACAACCCACGTGCTGCTACAATATCTGGGGGATTCACCAAGGACATGGGAGAGATTTCCACTGCCCTCCTGCCCCCTCTGCCAGCACTTCCCAGCCCTCCCTACCTTAGACTGTGTGTCTGCACATCCCAGTGCTCCAGGGGTTATGTTGCTAAAAATAATGACGTGTCTGACTGATAGGGTGGTGCAGGGAAGTGGGAAGGGCTCTGCTGTGGGGAGAAATTCCTGCTGCCTTGGTGCTTGCTGCCTTCTGGTAGCTTCTCCATAGAGGAAATCCCAAGAAGGGCAACAGGGTTGGCAGAAACCAGCTCCTGCCCACCCCTTGTTTCATCCAGCCCTGGAAATCCCCTATTTGTTTCCAAGTAAAACTGATTTAAAGCTTTTGCTATCTCAGTCCTACAAGTGGTGCTGCATTGAAGCATTCCCACTGCTCTGGGAGAGGAGGGGAGAGACCACAAACCCCTCATGCCTGCCCAGAACAATTATCCCAGCACTATCAGGGGGCTCTTCACGCCAGGACGAGCTGAGCAGTCACTGGAAAGCCCTCACAGTTTGATCCCTAAAGTTCCTGAAGGACTATGGATATCATGGGTTTCAATCCCAGGCACCCTTCATCAGTCTAAGCATTTCTGCAGACAAAAAACTGTCTCCCAACTGAGAGACAGCCCTGAGTTGAAAACTGGCCGAAATACAAACTGTCAAGGTATCTCCACTTGGAGATTAAGCCTGTCTGAGGGGCTGCAGATAAGTCATCTTTATCTCCAGCACCAGCTATCTTTCCAAATGTGGATTCATGGTGGGTGAAAGGCACTGCCAGCCCTCCAAACAGCTCATTCCCAACCCAGCAGAAATGGGATTTTAGAGTTTCCCAGCCCACAATCCTCATGCCTTGCTCATCCTCCAGCATCATTTGTTGCATGCTATTTTTGCCCAAAAATCAACCATTGGAGGAGGAAGACAAAGGGAAGTATTTTCTCACTGAATATCTAAAATACTCTCTTTCTTTCAACTTTGATGTTTTTCTACCCACAAAGGCAGTTATCCTTGGAGCTGTCCAAGTGGAAACATCAGGAAACAATGCTGACAGTCATGTTGGGAGGGGGAAAACACGAAGCAGGGAGCAGGCAAGCTCTGACCTTTTCTCTTGGTGCAGTGGTAGATCTGGCCGTGCTCCTGGGAGATGGGGTAGGGGTTGGCAGGAGGCAGCAGGTCCTGGGAGGTGCTGGACACCCCGTTCTCACACTGGTACTGGGAGCCCAGGTTGGAGGAGGCAGAAAGGACCCTGGTCTCACCGCTGAAGGGGCTGTGGTTCGAGGACACTTTTTGTCTCACTGTGCTCCGGGGAACAACTGGGTACTCTTTACTGCAAGCAAAGAAACAGGAGAGAAACAAGTCAGCAAAGCAATCAATTAATCCTCTGATCTATTTATTAATAAATGAAGGCAGCACATTAGTGTCATGGAGTTTGTTTTGGCTTTCAGGGAAATGCAGATATCCCTCCCTGGAGGCTGCAGCCCCGTCACACTTTATCCATGCAGAACTTGTTATTCCCTTTCCTTTTAGTCCCCTTAAATTCATGCCTTTTCAACCACCACTATTTTATACACACACATAAAATATATAAATGCAGTTTCAGCAAAATAAACATGGTTTCTATTTATATATTGTAACATTTATAAGCTACATACTGTTTGTAATGTATTTGCAATATGCACATGCATGTAAATAAAACCAGCACTTCTGCCAAGCTGACTTGGAAATTAATTAAATATTTAGGTCTACTTTTTTTCCCTTATAGTAGTTGTCCCCATTCCTTTTGCCTGGAGTCTGTCAGCCTGCTTGCCCTGGATGGGGGATCCCGGCACCACAGACCAAGCTCAGAAAAGAGAAATAAATAAATCACTGAGATTTGATGCACACCAGAGCCTCAGCAGAGCCAGGATGGGAGGGAAAGCCTGGACTGTTCTCTTGCCCCCAGATCTGGTTTGAAGTCGGGATGCTTTGCGAACACAGGCTGGAAATCCTAAAGACCCTATGGTGCTTTTTGGAGATGTTTCTCCAAACACATTGGCAATGTGACAACCCCAAAGATTATTCCTGCTCTGCAGGGAGAGCTGAAGCTGAATAGGGGGTCTCAGACACTTCATGTTGAGGTAAAAGTCTCCTCCTCAACCCAAATACTTGATAAAATGTATAAAGATCAGGTAGTACAGCACCCCAAAGTGTCACCAAGCTCAGAGCAACCACAAAGTGCTGATTCCAACATAAGATTTCTCCTCCGAGTCTGTAACCATTAGACCAAGCTGGCTTTGAGGTACTCCCCTCACCTGTCCAAAATCATTGTGCTGGAGCAAGGACAGCTCCTTAAATGCCATCCACAGGCTCACCTGGCCTCTTCCATGCAGAGGAAGAGCCCTGAACCTGCAGTGACACCCCTCAGGGAGGATCTATCACCACAGAACTCAGAACTTATTTACAAAATTTGACAATAGCAATCGTATAAACCTGGGCCAGCAGGGAGCTTTCATCCAAACCACTGCTGTGCTGGCTGCCAGAAACATCAGCAACCGAGCTGGAATGGAAGGAAAATTCACCCAGGAGCTCAAACCCAAAGAAATGTGGCTCTGGTTGGGCCATTAAAGCTTTCCCAAGCCCAGAAACTGGGGGCTTGCCAAGGACAGCCTGCTCCAAAGGTGGGGTTTCATCTCCTGGAAGCAGCATTTGCTCAGAACTAAAATCCAGGCTGTGCACAAGAAACAAAGACAGATGGACTGGGAGGAAGCAGAGATTTATCCCTTGGATAGTCAGGGCAGCAGTGGATGCCAGGCATTGTGGTGGCATTCAGAGGACCTGCCTGTGGACACACAGCATTTAACTCCACCAGGAGATTTAGCTGGAACACAGCTTTGGTGATTTCTGGGGAAGGTCAAGACCTGTGGCCACCAAACCTCAGGGATGACCCTCAGATCTTCTGGGTTCCAAGGGATCTCCCAGCCCTCCCTGGTGATAGTTTTGAGTTGCCTGTTCCACCTTCACACCATGATCCTCAATGAAAATTGTACCAACACAACACCCCTAAGCTGCATCCCCACCTTGTTTCCCTTCCAAGGAGAGCGCCTGCAAGGAGGTGACTCCTGGATGTTCCTCCTTAGCTCTCCTTCCTGAGTAGAGGTTGCATGGATTGGCTGGGTTCATCTCTCTTAGCCTCACACAACCAACATCCAATTCCCAAAAAATGACAGAGCCTTGTGTTGTTTCCCAGAGGAACCTGAGAGCTCCAGCGGAGGAGAGAGAGAGGGCCATCTCATAGCATGATACCAGGCCATGTGACATTTAGGAACATCTTTCACTGATAGCTTTGGCCAAAGTGGGTAAATCTGGATGCAATCCTAGAGGTGTTTTCCTCAGTGATTCCATGACTCTTTTCAAAGGTCTCTTTGGAATGTGATCTCCATGGGGGTTTCTGAGCATAAATTCTCAGTGGGACCCCATGAAGGTCAGTCCCTCACTATGCCAAGCCCCACACAAACACTGGGGAGCCATCCCCACCCCAGATACTTCTGTCCCAAACCAATGGAGAGCTGAGAACAGGAAAACTGAACAACCTGGTTAGGGCTTTTATTTCTTGATCAAAAACTGTTTTCTTAGAATCATGAAGGTCAGAAGAGACCTCCAAGGTCGAGTCCAACCTTAGACCAACACATTGCTAACTAAACCTGAGCACTGGGTGCCACATCCAGTCATTCCTTGGGCACCTCTGGGGATGGACACTCCACCACCTCCATGGGCAGCCCATTCCAAGGCCTGACCACCCTCCCAGTGAGGAATTCCTCCTGGTGGCCAAAGGGAAGCTCAGTTCCTTTCAGGCCAAGCAGGAGCTGTTTGTCTGCACCAGCAATACTTGAACCCCAAGTGCCAGAGCACAGGGGTGTTGGGTTCCAGATTCCTTGCAGAATTTCCCAGGGAACAGGAGGATCTCCACGGCCAGAAGAGAGGACTGTGGTGCTCTGGAGGATACAGCAGGAGCTGGGAGTCACTCAGGAGAGGGAACAGGTTGGAGTCACCAAGTTTGCAAACAGCAATTCCCATGAGGTATAGCAATAACTTCTCTCCAGACTGAAATATTTCCATTTCAGTCAAAACATGTTGGGTGCTATTTTTGCCAAAAAATCAGCTACTGGAGGAGAAGGGAAGTGTTTTCTCACTAAATATCCAAATATTCTCACAAATATCCAAAATATTCTCTTTCTTTTCAATTCACAAAGTCTGCTATCTCTGTAATTCTACATATCCTTCCTTGCAGGAGCTGAGCTGAAACCAATCTTTGGTATCTTCTAAAGCAACAATCATCTCAAAATATTTCTATTTTTTCCTGAGCCCCCTCAATATGTAGAGTGCACACCTATAATTTTTAAAGGCTGAAGGACAAACTGAAATGGATCAAATTTTTTTTCCCTAAAGTCGCTATTCCTAAAGTAGTGATTGTCATCCTGAGCCATAGTTTAATAGAATGAAAGGTTTCTGTCATATCCAGAAATTTTGCTGTCCAAAAAAAATCCCTGTAGTGAAGTAAGAAGAGGGGGAAAATGTATTAAATTTTGACTTAAGCAATGTAGGAAATTGTCCACATAACAAGGATGAGGTTGTTGATGCTTCTGGGCCAAAATATTAGTTTTACATGGGGTGTTAAGAGGCTACTTTCATTTTTGCATTAAAAATTGCAAAACTAAAAGAATTTTTTTTAATTGATTGGGAAAAGAATTTCCAAGAAAAAAACCTGCCCCTGGTCTATTTAAAGTCTGTTGGAGGCTAATAATTAATATTTGGTTACTATATTAAAATAGCAGAAGGGGACAGGAAGAAGCAGCAAAAGTGCTGTGTAATATTATGGTTTTTGTTAAAACTTGGGAAAAGAAATCATGGATGATGTCCAAGCGTATTGGTACTGAAGTGTATTGGTAAATATGCTTGGACATCATCCATGATTTCTTTTCCCAAGTTTTAACAAAAATCAAAGTATTTTTGATCAAAATCAAAGTCTGGGCTCTGTTCTTGCCTCCTACCTGGCCAGAGGTTCCCCAAATCCATAGGGCTGGACAGCAGCTCTGCAGAACTTCCCAGCAGCACCCACATTCCACTTCAAATTCCTCAGAGAACTCCCACCCCACAGATCAGGCCTGACAAGTGAATCCCTCCTGCAATCCCAAATCTCAAATCCCACCTCTGCCAGGTGCAATTAGAAACTCACTCTCATTTTCTCTCATGACTTTCCCTGGCCAAGTGATGCTCTCACCACGACAGGCTCAAGAGTTTTGTAAGATCACTTCTGCCACCAACTCACAGCCAGCAAAGAATTCAAAGGAGCAAATCCAAGATGATTTTGCAGTCTCAGAATCAGAAACCTTGTTGGCTACTACAAATTACTAATAACTGGAAAAATGGTCAATTCAGACCTGCACAGAGCAACATGCAATTCACTTTCTTGCTTATTACTACGCTCTAAAAGAATTATAATTTTCCATATATTTTCATGTGCAGACCTCAAGTTTCCTGATGTACCAGCCAAAGCATAAGCAATGAAGCTGCCAGACAAAAATCTGGTTAAAAACCTCTTCAAAAATTCACAGTTTAGAATCAGGAAGCTCCTGCATTGAAGCATCCAACCCCTACTGGCCCTAAACAAGTTATTTTAGAAGATGTTCTAAAATAACTGATATTTCTGCAACAAAACATTGGATACCTCAAGGCTTTCCAGAGCTGCTGTAGCTCATGGCAACAAGGCTTTGAAAGACTTATTAAATATCAGATCCCAAGGATCTGTTGGAGGTCAAAGTGAAGCAAGACATGGGAAAGGATTTCCTTTCCATGTTTTTACAGCAGCCTTGGAAATCTCTAAACTGTCTAAATCTTGTTCACAATATCAAATCTTAGTATAAAACCTGACCCAAGGATGAATGCAGGGATTCTTCTCCATTCTTTCCAAATTTCCAGGAGATTTTAACTCCTCCTTGGCCACTTCCAACAAAAGGACAATTATTTGTCACCCCATCAGTGCTGTCCCCTTTACCCAGCACAGAATCAACCCCCAATTCCAGATGTGCAAACACAACTCAATGGCTCTGGGGTTTATAGGTCCCAGGCCACCAATTGTTGTCCTTCCTGCTGAGGCTCAAGAGGAGGGAAGGAGTGGAAGTCAGCCATAACAGACACAGCAAAAGGAAGAAGTGGGGAGAAAAAGTGCCTGGAATAAACAGATCATCTCCCAGGGATAAAAATCAAAACACAAACCCAGTTGTCAGCGTGCATTCATTTCAGCCGATTTCCAGAATATTAAAATAAAATTGAGCCACTCTCAAGAGTGGTTCTGGAAGGGGATAAACTAGAGCAGGAGAGGAAATGGTAGGAGAGGAGTTACTGAGGACTTCCTGCAGTCTCAGCCTCTAATTAAACACGACCCCTTTTTGTCATGTTTAACAGAGAATAACACCCAAGCCTGGGTGTGCAGCAGCACAAACCAAAATATCAGCTGGGGAACACGGGAATCTATTCAGTGCCCCATTCTCCTCCTACACAGCAAATGTCCTGACCTTCCTGCCAGGACCTGAGGGGCTCCAAGATCCCTAGGCTGGGATGGGAATCTCAGGCAGCTGAACAAGCCCCAGTGTTGGTGCTGTGCTGGGACAATCCTGGGATCAGTCCAGGCTGGGGATGAAATGACGGAGCAGCTCTGGGGAGAAGGGATTGGGGGTGCTGGTGGGGGAGAGCTGGACATGCCCCAGCACCCGAAAAACTTCCCATGTCCTGGGCTGCCTCCCCAGCATCATGGGCAGCAGGACAATGGAGGGCTCTGCTCCACTCAGGTGAGACCCCACCTGCAGAGCTGCCCCAGCCCTGGGCCCAGCACAGGAAGGACCTGGAGCTGCTGGAGCAAATCCAGGAGGCACCAGGATGGTCAGAGGGATGGAGCAGCTCTGCTGGGAGAGCTGAGATTGGAAATTGTCTCTGGAAAAGAGAAAGTTCCAGAGTGACCTACAAGAGAGTTGGAGAGGTCCTGTTTACAAGAGCCTGGAGTGACAAGAAACAGGGAAATGGCTTCACACTGGCAGAATAGGTTTAAAAAGGCTATTTGAAAAAAATCCACCCCTGTGAGGGTGGTGAGGCCCTGGCACAGGGTGCCCAGAGAACCTGTGGGTGCACCTGGGAGTGTCCAAGGCCAGGCTGGACAGGGCTTGGAGCCACCTGGGATGTGGAAGGTGTCCCTGCCCATGTCAGGGGGTGAGATGGTCCTTAAGGTCCCTCCAGCCCAAATCATTCCATGGTGATCCTGTGGCCTGTTAGCAACTCCTCTGAGCAGGACAGCCCAAAGCCCTCTCTGCAACCAACCCAAGAACCAGCAATGAATAGAACCAGGTAGAGACCAAGAGCTCTCATTACCAGGCAAATAAAAAGATAAATTTCTCCAGAAAAAGATGCTGGAGTAAGAGGAGCACAAGAGGAGCTGGAGAATGGATGTGGGCCAGAGGCAGCCCCTCATCCCTTCATGCTGGGCTGAGCTGCTGCTGATCAAACCCTGCTGCTCAGATCCCCAGAGGAAGATCAGTGACAGAAACTGCAGCTACCCTGTGTTTCTTGACTGGCTTTCTCACTTCAAAAAAGCTGTGAATAAGTGGGGTCTGCCCAGCTTCCCCTTTGGATTTCATCTGAATTCTGTCAAATTCTACACAACACATTTCAACCAGGACCAGGAATATTTCCTGGGGGATGTGGGCTGGAGGAAAGCATCCCCTCCCCAGCAGCTGTTATAGTGCCAAATCTCACACTGAAAACCTTTCAGACAGAGGGTGACCCCTGGGAGACTTCAGTGACAGAACCTGGGAAATGGGAGTGGATTAAAGATGCAGTGAGAGGACACAAGAAGAATGAGGTGGTTTGCAGCAGACCAAAACTGATATGTTTGAGTCAGCCTGGTGTGCACCAGTCCAACAGGATGTTGGCATGCCAGGGAACACCAGAGCTCATCCATTTCTTCTGCTGGCACCCCAAAATGCACTGTCATCTCTGTCACGCTGGCTCTGACTCATGGAGCTGATTTTGTGTCCTCGGTGCCTGGCCCTGTTTCTGCTCTCAATGACACATGGGAATCTCTGGAATAATTCCTTTGGAGCCAAGAAGATTGCCGTGGATCAATGCCAGAGGCAGCAAACTGGCTCGTGATCCCTGACAGAGAAAACACAGCCACCACGTCAGACTGTGCTGTCACTCTTCCCTGTCATGTGCAGCATTCTGGATTTTTTTGTCACTTTTCAAGGGCTCAGAGTACCCATCCAAGGAGCCAAGAGCCACCATTTCATGGCAGCATCATCCCCCTCAAAAGCCTTCCCAACAGAAGCTTCAAGTGTTGAACTGCATTAATTTACAAAATTAATTAAATTACAAAATAACCAGACTGCCAGAAGCTCCTCAGCCCCCATAACCACCACAGACAATGGGAGCTGCAGATGAGCAGCAAGAATTGCTTACAGGGTTGACCAGAATTGCTCCCTCACAGTGCTCCAGACCCACACATGTAGTAAAACTCACATCCCTCTATGCATTTTCCTTCCTTTAAAATGTTTTGGGGTGTTTTTCCCTAATCAATAAAATAAAAAACTCAACTTCATGCTCAGAAAATTGAAAGCTTTGAGGAACCTCCTCTTCCCAGAGGGTCCCTCCTACCAAAGAGGCTGAAGGCACCTCTTGTGCTTCAGGAAAGAAAGGCAGTGGGAGGAAAATGAACATTTACTGGAATCTGGGTCTCTCTGGAGCTCGTGGCTCCTCTTTTTCAATCAAACCCTCTCCTGGAAGTCTTCACACCACTCCTGAATGAAGTTCTACCTGGACAGATTTATTAACATATTTCTGGGAAATAAGAGGAAAAAACCAACAAGGGAGGCCCTGGAAAGGAAAAAGCCATGGAGAGGGATGGACTCAAAGCCATGGTGAATGTCAGGTCAGAAGTTTCTGGTACAAAAGGCTCTGAACTGTTAAAAAATGTGGGGGTTTTCCAGATACTTTTTCATAATGAAGGAATAGCACTAAAAATGCACCCCACCGTATTCTCCAAGGGCATAAATGGACATCATTCCCCTAAAACCAGGATAGACTGGTCCATCACTGGGAAACAACGTCATAAACATACATTTATATGTTAAAATATATAAAATATAAATTTAATTACATTTTAATATATATTTATATGTTAAATCTATATAAACCCACAGAAGGCAGGGCATAGTTCTGCAACATTCTCAATCCTGAATGGTTCTTTATCTCATAGACACAACCTATTTTTTATAGGTACAATTTATTTATATATATAACTGATTTTATATATGGTTTTATATATTTTCATATATAATTT
Organism: Zonotrichia albicollis; assembly: GCF_047830755.1. Taxonomy (NCBI): domain Eukaryota; kingdom Metazoa; phylum Chordata; class Aves; order Passeriformes; family Passerellidae; genus Zonotrichia; species Zonotrichia albicollis. Next base: position 9,592,468 of record NC_133836.1, on the reverse strand, counting down.
TGAATATATTCATATATCTACATAAAAAACCCGCAAAGGTGGGCACATATTTGCAACCTTGAATGGGTCTTTATTTTACTATAATCATCTTATCCTGCCCTCCCTTAAAAAAAAAATGCCACCTTTGTAAAGGCACACAGCCATTCCTCTGCTAAGTTATTAAAATGAACATCAGAAATTATCCAGTAAAGGCAAGGATTTTAACCCTTCCAGCCCTGAGTGGGTGTATTTACATATTCCAAGGGTTTCTGTTCCCTGCATCAGCGACCGCAGCCCCTGCATAAAAATGCCAATCAATTTTTAGCACGGGCTCAGTGTGGCTTGATGCCACGCTCTTCATATGGCACTGAGCCCTTCCTAAGAGTCCTCCCTGTTCCACCTCCTCCCTCCTGCTCCAAAAAAAAAAAAAAACCCTTGAATCCAAACCTTAAAATCTTCCAGTGGCTGTAATGAAAGGGTGGTTTGGCAGCAAAAAGAATATTGGCAGGGGGGAGAACACATCATCACTCAAGTTGCAGTAGAAGCTGGGAGACTGGCACGGGGTGGGGGGAGCTATTTCAAGGGGTAGTGCCACCATAAATAAATAAATATTGACAGATCCTGCCAGGATCTGTTGGAAAGGGCAGGCAGGGAACACAGGGCACATTCAGGAGCCCACGGAGATGATTTGGATGGAGCAGATTAAGTGCTGCCTATACCTTTTTTGTACATCTATCTTGGCTTTTCTGGGGCTGAGTCTGATCATGTTTGTACACAGGAGGACATTTGCCCAGTTTGGGTGGGTTCCAGGCATGTTTTCAGGATTGCAGGAGTTATTTGGTGCCTGACAGCACAATTTGCCTGGCTATGGAGAGCCACGCTCTCATCATCAACTACAACAAGCAGAAGTGACCACCTACAGCTGGCTCCTGGGTGGGCAGTAGGAAAAACCCTCCCATCAGAAGGTCCCAAAGCAGGTCCCTCCTGCAGGAGCCAGAGGATAAAGGATCTGAGTGGCTCCTCCCCTCCTGGAAAATGCTCTATTGAGAATCTCCATCTGTATTAGCTAGGATCGCGGGTATGGCACCACTCCTGCAAAACATTTGCACCAGGAAGCAGCTTGACACATGGAGAAAGTTCCAAGTGAAGGGAAAAGCACGAAGTTAATTACCAGCAGGGCCTGACATTTAGAAAAGGACATTAAACAGGATTTTCAAACAAGATTTAGGCTTGCTTTTCAGCTTAAGTACTTGCAGCCAAACCCGAGATTCTGAAAGGCCTCCTCAGCCACCTGGCCCTGGAGATCCCAACATTTTCTAACCTTCCCTTCTTCAACCTGAAACCACCACACCTCTGCTGTTGCTCTGCACATCCAGAACCCAGCCAGCAAACACTCCCCTCCTGCCAAAGCCCCTCCAAAGCCAGCAACAACAGAGCACAGGACTCTCCAGCACCACCTCCAGAGGCAGCTGGAGCAGGCTTAAAAACCCTACTCCCAAAACAAGGCTGGGAACTTTGTCTTTAAAGTACTATCACCTGGGAGAAAGGAACACTGGTGGCCAGAGCTACTCCAAGTTTTTTAAAGGGTCTAAGTCCAGGTGCAGCCTCAGAGAGGAGAGTTTAGTACAAAGCTAAAGGTTGTTCTGGATGGGGACGTGTCTGAAAGAAATGCAAAGTCCCCATGGCCAAGACAGCATCCCACAGGTGAGCTCCTGCCTCTGCCACCCAGCAGTTAAGGTGGGAGCACAAGGTCCAGGATTTTGGCCCCATGTCCTGGGAATATTTCAACAATCGGACGCAGAGCACCCATGCAGATGCCAAGGCACCATGTCCTGGCTCAGGGACATGCCAAGCAAAGCCCAGGTGGCTCTGGTGACCCTGGGAGGGTCCCCACGAGGGTGGCACACGTTACCTCTGCATCCTGGACATCCTGTGGAGCTCCATGTCATCGCTGCCACGGAAGCCTTTGGCGAAGGGGTTGTTCTCAATCTTCAGCTGGGTGATCTGAAAGGGAGGAAACGCAGTGGGGTCATGGCCAGGGACAGAGGGGACAGTGGTTATTAAACCCAAGGCAGGTGGGATGGGATGGAAAGTAGAGCTTGCAGGAACTCCAGTCATCCCTCAGCTCAGGCACTGACCACTCCAGATGGGCCTTTCCCTGGAATGCTCCACAGGAAAAATATCTCCTGTCAACAGCCGCTCGCTTCTCCCAGCCTTATCCCATAACTAACATGTGTGACTGCTCACACACATTTTTCTCTGGAGAAAATCTGCTTTCTGAGAGTTTCATTTTGCTGTTGGGACAGAAAGGGCTTCACTGCTCCAAGGACCAAGGATGGAAGTTGGATCTGAACAAATCCCAACAAGTATTTTCTCATCAGTGCATAGGCAAGACCAAAACCTCCCCTCTCAGACCCTGCACCCTCTCTCCCAGCCCAGGGAATCTCACCCTTTGGGTGTTTCAGACCAGCTAAATGTGCTCCAGGTGCTCTGCATCTGCCATCCAGCCCCACAGCTGGCAGCACTGCATGGACTCATTACCTAAATTACTTTGAGGGCAACTTCACCTGTGACCACCCCCCAAACCCTGGGGGATTTTTTGTCTCCCCATCACTTCCAGTTCACTCACTAAGTGAGCTACCTTGAGAGTAAAGTTTAACCAGATGAATCCCCTCAGACTCAACTTTGGTCCTCTTAAAGCATCTAAATTTAATATTTAAAGCAGCTTCTAGACAGACCAAGCTTCTAGCCCTTACCCAAGGACTGTGCTGCTCCAAGAGGTTCAATCCCTCCTGCACTACTTTTCCTGAGGGTTTTGGTGAGCAGGGCTTGTCATTTAAGCCACCATTCATTGTGGACCAGCAACACCCTCAGCTGCCCTGTGGATTTTGTAAAAGCTCCCTCTGCCCTGCCAAATCTGATGCAAATGCTTTGGTGCCTTGGCAGAAGAGGGCTGAGCCTGGACCAGGTGTGATATTGCTGCAAAGCCCCAAACTTTGGGCAGAAGAGGGGAAATTTCCCTTTTTTCCCCTCTTTTCTCCATCCCTGCCTGGCCGTCTGAGATCTCAGCAAGGAATCAGGAGAGACCCTTGTCCAGGAGGAAAGACAACCTCATTTTGCACTGGAGGAGCTTCACGCTCTGACCATGTTTTATGGAAACCCCATCCTTCCTTCCCATTGAGAGCTGGCCAAGGGGAAGGAAAGAGCTCAGGATCAAGGCACGGAGAACAGAGAGAGGTTCATGCTCACAGAGTCAAGCACAAACAACCAGGCCCACCTCTCTGCCAAAATCCAGAGAGGAAAGTCTGGCTCGCCCAGTGTCAATAGCAAACCTCGCCAGGTGTATGCACAACCAGATTATTTTGCTCTTTTCTTGTCTTTTTGCATATTTTTTTCCAAGAGCCACTTGTTTATTTGCCATTTTTTGCCTCATTCAGCCCCAAACTTCTCCCAGAGCACCCCACCACACTTACACTTATCTCCCCAGGCATTCCCATTAAATTAGGACCATACTTCAGCACATAAAAAAGCCCTTGGCACTTTTGGCACTTTTTTTTTTTTTGTCCCTCATTTCAGATTTCAAAGAGAAGGGTAAACAAACAATCTTTTGGGGTCAATTTGCCAGTTGAGCCATTCTCTAGCAATAAAACAGAGGTGTATTTTGTAATTAAAAGCCCTGAATTATTACACAACCAGCTGTGTATTTTGCAAAGCAACTGCCTATCGGTTTGAAGGTGGTGACTCTTCTAGAATGAATAATAGGCATTATTCAACATTTTGAATGTTCCTGAAGCCCTGTAAATGTAGGAGTTGTCCTCCCTTGCCGACCCCAATGGCAATATTTGCTCACATAAGTGAAGTCCTTCAGTGAGTGAGGATTTACAGGATTGGCACCAGCACACAAAGGCACAAAGGGCCGGATTCATCCCAACCTGACCGAAGGCATTTTAACCAAGGCGCCTGCACTGGGAGCCTCAGCTCCCTGCTGGAATCAAGGGAGGGACATGGGGGCTGCCAGAGGGCTCTGGGGTGGGTGGCAGTGCCTTCACAGGTCCCCAGTGCACTCTGGTCACTGCAGGAGGAGCCAGCAGTGCTCCAGCCCCTCATTTAAACCCCTCAGTTGAATGCCCCATTTGATTCTTCAAGCTTTTAATGATCCACAAAATAGCAGTGAAAATATCAAAATGGAACCTCAATATTGCAAATCTGGTGGCTTAAAAGTCCCCTAACCCACACCAGGAACACACTTACACGCAAAGGTGTTGATGCTGGTGGCCAAAAGCCCCAAGAGAATCACTGCCAACTTCAGCCTCCTTAAAATTAAGGATCTGCTGGATTGAAGGCATCTAAAAACCAGGGACTAAAGATTTAGAATTCATTCTCAGACCTTTGGTGTCATTCAGATGGATTGGAGCTCCCAGAACAAAGTTTCCCTAGGTGACAGCTCATGGCATCCACCACCACAAAGCCAGGACAGCCCAATTTAACAAAACTGTACACAACAAACTAGAAAACAAAGAAAAAGTTGGTGAATCCCTGCTTTAGCAAACAACCTGTGGAAGATATTTCATTTGGCCACTCTTTTACCTGACTTCCAAACTATTCCAGAGGTGGAAAAGCAAATTCAGTGGTGGAAATAACCTTCTTCTGGACCAGCTTTGCCACAGCAAAACTGAGTTTAATTGACTATAACTCACAGAGTGGGGAGCAGGGGGGGAGAAAAGCTGTCAGAAAGTCAAATGACAATTACCTCATGAAAAATAAAACAAAATACAACGTCCTGAGAGGTCATTAAGACAGAGTGCCCAGGGCTGAATTGTACAGCACAGGTTCAATAAAACTGAAGGGCTTTGTTTGGGTATTTGTTACTGACAGCAAAGTTTCCCTGGTTCTGAAAGTGCCACAGACCCTTGGAGAGCAGAGCTTTGCAGGGTGAAGCCTTCCAGATTTCCACTTTCCAGGGCTTGTCTGACCTATGGGTTCATCCTCGCTTTAATGGGAAGTGACAGTTCCCAATGGAATTGGGAATCCCAAAGGAATCCCTGGGCTGCTCCCCTGCACTCCTTTCCCTGCGCTAATTGGCCACAAAGCTCTTCTGCTGAGACCTTCCCACCAGCATCCTTAGCTCCTGCAGGACAAAATTTACCTTTGCATGGAGTTAGGTCTCTCTGCTTTACTTCTTTTTCCTTTTCCACAGGCATGTATTTATATGGGATTTGTGCCTAAGGGCTCATGAATATGGCCAAAATCAAAACTACCATTTTGTATTACTTTTTATCAAAAACTTGCCATGATAAGATTTTTCTCAATTGTTTCTCACTTTAGAAGTTGTAACAAAGTTAAAACTTTGTGCTCCACACCAGGTGCTCTGGACTCTATTTTATTTACATATTTTGCTAGCAAGTTCTTTTTTTAAGGACTTAAGCTAAGGGAAAACACTTTACCCTGATCTTTTTGGGCTCTTCTGAAACTAAGAAGGGTTGGGCATTCTGGAAAAGGAATGCTCTGCAAGGAATGTGGATCCTGAATTTCTGAATTCTCACTCAGGTCTACTTAGAGAACTTAACACTGATTGGAGAGGTGGAAAAAATCCCCATTTAGTGATGAAGAGGCACAGGTGCTCACCCTAGAGAGGTGCAGAGCACTCATGGAGCTCCCCTCTCCATGGGATCCAGTTCTCCCTGGCAACAACAGGTGCCCGTGGTCCTGCTCAGGGTGGCACAGAGGGACCTGGATCTGGCAGTGCTGGCAGCCACAGGAGCTGCAGAGCACAGAGACTTCTCACATGGCCCAGGTGGGAACCAAGGAGAGAAACAGATGGAGCCAAGGTGGCTGCTGAGCCCAGGGAGGTGTGGGCCAGGCACAGGAGCTGGGACTCTGAGCTCCAGGACAAGGGAGGGGGGAGTTCCTGGCAGAGGGGAGAAGATGCTGAACCCAAAGCAGTGAAGGAAATGGGAGGGACTGGGAGGCTGCTGGGAGGTGCTGGGGTGAGACAGAGGGGCTCACTGAGGAGCAAGCCTGCTGCCTGAACCGGGACACAAGGACCAAGGATGGGAACAGAGACCTGGCACCGAGCTTTGGGAAGGAGATGAGTCTGCAGGCAGGATGGTTGCCAGATCAGGGGGTGTCTTGGCCAAACTGGAGGAGAGGGGCTGCTTTAGGAACCAAAAGGGTCAAGGGGCTTGGGGCTGGCTGAGCACCCCATCCCAGGGCTGGCAGGGAGCGGGGACAAGCCTGGGGACAGAAGGGGACAAGGCTGGGGACAAAACAAGACAAGACTGGGGACAAAAGGAGACAAGACTGGTTCACCCAGAGTTGTGAAGGACATGAGACCCCTGGAAGGAAGCACTGTCCCAGCAAGGCCTGGAACAACAGTAAGGATCATAAGGGGCCCCAGAGAGGGTCAGGGGGAGAGCAGCAGCTCCCTGCCATCCTCAGGTGCCCCAGGGCTGCACAGAAGCCACCAGTCTGGTGATGAAGAAGAGCTCCTTGGTGTCACTTGCTTAGCCCCAGGGAGCTCTGTCTCTCCCAGCACTTGGGGGACCCCTCTTTGGAGAGGAGTCTGCCCTGGGTAAGGAGAGGGGCTGTCCCCTCTTGCCAGCCAGATGGAGAAGCACAGGGACAGTGACCCCAGGCAGGGCAGGGAGAGCCTGGGGGCTGCAAGGGGGAGTCCCATGAGATGCCAGCCAGGCCACCCCACTGGTGGCCTCTGCTGAAGGGGTGGAGGTGGCACCTGCAACCACAGACAGGGAAAATGGAGCTCTCAGGAGGAAACACACACACCCAAGGACCTGCTCACCTCCAGCCCTCAAGGCCAGTGACAAGAAGCCACATGCTCAGAGGGGACACCAGCTCTCCAGAACTGCCAGAGTGGAGCACCAGCTGACTCACCAGCATGATTTTAGCACTGGGTCTTTTTCTTTCCTTCCTTCTCCTTTTTCCTCCCCTTTTTAGGGGAAAGATGAACCTCTCTATTCAGAAATCCCACCAGATACCTGGCAGTGAATCCAGTCTTTGGCCATGCCCTGCTCCTCCCAGCATTTCTGGGTGCCTGGAACATCCCACCCAGGGCTAACATTTCCTTAAAAGAATTTTGGCTACCAAGAATGTTAAATAACTTAGGGTGGGGAAAAAAAAATCAGCATAAAACCGGATATCCTGAGGGGGGGGAACCAATATAAAGCCCAAGCCCAGCTAAGGGGGAAAGTAGGTTGTAAAAATTAATGAGAATAATTGTTGTGAATTTTTGCTTTTGAAAGAAACCTCGTGAGGGGAGAACCTTAATTATTTCTGTCTATTAGGTTCATTTCCTGGTCCTAAGCAGAAAGCTCATACCTAATAAATATGAGCCAGCAACACAATGATTTAAGCTACAGCAAAATGGTGCTTAACTGCAGGGAAAGTTAATATTTGGGAATCAACCTGATTGCAAGCAGCCATTGTGTAAATGGCAAGGAAATGAAATGTGCATGTGACCTTTTTTAACACCTCAGTATTTCTGGGGTGTTTTCAAGGGTAGCAGAGAGGGGGGAGGTGACCAATGGAGCTGCTGACAACCACCCTGAAAACTTCACCAAAACTCTCTTCATAGCTTAAAGCCTCTTTTTGGGGAGTAGGGCTGAGGAGAGGGAGATCCCAGGGTGCTTAAATATCTTTGCAGGCTGCCTAAAATATCAGGGGAAATAAGCACAAGCCCTACATTGGGATTGCAGCTGTGCTCTTGAAATAAATTGACCTATCTGGAAGCAGGCAGGTATTTCTATAAGCTGTGTAAGCATGGACTCACATGCATTTTGGGGTGAGTCATACAATTCATTCTGTAATAGAATTCAGCTCTAATAGAGCTCTTGAAACCTAAACCCCATGCAGGGATGAATTTCTGTGTGTGTAAAATACATGGGTGTTTAAAACTCTGTGTAAAATACGTCAGAGGCTGGGTGGGATGGATGGGAAAGATTGCACGAGGGATGAGCTACAGGTGAGAGAGAAAAATGGAAAAAAACCAGCAAGAGCTGGGGATGCCCCACACATGGGGGGCTGCCATCCTTTATGGCAGGGGGAATGCAGCCTGTGTTACAAGAGCAAAATCTGATTTTCCAAGCAACTTCAGCTGTGAAAGCTAAGCTCAGGTTTCAGCTGGTGGAAAAGACCCCAATTCCCCCACCTCAGCTGGGAGATGTTTCTCCTTGGCATTTGCATCACCCCCAATATCATTCCCTGTCTGCACTGGGGTGAGCTCCAGCTTTTATTCCCCTCCCTGCAGGGAGATGCCATTTAGGGAAGATCATCCCCTGGTTTATTTTTATGGCTCTATCTTTCCCAATTGGGATTTTATCCTGGGGCTCCAGCCCCTCTTTCCCTGTTCCCCCCCTGATTGTAAGCAGCACAGGGAGGAATGTGTGTGTCAGGGGGCAGAGGGATGTCAGAGCCTGTAAAACGTGTCAGGGGTGTGTAAAATGTGTCCTGGTGTGTCTGTGGGGATTCCTGCCTGTGTCAGATACACAGATGTCATTTCTTATCAAACAGATGTTGCTGATTTACAATCAAATATTCCTGCTCCTCCTAGCATGGCAGTTTTCCCAAACTACTGTACTTACATGTTCCTGCTTTGCTTTAGTTTTATTTGCATGATCATTTCTTTTCCTATAAACCAGCCCCGTTTTTCTTCAAAGGAGATCAGCTCCATTCACGTCTGGTTTTTGCTGGGGAAATGCCTTTAAAGCAGGCAGTGTGTCCTGTTTTATTAACTCCCACTTCTATTAATATTATATTCTTTCTGCAAATCCATCAAGCAGAAGTTAAACTTGATTTTATAGCATCCACAGTGGAGTTATAATTTAAGGCATAATTTGGCAAAGACTCAATTTGGATTGGGTTTGCTTGTCCCAGCCGTGCCAGCAGCTCCTATTTTAAAGGGCAGGGAAGTATTTTCCTTTCTCCTTAGTTATGGTGGAACACACTTTCTTCTCCAGCCCAGCTCTGCTCTCTGCAGCTTGCTGGTCAGCTGATGGATGGAGGAAATGCAATCATTTCACACAGCTTTAGGAACCTGCATTTCCAGGAAAGCATCCAGGATTTCTTTGGGGTGCTCAATGACTTTTCTCTGTTTGAGAAACAATTATTCTATGGGGTACAAAGGAGCCATCCTACCTGCCTGTAATACAAGTTTATAGTAAGTGCTTTTCATGTGATTGGGAGAGGAATTTGCTTTTTTGCTGAAAGAGATTGCATTTTCGTGGGGCTGTGGCAAGGGACAGTTGGTGAAAGATTCATCTGCGGAGAATCACCCTGCCTTCAACACTCAGCCTTCCTCCTCCTCCTCCCGTGCTGGGTGGGGAAGCAGCGGGCTCCTCACAGAGGGGCAGCGACAGCACCAAGAAAACCCTTATTCCACCCAAGCCAGCACAAGACAAGCCCATCCCGTTATTCTCGTGCTTTGTTTGCTGATCCCGGGGCTGAGCCTCCCTTTCCTGGCCGGGCCTCCCGGCTGCCGAGCCCGCAGCCCCCGTGGGCAGCCGGGTTATCAGCGCCCGGCCGCGAGGGGAGCGCCCGGCTCCCTCCTCCAGATTAGGAGCCTTTGACCCACGGCGAGGGGGGAAGATAAAGCAAACTTCCTCGGTTGGATGTCTCCGTGTGAGCAAAGCATCCTGGTGAGCTCATTCCCCCCTCCCCGGCTCGCCCCGAGCCTGGCTTTGGATGCTTTGTGCGGCCAGGAATAACAGAGGGGATGGGATGGGAGAGGGGAAAGGGGAAGGGAGGAGGAAAATGGGTGAGGGAGAGGAAAGGACAAGGAGAAAGGACAAGAGGACAAGGAGAGGAAAAAGAAGGAGAAGAGAAAGCATAAGGAAAGAAAGGGAAGAGAAATGAGAAGGAAGGAAGGAAAGGAAAAGGAGAAAGGACAAGGGGACAAGCAGAGGAAAGAAAGGGGAAGAGAAAGGGGAAGGAAGGAAAGGAAAAGGGACAAGGAGAGGAAAAAGAAGGAAAGGAAAAAGAGAAAGGACAAGGGGATGAGGAGAGGAAAAACAAGATGACAAGGAGAGGAAAGAAAGGGAAAGAGAAAAGGGAAAGAAGGAAAGGAAAAGGAGAAAGGACAAGGAGACAAGGAGAGGAAAGAAAGGGGAAGAGAAAGGAGAAGGAAGGAAAGGAAAAGGACAGGGAGGAGACAGTAGGAGAAGAAAGGACAAGGGGACAAGGAGAAGAAAAGGAAAAGGAAGGGGGAAAGGAAGTGGAGAAGGCGAAAGGAGAGGGAAAAGGAGGGGAAAAGAAGTGGAAAAGGAAGAAAAGGGGGAAAGAAAAAGAAGGAGTGAAAGAAGAAGCAGGGAGGGAAGAGGGGCTGAGTGTCTCAGGAAGAGGGAAGGAGCGGGATGCGGTTTGCAGGGCGGGGGCCGGCCCAGCCCCTCACCTTGTGGTTTTGGTAGGAGGTGACGGCGATGAAGGCGGTCTCCGGGAAGACGTGGGTGCAGAAGGCGGTGTTCTTGGAGCCGAAGCCGTTGTTCTCGTCCGCTTTCACGATGTGAAGCCGGGGCTGGTACTTGTGCATGGAGTTCAGGATGATCTGGGCAGGGGGAGAAGGAGAGGACATCCCGTGGGAATGGAGGGGGCACAGCACGGCGCAGGGCAGGGGGAGAAGGACACACACCAGCAGGAACCCGCAGTCCCTTCCCCAGAATGTTTGCCCTTTTCAGGAGCCCCTTCCCCAGAATTTTTGCCCTTTTCAGGAGCCCCTTCCCCAAAATGTTTGCCCTTTTCAGGAGCCCCTTCGAAGGGCAGATAGAGGTGCTGGGTAGGGGCACGGATCTCCCCAGAAACTCGGGAGATTTTCTCGAGGAGAAAATTCGCGAATAATAAATGGTAGGCACGTCCGGGAGCCCAGTAGGGCCGGGAGGTGCTGTCAAAGGTGCTTCCTCACCTGCACCCCCTACACAAACCCCTGAGGGGCCAAAGCTGCTCCCCCAACACGCATTGGGGGCAATGGGGGTATCTCAACACCTCCACCCCATCTCAGGGAGGGTAAAGAGAGCAGAAAGGGCGAGGGAAGAGAGCTGGGGGGATTTGGGGGTTTAGGGACATCTCTCCCGCACAGGACGGTGGCGGGGCCGGGAGGTTCCAGATAAAGAGCGGGCCCTGCTCGGTACCGGGTTAATCCCGGGGGAGGATGGGGGCCGGCGGGGGGCCGCTCGGGCCCGATAATGACTGCCGGACCCTGGCGACAGCGAGACGCAGCGCGTCCCGCCGCCGCCTCCCCCGTCCCGGGGGTTTAAGCAAATTGCTTTGACATCCAGGAAAGTCGTAGACATCAACGGTGAACGATCTAATGGTTTTTAATTTCATTACAGCGACTCTAATTGAGAGGCTCCTGGCGCAGCTCCTCCTCTGAAGTCCCTTATTGTCCCTTCAGCGTCTTGGGTTTGTTTGGAGGGACTTTTTCCCCAGAGCCGCCTGTTCCCAGCGGGGATGCCTGGCCCCTTCCCCCCGGGCCGGATCCCCCCCCGGATCCCCAAAAGCACCCCCGGGGCTGGGATGGGTTCCCCTGGCTGCGCTGCTTCCCTCCCTGTTCCCGCAGGAAAATTCCTGATCCCTGGGAAGCAGCTCCTGCAAACCCCTTCTGCAGCAGCTCCATTAGAATTAAAATAAAATTCGAATTATAAAAAGAACAAGGAAATCAAGCCCCGCAAATGGAGGTGCAAAGGAGCGCTTGTAAATGATGCTCAGCATTAGGGTGGGCTCGGGACTCTGCTGGCTCCTCTCCCCTAAAGCCCTCTCACTTCTTGGCTACCACGTGGGCGAGGATTTAATAGCACAAAATTTATCATTAAAAAGCGAAGAAGAAGAAAAAAAAACAGCTTGGAAAAAATGAAACTGAAGTGTTGAAACGAGACTGGAGAAAAATCCACTCTTGGAAAGGGCTGGCGGGGTCTGGAGTCACATATTCGTTCAATTATATGTTTTATATATATATATACACACATATATATATTTTATTCATATATATTTGCTCAGAGGAACTCACATCTTTGGAGACCTTCGAAGGAGGGCTGTTCCTGGCTGCAGAATTCATACAAATTTTCACGGCCCCACGAGTCTCACAAAGACTTTTTTAATGCCCAAGAAGTTCTAGCGGGACTTCAATTTCTCTAATTGTCCTTAATTATTGTTACTTTTTCTTTTTCTTTTTTTTTTTTTTACTTCCTGATCGAGGATCCACATCGTTTTAGGTCCTATTTCCTCCGCTAATTATGCCTGATTGATTTTACCTGTTAGGCAAATTCCCGGAGGCAGCGGGCGGATTTTAACGATTGGGGAACTCCCCATGCGATAAAAATCCGAGTGACCAAATTCTCAGTGAAGCCGGGAAAGTTTCACCCACTCGCCAACTCCAGGCCCCGGGGGTCCGCCATCAATTCCCACGAAATTTAAGGTTCATTTTTGGCTTTATTTAAGCCTTTTATTTTTGGGGGGTCCTCAGTGGGGTTCACCCCGCTCTCCCAGGGTTGAATAACACCCCAGCACCCTGGGTTTGAGTGTGGGTGACACTGGCACGGCCTCGGTGACAGGGGACAGCACGGTGCCCTTGTCCCAGCGGCGGCACTTACATGTCCGAAGGGGTCCAGGTGGTTGTTGGTGAGTTTGAGCTTCTGGAAGGAAACCAGCTGCCTCATCCAGTGCGCTCCGGTGGCGGGGGAGTCGGGGTGCACGTACAGCCTGCCGGGCATGGCCGGCTCTGCCTTGCCTGTCACCGACCTGCGGGGGACACGGGGCTGGGCTGCGGCCGCCTGGGGACAGCCCGTGGGCTCCTGCTCCCTTCAGTCCCCTCCCCTGGGCTCCTGCTCCCTTCAGTCCCCGTTCGGGGCTCCTGTTCGCGGCCATCCCCTCCTGGGGCTCCTGCTCCCCGTCTGTCCCTTCCTGGGGTTCTTACTCCCTTCAGTCCCCTCTTGTGGGCTCCTGCTCCCCCATCCATCCCCTCTTGGGATATCTGTCCCTTCCTAGGGCTCCTGCTCCCGGCCATCCTCTTCTGGGGCTCCTGCTCCCCGTCTGTCCCTCTTGGGGTTTCTATTCCCATCCGTCCCCTCCCGTGGGCTCCTGCTCCCCATCTATCCCCTCTTGGGGTTCCTACTCCCAGACATCCCCTTTTGGGGCCCCTGCTCCCCGTCCATCCTCTCTTGGGGTTCCTGCTCCCCATCTGTCCCCTCCTGGGGCTCCCGCTCCCTCCTATCTTCTCCCGTGGGCTCCTGCTCCCCGTCTGTCCCTTCCTGGGGCTCCTGCTCCCTTCAGTCCCCTCTTGGGGTTCCCTCTCCCGGCCATCCCCTCTTGGGGCTCCTGCTCCCGTCCATGCCCTCCCGTGGGTTCCAGCTGCCCCTCCGTCCCCTCGCACCCAGGTACCCCGCGCCGGGGAGAAGGAGAAAAGGCATTTCCAGCACGGCTGGCTCGGGGAATTACTGAGCTCTCTGGCACCTTTCCCGTCGGAGATGGCTCTCGCCGCTCGCCCGTTTAACCCCATCCTTCCCCCTTTCCCTAATTGCGGCCAGGAGCAAAGAATCAATCCTAAAAATTTTCCTGCCCGGCGATATTCCCTTCCTTTATATAATTAAACCATCAGCTCCAGAATAGCGAATAATTTCATCGTCAAACAGGATTCGTTAATTGCGACAGAATTCCTGCTGTTTTCCCCTTTTTTGGATGCATTTTTGTCCCAGGGGCTGTGGTAACACCCTACTACGCCCAGGTGAGGCTCCTGCAGCCCAACATTTTGCACGGAAAAAGAAGGACGAGCCGCTGATTGAAGGATTTCTCCCACCTCGGGCAGCCCCAGAGGTCTCGTCCCTGTCCCCCCAGGCGTGCCTACCATTTGTTATCCGCGAATTTGTATCTGTGGTCATCCGCCGGTACAATATCCATCAGCAGGATGTACTTCGTCTTTGGATTGAGTCCAGTGACCTTCACTTTGTAGCTGGGGAACATTCGCCTGTTGAAGAAATAAATAAATAAATATAAGTGAAAAAACAAAGTTTGCCAGGGTGGTTTCGTGTGTGCGAGGAGGAGACACTGGAGGGAACATTTAACATTTAACAAAAGGGTTAAACCCCGGTCCCAGGTGCATCTTCCCCACCGTCCCCTTGGTGTATGGGACAGGTTTGGGTGGTGCTGGGTCCCATCCAGGCAAACCGGGTGATTTATCAAAGCAAAATCGGAATTTCGAGGCTGGCGGCTTTGTTTATTCACTTCCTCGTGTATCTGTTAATCTATTCGTATTTTTACTAATTATTTCTTTCACCAAAGTTTTGAATCTCCGTTTTTTGGAACAAATCTGAGCGTGAGAACTTTTGGAAGCAAGTTACTTCCCTCCCTCCATAAACCGCTGGAACAGGAGAGGAAATTTGCCAAAAAAAAAAGTTTTATTTTAAAAGTTACAATATAGATACTCCTATAAAAATTATATTTATATATCTTTCTATAAATGTATATGTTTATAGAAATATGTTCTCATATATTACATATATAGAAATATAAACATTTTAAAGAAATTTATATGAACACCTCGAGGTTCTAGGGGACAGATAGGGAGCAAAAAACCTGCACACACTCAGGTGGAAGAGAAAATCCGTGAACAGCCGTGCAATCACCCCGAGACAGCAGCAAACACACCTGACAAATCCTTGGAAACCCTCGGATACACACAAAGCAGGGGCTTTTAGAAATATTTTCCATTACTGCAAGGCAGGCACTTAAACCACTGCTGTTATTTTAGTTCGAGCTTTCCAAATATTTAAAAATAAAGCAGATGAAAATGGAGCCCTGGACTTAAAACACGCATAAACAACAAAAAAAAAATCCAAAAAAAAGAAAAGTCCCACACCTCTAAAAATACCGCGCTCTTCTCCGAGGCTCGGGATCTTATCGCTGCCGTGGGGCACCTGGGCTGGGCTTTAATTCGGCTCTAAAAAGTTGTGGGGGGGGGGGCGAAAAGCGCCCAACGAAGGAAGCGAGTGTTGAACTTAAACTCTTTAAGGGAGAAGAAACCAAATTCCAGCTGGAGATTAATCTGTAACTCCATGGAAAACACCTGAGCAGCGTGACCAGGGACTTGAACGAGAACCACGGGCAGTGATGTAAATAAGGAAACCGAGCCCGCATCTCCCCTCGAGCCCTGCCTGTAAATGTCTCTTTTATTGCCCTCCAGATGAGATCTCTGTCCACAGAGATTTTTGTTTGAAATTTCTGCAAGGTGGTTTCTGTCTCCCTTCGGAGTTGGAATTTATTTTTTTTTGTCCCTGTGAACCGGGGTTTTTATCGGGACATCCCAACCCCGACTCCATCCCATGTCCCCTTGGCCACAAACCCCTCTCAAATCCATTTTTGCAGCAGCGAGGTTCAAGAAGAAGGCAAGATCTATTCGCTAAAACTTTACCCAACCAGCTCGATATTTATTTTCCTCCTCCCTCTTCAGGCAAATACAACAAATACCAGCTGACAGAGCAAAACGAAAGTTTCATTCTGCCCTGTTGATTGCATCCCTACAATCTGAAACTATTCCTACACGTGGAGGCTTTTTTTCCTTTTTATCCAAGAATTCTAATTGAAAATCACAACGAAAAATCCTCCCTCGGGCTGCCCCCAATTTGTTGATAGGACTGGAGAGACTTTTTTACTGCGTCTCGCTGGCCACTCTTCAATTTAACAACCCTCCACCACGTTAATATGCAGGATAATGTTAAATCCCCTCAAAAATACCCTCGTCCGCATATAAATATCTGCGGATCAGGTTTACACGGCCGGTCATGGAATCGATTAAACCCCAATAAAGTTGGATTTGCAAGGCTTCATATTTTGCCGCACACCCACGCAGATAAACACCCGCACAGAAACACACCCACATGATATTTATTTGCGGACGCATCTATCTCTGCATCTAAACAGCTTTTTTATCTCTCTATAAACAGTAGCTTAAGACCGCCCAGACTTTTAAAAGGGGTGAAGTGGCTGAGATGGGAATATTCTCTCCAGAGTGAGCAGAAATAAATGAAAAAACTCTGTAAAATGGCATAAAACTTTGGGGGGCAAGCAGAACAGCCAAATTGCATCAATAATAATAATAATAATAATAATAATAATAATAATAATAATAATAATAATAATAATAATAATAATAATAATAATAATAATATGGCCCAGCGAGCTGCTCTAAACAAAGTTTGCTTTTTGGCCAAGTGGTTGCAACTCGCGTTCGCCTGGAAAGTTTCCAAAGGCCTGAAGTCGGAATTAATGACCCAACTGTTCTGGTTGAGAAAGAAGCCAGAAGAAACAATTTCTGCCGCCTCTCTGCAGGCAGGGAGGGCTCTGCACGGCCGGCCAGTGGCACACACACACACACACGGACACCAGAGGTGTGACCGTCCCCGGATCAGGGAGGTGCCCGGTGTCCCCATCCAGGCTGGGGTGTCCCCCTGTCCGTCCCTGCAAACACCGAGGGCACCGCGGAGTCCCTCTGCTCTTACCTGCCGGCCTTGGTTATGATCATCTCCGTGCCCACCTCGTGGAACTTCAGCCACAGCTCGCGTTCGTGCAAAAACACCTTGATGCCCTCCATGCCCTGCGGAGCGGGGAGGCACAGAGCGTCACCTCAAGGGCAGCGGGGACAGCCCCGAGGGGAGCAGGGACAACCCCGAGGGAAGCGGGGACAGCCGCGAGGGAAGCGGGGACAAACCCGAGAGCCACGGGGACAACCCCGAGGGGAGCAGGGACAGCCCTGAGGGGAGCGGGGACAGCCCCGAGGGCAGCCGGGCCCCGCATGGCTCCGCACGGCCCAGCCGGGAGCTGGCCGGGGAAGGCCGGGCTCTGCGGGCCGAGCTCGGGGCACTCCCGGGATAATCCTGCCCAAAGCCGGCCGCAGGGTTTGCAGGCCGGAGGGGTTTGAAGGACGGAGGGTTTGCAGGCCGGAGGGGTTTGCGGGCCGGAGGGGTTTGCAGACCGGAGGGATTTGCAGGCCAGATCCCCGGAATGCCGCTCAGGGCAGGCCTGGAGCGGGGTCCTGCGGGCAGAGAGCCCCTGAGCCGGCTCCCACCGCATCCTCCCGGAGAAATCCCCGCCCGGCTGCTCCCAGAGCCAAGCGGAGGGAATTGACACCGTCCCGCAAGTGATTTACAGGCCAGAGCGGCGTGGCTGTCACCCTGCTCCCCTCGGGCCCTGATTGTCTCGATGCCATCGTAGGGACGACAGCACATCCCTGCAGCCGGGCTGGGAGGCACAGGGGACACCCGCGGCCGAACCAAACGCTTCTCCCCTCGCTAAAAAAGTCCCTCAGACCTCGGGGGTCGCTTTCCAAACACCCCCGGTGCCCACCCTGGCCCTGCCGAGCCTTCTGCCCACCCCATGGGCAGCGGAGTCCATCGGGGATGCTGCCGGGGGACCCCACAGCAGAGACCGCGGTGCAAATCTCCTTTCCCCGCATTTCTCCCCTTCCCTCCCAGGGCTCCCAGCGCGGGGAGAAGCCGAGGGCTGGCTCGGAGCACGGAGCCCACACAGCGCCAGGGGGGCCAGGGCTGAGGGAGGGCACCAGGGACCCCCCAAGTGTCTCTCTGGGGGTGCCCACGGGTGGCTCAGCCTGCGCTGAGTGCCCGCTGTGTCCGCCCGGGGGTCCGAGGGTGCACAGATGTGGGTATGTACAAAATATACACATTTATATATAAATATAAAGGCATCTCCGCCCTGTGGGCTCTCGCCCGTGCATTTGCCCACTCGGGCACGGACACTGGTGGGTGTGGGGGTGCCGCTGCAGGCCGGGCTCCCCTCGCTGTGTTTTGGGGTCCTGCTCCCCTCCTGCTCCTCCACACCCCCAAAACTCTCCCGGGCACATCCCCGCAGCTTCGGCGCTGGAGCACGACCTCAAATAACACGGCAGGAGGGTGAGCCCACGGCCAGGCAAGGCTTTGCCCACGCGTGGGGCCTAAATTCACCCAACCCCTGCTGGGGAGGGGGCAAACCGCGGGGAAAAGGGGGAATGGAACAGGGATGGGGTGGGAAAGGGGGAAACGAGCGAATGGAACAGGGATGGGGGAAAAAGGGTGAATGAGAGAATGGAACAGAGATGGGGGAAAAGGGGGAAAGGAGCGAATAGAACAGGGGTGGGGTGGAAAAGGGGGAAACCAGCGAATGATACAGGGATCGGGTGGAAAAGGGGCAATGAGCGAATGGAACAGGGATGGGGGGAAAAGGGGCGGTGAGCGAATGGAACAGGGATGGGGCGAATAGAAAGGGATGGGGTGGGAAAGGGGCAAACCAGCGAAAGGAACAGGGATGGGGTGCAAGGAGAGCAGAATGGGCGCTTACCTGCTGGGTGAAGGCTGCCTGGGGTGAGGTGGGTGACTTGCTGGTGTTGCCCAGCTGCGTGTCCTGCTTGCCCTCGGCCTGCAGCTCCTTGGCCTCCGCATCGGCCGGCGTGCTGGGCAGCCCGAAGCCTTCCTCGCTATCCGCCATGTTACGAGCTTCCTTCGCCGAATCCCCCACTGCAGGCACACGTCGGGAGAGAGCAGAGATAAGAGACGCACAAGTCAATGCTGACGTTTAATAAAAGATAGATTTTGATCGGGCGGGGTGGCTCCGAGCGAGAGCAGCGCCGGCCGGGGCTGCCCCGACCATCCCAACACTCACTTTAACACTCACAAGGCCCTTTAACTTTGGGAGAGGGAGAAATAAAGACTTTTATTTATTATCGCAGCCCGCAAGGGATGATAGGATTTGGGGGGGGCTCGGGGGGGTGTGGGGAGGGAGGGGAAGGGGGAGGCGGTATTATTGAATGCATCTTTTTGGAAAAGGTAAACAGCGCGTTTTTAGGGCTGCCTGGCAGCACCCGAGGGGCTGCGGAACGAGCAGCGAGTGGCACAAACGGCTCTGGAGCCCCCACCTCGGATCCCCCGACCTCCAGAGTCTTGGCCACCTCCAATTCCACCCGGCTCGCTGCGGCCCGGGGGTTGAAAGTCCCAACTTTGCTCCCAGGGAAGGGGAAGCGTTCATCCCGCTCCGGTTTGGAGCAGGAAAACACCGCTGACACACGAGGCCACTTCTAGCACCCAATTCCCAAGGAAAATTCAACTTTTTGCACCTCTTATAAAGCAGGAAAAATTTTAAAAGCCTGTTCTTCTCTTAACCCGGGCAGTTACAAGAGAAGTAAAGGATGGACGAGAAAAATCACAATATAAAATGCAAATAAATCAATCGGACAAACGCTGTGCGAGGTAACGAGGACTCGAGCTGGTGAACGGGGTGTGGAACTTTGGTTGGAGTGGACTAAGCCAGAACATTTAGGATAAACTGCACCAGCAGAGAAAACGAGCTTAAAAATTACAAGGTTAACATCTGATGTGAGTAACCGCAGTGAGTTTTAAAACTGTATTTTTACTTAGTTTTA
Source organism: Zonotrichia albicollis (assembly GCF_047830755.1). Classification (NCBI taxonomy): domain Eukaryota; kingdom Metazoa; phylum Chordata; class Aves; order Passeriformes; family Passerellidae; genus Zonotrichia; species Zonotrichia albicollis. Next base: position 9,573,087 of record NC_133836.1, on the reverse strand, counting down.
AAGGCTCTATCAGGAATGGTAAAAGTTTCATAGCAACACACACACACACACACAAAAACCCCAAAAAGATAAAAGCCATTGAATTATCTGTTAGGTTTTTATTGTTTTTAAGGAGCTTGGAGTTTTTGCTGCTTTAAAAAAATATTTCTTGCATGTTTCAATGAAGGGGATTCAGTTTTGAAAGGCCAACCATATGGAGGCAATATTGGGTTTAAATACATGAGAATGTTTTTAAATGAGTTCTTCGCCCTGCAACGATATTTGAAAGCTGTTCAAAATCAAGCAGCGAGAGCGAGAAAAAGGCAATTCTCCTTTAAAAGCGAAGGAAAATTGGGAGTGGAAGGGAGGGGGGAGAAAATTATCTCCCCCGCTAGTGGTGGGGAACGCACCCACGGACGGATTTATAATTTAAAAGGCCAAAAAGCGAGGGGACCCCAGGTCCGCACCCCTGGAGCTGCAGCTCCTGCAGGCACGGCCCGTGCCCGTCCCTCCCTCCTTCCCTCTCTTCCCAAAGGTTTTTTCTCGGCTCCGGAGCCGAGGGCGAAGCGAGAGCGCGGAAAGTGCGCGGGGCGCTGCGGGAGCCGGGCCCGGGCCCAGCCCGCGGGGGCAGAGCCGCAGCTCCAGGGACCATTTAAGGCTTTTCTCTTCCCCTCCTCCTCCTCCTTTTTTTTTTTTTTTTTTTTTTTTTTTTCTCCTGGACTGTTGAGCTGTCTTGTTTGTTTGGGTTTTTTTCCTTGCTTTGGGAAGCGCCGCTTATGCATTTTTTAATCGATTTCCCTCCAGCTTGGAGCTATGGTTTCCTCAGAGCTGGAAAGGTTAGGGGGTAGAGCGAGGGAAAATAATAATAAAAAACCCTAAAGCATGTTTATTAAAACAAAGAGGGACCCAGCCATGGCAGCGCAGCCCAGCCCAGCAAAGCCTCCTCGATATTCTCCACGCCCAGACATAATTAAGCAGATATAAAAATATTCATAATTTTAAAAACAGAAGGTGTGACGACAAAAAAATAACCCCACAACTCAGAGCATTTGGCGATCCGTGGCTTCTAATTTCTTTTTTCTTATTTTTTTTTCCCCTTAAAAGAGCTTCTGAGAAGAAATGGAGCTTGACAGAACCAGGCCGCGGTGGCTGGATGAAAAATGCATCTCCCTTTGCTAAAGTAGCACCGAGTGGGGTTTGCGGGAGGAAAAAGCAGAAGGAGGGGGGACATTTTATAAAATAAAATAAAATAAATGAAATCACCACCCTCTGCTTTTGTTCCTGGCCCTCCCCGAGCCCGAGGAGCGCTGGGCAGAGCAGCCCCCGCTGCTTTCCCCGCCGCTGCCGAGGCCTCGCGGTGCCCCCGCTCTCGCTGTGCCTCGCTCACGCACCCGCACACACGGACGGACAGACCGAGCCCGACGGACAGACATGGCAATGCAAGAGCCGTTACCTTGCTCGTTGAGTTCCATGCAATCAATGCATCTCCACATATATAATGTGTGGCTCTATTTCCCCCGTTTGCAATGGAAATTACAATGGGATCAGGCTTCTCGTGTGCATATTTCCTTTTATTTATTTATATTTGCGGATCAGCATGTGAAAACACAGCCTGGAAGAAAAAAATCTATCCAATGCAAGCCTGCTTCTCTCTCTCTCTCTCTCCTGCTCTCTCCAAACACTTCCAGGTTGTCAGACGCGCTAGAAAGGATCCTGAGACCAAGATAATGCCCCCACCCCCACCCTTTTCTCAGCCTGATCTGATGCAGTTCTCCCCAGCGCACTCTCGCTGCTGCCCAGCTAAAAATAATTTAAAAATTAAAAATAATCATTTCAAAAAAATTAAAAATAAAAAAGAGAGAGAGAGCGCGAGAGGGCGAAAGAGCGGAAAAAGAAAGCAGCACCCTCTCGGAAAAAAAGAAGAAGAAAAAAGTTTCTGGCGGCGGGCGAGCCCCGCTCCTCCGGGCAGGTTCGCGGCGCTGCCGCCGTGCGCGGAGCCGGGCGCGGGGCGCGGAGGAGCCGAGCGCAGCGCGGAGGTGACGTGGGCTCGTCCAGCTCCGCTCGCCAAGTGCCGGGACCCGCTGCCCAACCAGCTGGGATCCTGCTCCGGAGAGACTCCCTCTCCCACAGCCCTCCCTCCCGCCCCCTCCCCCCCAAACCTCCTTTTCCAGCCTATTTTTCTGGCCGGCAAACAAGAACAAGGCACAAAGACAATCATCAAACTCCCCAGCAACCCTCCCCCTCTCCTTTACCTCCTTCCCCGCTCCCTCCCTCCTTCCCTCCCTCCCTCCTCCATCCATCTCTCCCAACCAAAGAGAAAATTCAGCGGCTGGGAATATCCTGCCCCCCCAGCCCTAAATAAACCGCTGGCCGAGCTAACCTCGCACCACCCCCAGTTCCCCCTCCCGCCCTCACAGGCAGCCCGGAGGTGTGGATTTAAACCCGGCTCGAAATTTGCTGCTGCTCACAGAGGCCTTTTATTGGGGGGTGCGGGGTGTTCCCCTAAAATAGATTTTCCTAATGAGTGCATCCCCCAAAAACAGCGGCGCGGCGGCACCGAGGCCCCGGGCTGTGTGCGCGGGGCTGTGTCCCTTGTCCCCGCTTGTGGCCGCATCCAGGCTCCTTCCCCTGCCCTTTGCCATCCTCTTCCTCACCCCTGGCCGTGCTGCCACGACCGAGGGCCGCAGCCCCCCGGAGCTCAAATAATCAAGCCGTCAGCGTGGAGAGGGGCTGCGGGTTTATCTGCATCTTCCTTCGCTCTCTCTCTTTCTTTTTTTTTTTTTTTTTTTAATGTATTATTGGGAGGGTAAAGTTGAATAGGTCAGCGCAGGGTAAACAGCCTCCCTGTCGCATTCTGCAGGCTGAAGAGAACCAGATTGGCGAGGCGGATTTTTGATAAGACTCGGAATAAATGGCATGGTTCTGATCTGCTCTGCCCACCCTTCTCCTCCTCCTCCTCCTGCTGCTGCCCCCACCTTCTGCTCGCCGCTCTGTCCCATCCAAAAAAAAAAAGATCCCTCACTCTTTTCTGCCTCTCAGACAATTTCTCTTTTTGTTGTTGTTGTTTTTTTGGCGTTTCGAAGAAATTTTCAGCAAATCCACCCTCGCAGGGCGCGATAACACCGGAGCCCTCTGAAAGTTTGAGGTGAGGAAGGGGAAGGTCTGGGGGCTCTGAGCGGCTCTCGGGGAGGGGGGCGCGGCTGCGGATGAAGTTTGGCATCTCCCAAACCCTTCCCATGTGCACGCCAGTCCCAGCAGCTACTTGAGAAGAAACAGCCAACAGTAAACGCTCGCAAATAAGAATAATAAAATAACTGCACTTGTAGCCGCAGAGAATAAGCCAGAGAATGCTACTTAAACAAACAGAGCCAAGCTTGTCCCATATTTCATTATTTTTCGAGGAGAAACGAGCCGTGCAGTGCTTCCAAACACAAATAAACCAGGCAGCAAAGCGGGCGCTCATTGCCCTGCGGGGAAAGCGGCGAGGGAGCCCCGGCCTGGGGCGAGCGAGGGCTCCGAGGAGCCTTTCCCTGGCCTGGGCTCTGCTCCGAGCGGTGCAAACCCGAGGGAAAAGCGGGGAAAGGCAGCGGGAAAGGCGGGCAGGAGGTGCGGGAAAGCCGCGGAAACACGCGGGGAGCGCGGCCGGCCCGCACCGCACGTGTGCCGCCAGCATCCCCGAAAGGACAGCGGGGTTTCCTTAAAAAAAAACCGAGCAAAAGCAACGAGGAGAAAGGTTTCTGGCAGAGAAAAATAGCTTCCCTCCCCTGGGCGGAAAGGAAGGGAGAAGTGAAAATGCTGAAGTTCGGAAGAGGCGAACCCGAGCACGGCCGCTGCCTAGAAAAGCACTCACCTCTCCAGTGCCAAACTAGCTCTCAAACACCTTGAAGACAAGTTGAAAACGATGCAAATAAATCGAATTTATTTCCGTCTGCAGGTTGGGGGGGGAGGAGTGGACAAGGAGGGAAAGAAAAAAAAAAAAAAAAGAAAAAAAAAAAAAAGAAAGCAGCTGGGGAAAAAAAGAACGGCAAATTCAGGCTCCCCCAGGACTGGAAGGGCAAGGCGAGGAGCCTTCCAGCTCGAAGCCGGTTTGTGGTCTCAGACAAATTAAATATTACTGTTTATTACCGGCCATACTCCGATAAAATAAAGAGAGTTCAAGGCGATAGCTGCTATCTCACGAGCTTTGCTCCTATAGGACACGGAGACGTCACCAACCACGCAACTGGCCTATTCTGTCATGGTTGACTGCAGCAGTAATGGAAGGTTAATTTGTATTATTCTCCTCTTTTTAAAGCTCTATCAGGGAGATTCCTGTGCCTTTTTTTTTTTTTTTTCTTCCCAAAAAGAAACCCATTCGGTGAAATGCAAAATAACCGTGTCTGGGTGTGTGCGACCTCTATATGATGTATGTTTATATATATAAATATAGATATTCACGAGGCAGACTTAGACATGCGGGTGTGAGGGGTTTTATAGCATATCCTAGCAGGAACTGAGCCGCTGGAAATGTCAGGGAAACCCCCTCATCCTTGAGCAGAAAAGGAGCAAAACAGAAACAAAACTCCCTGTTCACCACAACTTAAATAATCCAACGGGATTGGCATTATTCAGCTGAATTTCTTTTTCTAAACAAATAATTCTGTGAGAGTGAGCAGGAAACTTGTCCAATGAACGCTCAGGCGCCTCTGGAAGCAAGCACGCTGGGCTATATATAGTAAATGATAACCTGGTTATTTGCACGGATTCAAGTGTGCTTCGGGAACCAATTATTTGCTCTGATTAAATAAAAAAATACAGGGAAAAAAAGAAAAAAAAGTAGCAAGTCCAGGCGATTATTTGCCAAATGAGATTGACAAGGAGAGAAAAAAAAAAATATCAAAACCCTCCAGATCACTCCAAGTGCAGCCAGAGATGCCGCTGGCGCTGCCCCGTGTCCCAGGTCTCCTTTAATCTGGAGGAATTTTAGGAGGCACACGCGGTGGTAGCAGGAAGATTTCACTCAAATTTTAAAAATTAAAAAATAAAAGGAAAAAAGTAAAGGAAAAATAAAAGGAAAAATAAAAGGAAAAAAATAGAAGGAAAAAATAAAATGCACATACATATATAGAGAAAAAAGTGCTAAAGCGTTTTTCCCTCCTACAGAAAAAGAGAGGAGGAGAAACAGGGAGCGAGGAATTAAAGAGCAGCAGCCGAGGAAGAGCGAGGAGCGGTGCGGGAGCCAAGGTGAGTTCCCAGCGGGCATCGCAGCCCTGCCCGGCCCGAGGGGCTGGGGCAGCACCCCCAGCCCTGCCCTGAGCCCCCCGGGCCCAGCTTTGAGGGGTCTGGATGAACCAGGCCTGCTGGAAAAGCACTAGCAAGGATGGAGGAAAAAAATTAAAATTAAGGGGGTTAGGGAGGGAAAGACCCCTTTAACCCTGGTGCGCCACATTTGTTGGATCTGGCCGTGCCAAATGTCCGGGATGGAAGGAAAAAACCCTGAGAGAGGGGAAAAACCCACCGAGGATGGTTCTTTAGCAGGCACCGAGCGCCCAAAGGATAGGACCCCACGCAAAATGAGAACTGCAATATTCTCCCCCGCAGCCGGCATCACCTCCTGGTGTCCCCTGAGGTCCCCGCCAGCCCCGAGGGATGGGAATCGCTGTCCCTGCCTGCTCCCGGCCTCCGAGGCTGGAGCAGCGCGGATCCTGCTGCTGCTGCTGCCGGGGAATGGCAACGGCGAGGATGAGGGGCCACAGAACCGGCACAAGCAGGAATGCAGATAAAACCACCCAAAAATGCAGGTATTTAAGGCAAATTCAGGTTCTTAAGGGAAATAGAGTTATTTAAGGCAAAAACAGGTATTTAAGGCAAATACAGGTATTTAGGCACAGATGTGCAGACGTGAGTGCGGACACCCCATTTGCAAACGCCCCCACACACGATGCCTCTTCGCTCAAGCCTTTAAGCGATTTTATATCCCATTATTCCATATATTATTTATTTGGTATCTCTAGCAGTATGACCGCACGAGTGCTGCGATCCAAGAGTTCCTCGTGGATAAACGCGGCTGTTTGTGCACGGGAACACCCCCAGGCACAGCACAAAAATCGCCTGTGTGGATGTGCAGGTGATGAGATCTTCACCAACACTTGCCCAACAGCTCGAGCCATCCCTGCCCCATCCGCTGTTTGGTTTTATATGGATATTTCCATTTTACCCGGGGTTTAAAGAGGGATTTTTGAGTGCACACAAGCCTTAATGTGCCCCCACCCTCCTCACAGCTCAGTGGGAGTGGGCGCAAATCTGCGCGCCAGCAGAAGGCGGGCGAGCGGATCGGCGTGGATGCACCGCCTATGCACCACAGATATATAAATATATATTTATATATTATCTAGAAATACAACTCCCCCGCATTTTCCAGCAGCCACGGCCCCAAACACGGTGCAGCACTTACCTGGGTGGGGGTGGCGGGTTTGTGGCTGTTTCCCCCCGATTTCCGTGCAGCCCTGCCGGGCTCGATCCCGGTTTTTCAGCTCCCCGGCCGCACTGCCCGGCCCCGGCGAGCCCCGGCTCTGGAGCCCCGCATGGCCCTCCGGAGCCCCGGGCACGGTGTCCCCGGCTGTCCCCGCAGCCCCGGGCACAGTGTCCCTGGCTGTCCCCGGAGCCCCGGGCAGGGTGTCCCTGGCTGTCCCCGGCTGTCCCCGCAGCCCCGGGCAGGGTGTCCCCGGCTGTCCCCGCAGCTCTCTCCGTGCGGGATTTGCCGCAGCAAGGGGATGGATGGCCGGGGTGCCGGCTCGCAGTGGGGTCGAGGTGTCAGCAGTAAGAAATAGTGCCGAGCGTGAACTCGCTCTCCCCCCGCCCGCCCTCCACACCCCTTTAAAATCACTTTTTGGGTCGGCTGAACCAAACCGAGGAGGTTTTTGCGTTTCTCTCGCGGCTCCTCGGCGGCCGCCCTGCCCAGGGACGCCCGGCTGGTAAAGCACAGAGACATCAGCACTTGTGGCTTCCCAACGCTAATTTTTTTCTCCTTGCCATAATTTCAGAGAAAAGCAGCTTCCTCCTAGCAGGGATTATTATTTTTCCTTTCCATTTTTAGATAATTTACTTCCCCTCTCGGACCAGTTCTCTCTTTGCTTTTATTTCCCTTTTGTTGGCCGCTTTTCTCTTTGGCGAAATACGCACCTGGGAGCAAACAAGTGTTTAAAATAATCCTCCTCTCTGGAAGCATTTTTGTCCATTCACTTATTTGGTTTTGGGGGTTTTTTTTTGGTTTTTTTGTTTTGTTTTGTTTTTTTGGGGTTTTTCACCCAATTGTTTCCTATTTTATTTCCCCTCAGCCATGGGGGCAGGGACTGACTGCATTGATCTGAGAGCTGGTATCAACAAAATATTTGTATGAAAGTCCCTCCAATACAGTTCTGTGGTGTCATTATTTCCATTACAAAATCCTGCATTTAGTGCTGGAGAATTGCTTTAGACGAGCCTTCGGGGGTAGATACCTGGCTCGAGCTTTTTTATTTTTTAATTTTTTTTTTTTTTAATTACAGGTGAATAGCGTTTTTCTTTTAAAGTTTGTGGTTTCGGCTGTTTTGGATTTGGTTTTTGTTGGCTTGTTGGTTTTTTTTTTTTTTTTCCCGCCCTTCTGGCTACCTTAAAAAAAAAAAAAAAAGTTTACAATTAAAACCCTTTTCCCCTCCCTGAGCCCATTAATTTCCCAGGCGAGCTGCAGGCTTTAGAACAGTGACGAAAATGAAAAAGAGGGAGCGGGGCAGAGGCAGGGCTTGGCTTGGCGAGGCGCGGGCACGGCGCTGCCCTTCCGCACCTCCCACGCGTGGGGTGAAAATCCCTTTTCCTCCTGGATCCCCAAATCCATCCCTAATGGAGCAAAAGCGATCTAAAAGGGAGAAAAATCTCTCAGGGAGGGGAGTCTGGGCACACAGGACCCCACCACTCCCTCCCCAGGTTTTCCCCAGTGTTGTCCAGAGGGAATTGGGCTGAATTTCTCTTTGCGCCCATTATCGTGGGTGAATTTTTGGCACGGGGTGTCGGTGGGATCCCCGCTCCAACCAGGGCGTCAATCAGGGCCTTATCTCGGCCCCGAGGAGCAAATAAAAGCTGATAAGGCCTTCGCTCTCTTCTCTCCCTGGGAAGAAACGAAATGGGGGCAAAAAAGGGGAAATGTTCAGCTCCCCGTGCCTCTCCCTGACCGCGATCCTGCCTGACCTTGAGGGGGTGGCAAAAGGAGCCGGATCCGCAGGGTTTGAGGCAGACACCGATAAAAAGCCTCGCAGCATCACCTGTGGGTGTTTTCCCTTCCCTCGCCCTCCCGAGCAGAGGAGCCCTGGGCAGGGGGGATCCCAAGGGCATCCCCAGTTCCCTCATCCCGGCCCAATTTCTTCCTCCCTTTCTCTCCAACTCATTTTTCTTTCTCTCTTTCCTCCTTCCCAATCCCTCTCTCCTTTTTTCTTCCCCATTTTCCGTTTCTCCCCCCTTTTCTCGCCCCCTGCCCTGAATAACGCTGGGTGACAGCGCAGCTCGGCCGCTCTGGGATTCCCAGATTTTCCTTTGTATTCCCGGCTATCCGCGAATTTTGGGAGCAAGAGACGCTCCCAGGGAGGCGGGAGAGGGCTGTGGGCTCGGCCTTGGACGGGTATCACGGGCATCCTAAAATCCATTTTTATCTCTGCGGGAAAAATACAGATTACATCAATAACCCAAAGAGTTCTTGAGATTTCTTTTGTGTGTGTGTTCAGAAAATGTTAAATATCAAAAAATTATCACAGGAGGAATAGAAAAGAAAAAAATGAGCATTTCCCCTCTTGTTCCAGGTCTGGGTGAGGGTTTAAACCCAAACTGCAACTTCAGGGCCCTGAGGTACCCGAGTGCAGAAGAGAAATCGCTTTTGGAGGGGCAGAGCCCCGCGGGTTATCAGCGATATCTGGGAGCAGTGGGATGCCCTATCCCACTTCCCGAAGTGTCAGGGAGTTAATTCTGAGGCTAGCAGGTATCTCCCCTGGAGAACTTTTCCACACAAACAAAAGTAGGAATCAGGGCTGAATATTTGGGTGGTACTCGGTGTGGTAAATCTGATTTTTTTTATAAGCCCGCATGTGCTTCCATCCATACAATCCTATGGATTTATACCCCTTCCACGGATATCAACAGCTCCTGTTGATACGTGCTTCTCTGTCCTGTGGTTTTGGGCACAAAAATTTTCTGTTTTCACCCCGCTGGAGAAAATTTCAGGAGCTCGTTTTGTTCCTGCCTGGGATTTTTGGGGTGCAGCCAGGCGTGTTTACCTGCCCCGTGTGTGTCTGCCAGGCTGCCACCACAGGGCCTGCGGGTTGATGCTTTTACCAGCTCATTTTGCCTTGAAAATCGTTCATTTCCAACGAAATATTCTTTAGAGGGGGAAAGGAGCTCTCGAACATCCGCACAAAAAAAGCTCCCAAAAAAAGGAGCCGAGCCCGGGTCCCCCCACAGGCTGCGGGCACAGGAGCCACCAACCTCCCCTCTCCGGGGGCCGCCGTGCAAGACAATGTCTATTTTCTGTCATTAATAACTCGTTTCTTCCTTTAAAAAAAAAAAAAAATCTCCTTTGGATCCAAGATTGTTTTTATGATTCAGTCGGACAAGACGGAACACATGTTAGTTTAAGCAGGTTCATGAAATAGCTGTAAATCAAATAAAGTTTACGAGTTTAGCAGGAAATACTGAAAAGATGAGGGGGAGGGAAGAAAAAAATCCGCCGAGGCAGAGAGCAGCAGGCTGGAATAGTCGGTGGAGTTCTGTCCTGCTCTGTGTTTCTCTCTGTTCTCTTGTGCATCTTGCCGATTAAAGGCCTCGAGACCCCGTGTTGGCGCCAAGTGGCATGTTATTAATCAGTTATCCCGAGGTTCAGTCCACAGAAGAGAGAAATTTAATCACCAGAAACCAGACCCGACATAAAAGAGAAATCTAAAATCAATTCCCTCCCGTCGTCCCGTCTCCCCCTCCCCTTCCCCACCTCCGAAGCGAGCACAACGAGCGGCAGCAATCAAGATCGCGCTCCCTCTGCCTCTTAATTGCGGCGGGAGAACCGCAAATTTCTCCGAGCTTTTCCCCGAAAAGAACTTGGAAAAAAAAAAAATAAAACAACTACAGAAAAAAATTCCCAAAGACCCGCAACAAGTTTGTCATTGATCTCGCTATAAAAACGTGATGGGGGAGGAATATCCCAAAGCGGAGCCTTTTATATAATGGAACCGGGGGCTATGGGACGGGGGGTGCGGGTGTAAATCCCATTTATCGCGGGGGAAATGTTCTTTGAAGGCTCCCAGGCCTGCGGGGAGGGGTCCCCTCACCCCAGATCCCCCCAGGCTCTGCCTCCTTCCCCCAGCCCGGGTTTCCCTCCAGGACAGGAATTCTGAGGGAAATGGGGGTCTGGTTTGGTGTCCCCCCAAAGCTGAAGGCGCTTGTGGACACCCCGATGTTGTCCCCACGCAGCCCTTCCTGCCAGGGCGTTTTGGGGTGGGAATTCCCAGATTTGGGTTCGGACAGGAAAATAAATCCTCGTTCCTCCTTGCTGGCCCGGGACAGGGCATGGGGGACGGTGCCACCCTCGGGAAGGACCGGAGGTGACAGCAGGGCAGAAAGGACCAGAAAAAATCCCAAAATAACCTCGCTCGGAGTGCAGGGAAAAGGGAGAGCGGTGGGGATGGGCCCCGCAGCTTCCACGCGTGTTTCTATGGGGTCACCCCATCCCTGTTCCCTGCCGGGGTCGCGCTTGTCCCCCCGGGCGGCCTGAAGGGCACCCGCAGGAGCCAGGGCTATATTTGGAAAAGAATTTGGAAACCCTCCCAGTAAATGTGCGCGAAAGGCACCGGGCCCCTTCCCCGAGCCCCCCGAAGATCGCCCCACGCCCCGTGGCACCGCTGCTCCTCTCCATCCCCGTGCTGGTTCCTCGAAAGAGAAACGACTCCACAAAAAAACCCAGCTCAAAGTTTCGCCTGCCCAAACCCCAAGAGAGGCGATTTCACCCCACGCCAGCCAAAGCTCTCACTCGGTGCCAGCCAGATTTGCCTGCTCTGCCCTAAAAAACAAAAATAACAGAGGGAGAGCTGCGGGCCTGGATCTGGGGGGATGAAGGGCGAGGGGGGAACAGCTGCCTCTCTGCCCTCTTTCCAACCCAGCAAAACCGCTTGGCGTTTTTTTTTAACGAAAACCATATTTCCCCCGCATTTTTCTCTTCCCCAACAGCCTCTCAAAAAAACCTAGAAAGCAGCGCTGCGAGTTGATGGGTTTCTTTTCCCCCTCCACGCTCTATCTGCTCGTTTTCCTACAGCCCAAACAGCCTGGAAACCACAGAAAAAATAATCAAAGTGCAGCATGTTTTCCCACAGTAGGAATTCATGTTAGCACTCTCTCCACGTCTTGATCCTCCCTTTGCGTGTGGGGATGCGGGCGGAGATGCCTTCAGATGCACAGGCACAGATGCAGGGAGAGATTTTTGGGGTGTCCAAAAAACACCCAGCCCCAGCACGGCCTCGGGGGGAGGATGGGTCTGAGAATTTTTATGTAAATTCGGGAATTTCAGTGCAAAAGGGGGAGTGGGGCCAGCACCCACCCACCCAGCAGCCCGGGGGTGCCCCTTCCCCACTCGGAATTGCCCCAAAAACTCCTCGGCTCCTCTGCCACCTGGCCGAGCCCCCCCAGCAGCATCACACCGGGAAAAAAGGGTGAAAATAAGAGGAAAGGTGAATAATAATTCATGTTAGAACTCTCTCCATGTCTCGATCCTCCCTTTGCGGGTGGGAATGCGGGCGGAGATGCCTTCAGATGCACTGGCACAGATGCAGGAAGAGATTTTTGCGGTGTCCAAAAAACACCCACCCCAGCACGGCCTCGGATCTGAGCATTTCCATATAAATTCTGGAATTTGAGTGCATAAGGGGGACTGGATCCAGCTGCCACCCACCCAGCATCCCGTGCCTTCCTGCGTGCCCATGGGTGCCCCTTCCCCACTCGGAATTGCCCCAAAATCTCCTCGGCTCTTCTGCTACCTGGCCGAGGCCCCCAGCAGCATCACACCAGGAAAAAAAGGGTGAAAATAAGAGGAAAATTGAAATTTTGGATTCCCCACCCAGGCAGACCGCGGTGGGCACCGGGGGAAAGAGAGGCGAGGGGAGAGGGCTCGTTCTGCGGCAGGAAAGGTTTTTCCAAACCCCCCTGGCTGTCAAGCCCATCCGAAACTCCTCCTCTGTCTGCGGAGCGGCTCCGCTCCCCCTCCCGGCTCCCGCAGCTGGGCGGCGTAGGTAGCTCCAGATAAGTGAAAGTGGTATTTTTATAGGCTGATAAAAGGGACTTATCTCGGCTTTCCCGAATCTGACAAAGATTCCCTAATTGGTCATTTGCCCGCAGCAGCCTGCCCCAGCGCAGGGCCCGCCTGACGCTATTTTCAGCCTCCTGCGGGGGTGTGGAGCCACAGGTACCCCCCGGGATGCTGCTGCTCCCCAAATCTTCCCTTCCCAAATCCAGTCGCAGCTCCTGCTCGCTCCCAGCCGCCCGCACGGGCTGGGGGAGCCGCGGAATTCCCGCATTCAGGAATCACAGAGTGATTCTCCCACACAGCATCACCTCGCCAGGGTGGCTGTGCCTCTGACCACCCTCTGTGTCCCGCTGAGCACACCCATAATCTGATTATCCGGCATTTTAGCGATATCAAATACATGTTATCGCACAAATACGTTTTATCAGCTGGGAAAAAACGCCCCTATCACATGTAAAAGCAGATTCAAGCAGACAAAAGCTCTGTGCAGACAGAAAACGGGGGTGATGCTGAGTTCTGCTCCAAAGCTTCCTCCTCCAGCCTCCAGCTGCCAAAATGAGATGGAAATGGAATCCCTGGGATTAAATACAAACGGCAAACCAGAGATACACCACATTTACACCCCAGCTTCCCAGGCAGCCCAGGTTCCCCTGAAAAAGGTTATTACAACCACCTCACCACCAACTCTGCTCCACACATCAGCTGAGATTTTTTTCCTTCCACTGCATTTTAGTCAGCAGGCTACTAAAAAAAAAGAAAAGAAAAAGAAAAAAAACAAAAAACCAACCTATCAACCAAACAAAAAACAACCACAAAAACCCCCAAAAAACCCAACTGAAGAGGAGGAAATGCATTTCTGCACACCCAGAGCTTGCAGCCAGTTGGCACCACAAGCCTTGAAGCGTGCTGGGAAGTCGCTTATTTAGTCACCCACTAAACTTATTTCTCATTTTCCTTTTTTTTTTTTCCCTCTGTGGAAGGGGGAAGGGCATCTGGATTAACAGCCCATCTGACCTACCAGTGGTGTTGGGACATGAATCAAACACAATCAAAGGCCCCAGTGTCAGCATTGGCTTGACCCCTACAACTGCTGGGGCTGGAGCTCGGCGGGGCCGGCTCTGGCCAGGGCAGGGTGAACCTTGCCCAGGGTTATTGGAGCCTGCCCAGGGCTCTGCCCAGCCCAGCCCAGCCCCGGGGCTGTGATTGGAGCCACCTCAGCCCAGAGGGGAGCAGGGCCCGTGGGGATGGAGCCCACCATGGCAGGGTGGCCCTGCTCCTGAGTGAAAACAGATCCCCCCAAAGCATCCACTCCAAACCATGGAGAAGAGGAAGGGAGGTGTGGGCTTACAGGGGTTTTCAGTAATTTTGGGGGGTTTTGAGTCTTTGTTTTTTCTTTTCATGCCTTTTTCCTTTCCAGGATTTTTAGGGTCTGATTTCCCTTGAGTGGGCAAGGCCCAGCCCCATGGGAAAAGTCAAATCTCAGCGCCACCCTGGGCACTTGGGACTCACATCCCACACAACGTCTCCAGACCTGGCTTTGAGGCTCAGCAGGTGCTGAAAAATGCTTTATTAAAGCCCAAATATCCCATGTCATCCTCAGACTCAGGATGGTACCCGAGCACCCCCTTTAACACCCTTTTCCATCACAGAAAGGAGGAAGGAGGAGCACATCAATTATTCCTAAATGAGGTCTCCAGAAAGAGAGTTGTTTGTCTGTAGGAGCTAATTTTGATAGGGGAATTTCAGAAAAAAAAAAAAAGGGTTATTTTTCTTTTCAGTGGACTTTCCCCACACTGAAAAAGGACACAAAAATCAGTGAGGGATCATCAGCAGGGAAAGCTGTTCTACCCTGGCTCTGCAGGAGCAGGCTCCAAAGGGGATGGACATGGTCCTGTCAAAGTTTCAAGCTCACCTTCCACTTAAATGTCATTTTTAATGGAAGTGGTGCAAGATCCGCTTCTCTCCACCAAGCCCAGCATGGGCTATTTTTATTTCTTGCATGCACACTCTAACTTAACATTGACTTGTGCTTTTAACCTGTTGTTCCAAATATATAGAAATGAAATCCTCCTATTAAAAAAAATAGATGCCAACACTCTCTCCACAACACTTGGCTCTCCAGCCTTACCAGGTGAGCTGGCATTAAATCCCGTTCCTGTGTTTTCTGCAGCTACAGGGTGGGAGGGGCTGATTCGGGAATGCCCAGTGAGAGCTGGGTCTGCCGGATCTGCTGGTGCTCCTCCTGGCATGAGTAGGGAGCCTGCAGCAAGGTTCCCATCAAAGCCAAGCTCAGCATGCTCAGAAATGAGCCTGAGAGGGAATTCAGAGTGGGGACACTCACCCAGAGCAGATCTGGGGCCAGGCAGGACTGTGAAGCTGCAGCTGCTGGAGCAGCCCTGGATGTCACTGCTGGACAGGCAGGGATGCTCAAACACCGTGCTGCCCACAGCCCTCCCTCTGCCAAAGCTTTCCTGCCACCAGCTCCCTGTGGAAATTGGATTCCAGAGCTCAGCTGCTGCCCCAGCTGCCTGTCAGACACCTCCTGTGGCCAGAGAGGCTCCTCAGCTCAGCCAGAACAGGGCCTGTAGTCACTGGGATGGGCAGGAAGGACAGGAAGGCAAGGATGGATAGGAAGGACAGATCTCCCCATGGCAAACCCCACAACTGCAGGGCCAAGACCTCACCCTAAGGATGATCCAGCCAGGATCATCCTGCCAAAAAATTTCCATCCATGGCTTCACTTCAGACCTGAACATATCAGTTCTGTGCATGTGTCACCAGTGTCATGACACAGCTGTGAGAAAACATCGAGAGGATTTAGTGTGGGATGCAAATTCCCACATTTCAGACAGTTTGGGTGCAGGAGCTGCTGCTCATCCCAGCCAGCAGAGTCCCAGATGGATCAGTGGTGTCTGTGCAGTCCCTAGTGCATGCTGTCCTCATTGCACATCTGTCCTCAGGGCCAGCAGCACATCCCACACTTCCAGAGCTCCCCAAATCAGCATCCAGTCATGTCAGCCCTGATTTTGCCTAGGAAAGGCAAAATTTCAGGGTCTCTGACAGAAAATTCCAACATCTCTGTGTGATTTTGAGCCCTTTTTTGAATTGTGAACCTATCTGTAAAATGACAGAGTAGTCTGATGCCTTTGTGATGCCATTTGGGTGGGAAAAGTGCTTTGATATTTCATGGTGAGCTCATCCTCACTGAAAATAAGGAATTTCAGCATCACAAAAAGGACAGGAAGAGAGCAAAACAACCTCTATCCATTCCCTCCCAGCCCCTCTTAATTTTATCCAGAGCACAGAGCTGGCTGCTTCAGCAAGGCTGGGAGCTCTAATTTGGATAAATCTTTCTGGCAAATGCTCTAAATCCATCTGCTTCCACACACACGGTGGAACTGAAGCCTGAGATAGCTCTGACTGCCACTGCTGCCTGAACTGAGAGCAGAGATTTCCCTTGATTTGCCTTCATTTCCAGAGATTTCCCTTGCAATCAAAGGGTGCAAAAGAGAGAAACAGCCTTGGGACTGCAGGAAACAGGAGCAGATTTGCCTTGAGAACGAGTCCTTCAGGCTGGTTGGTCAGGCTGGAGTGGTGCTTGGGGCTTTTTCAAGCATCAGAGAGGGCTCCAGCAGAGGCACAAAGTGGCTGCTGTGTGCTCAAAAACCACGATGGATCTCCAGCCCTGAGCCAGGTTCTCAGGCCAGGACCTTGAGGAAACCCTTCACAAAGCCTGGTTTCCCTCTCAGAACTCTGATTTTGGTTCTAAACCATCAATCCAGGGCCCCACAGCTGGTGGGGGACTCATGTAAGGGAAAAAAGCAGCTCCAGCAAAGTTAGACCTAATTTCCCAAAAAAACCTGGGGTGTTACAGGGCTGAGGGGCATGGAGGTCCCTCACCCATCCCAGCATCTCTGCAAAGCTCTGCAGCCTTTCCAGTCCTCCTTCCACAGAAAGTCCTCAGCACACATTTGGAGCAGTTTACAGGATGATGATGACAATGTGTTTCTCCTAAATAAAATCCATTTTTAAAGAGTACATATGCAATTACTTTGTGTTTTGGCCTGTATTCAGGAAAGAATTTTCCCTCGGGTCAGATTTGGCAGGGACTGATGGGGTTTTCTTGCTTTTCCTCTGTAGGGTGGGCCATGGTCCACTTCCTAAGATGGTCTGGACATTTTCACCTCACAATTTCCCTGCTACTGCTGAGACCCAGGACACTGGCAATGCCCTTGATCTCTCCTGCATGTTCAAGGTTTTGTGGCTTTTGGTCTTTTGTACTAAGGGTCTTAAATTTGTTATAGGGTGTTGGGAAGTGTTTTATGGCCTGCAGCCTGCGGTGGATGTGCTGGGAACCCCTCTGGATTAAGCATGGGCACCTGGAATTGTGAGAGTTTGTGCTCCAAGGGGCAGGTGGGTCCTTGCCAGGCTGTGCCAGCCCTCCCTGGTCCTGCAGGAGCTGGGCTGTGCCATCTCACTGCCAGGAGCTGCACCCCAGCAGGGCCAGCTGGGACATCTCCCCCTGCTCTCATTCGAGGTGTGACTCCTATAAACCAAGGTGAGAGGGGGGATTGGCACCATAAACAAGGTGGAACTCCTGGGACTGGGAAATTACAGAACCTGGCCCCTGCTCCTGTCTTGCAGGACACTTCTCCTCCTCCAGACCACACTGGTTACTCCAGCTCACCTGAACTCAGAAGAAAGGGCTTTAGAGAGTCCTGCATAGCTTGGTCCTAAATCACTGAATTTCAGCCCAGGCAAAACCAATTCCTGTGGATCAGGGAGACTTTAGGGGTGAGGCATCATTCTAAAGTTCTGCCTGATCTGAGTTCTTCTGCTGCTCATGTTCCATTTACATCTCACCAGCACCAGCAATTTTGTTTAAGGCTCCTTCAGATCCCTACAATCTCCCACCTAGCTCCAAAACCACCTCCAGAAACACAAAATTCCCAGTGGATTTGGGACAGGATTGCTGGTGGGTGTCCCTGGGATCAAAGGCTGCATGCTCAAGACCTCGGCCATGTCCTGAGCTCCACTGCTCAAACAGGCTCTGCACAGCCAGGAAATCTCTCCAACCTGGCCCCAGAAACACCCCCTGCTACCAGACCCAGTGTGCAGCACAGATCCATTTCCCCCTTATCCCCCAAAGAGAAAAACAAACAAGCACACAAATGCCAAAACATTAACTACTCCCCAAATTACTCAGCCTTCTGCTAATTAGTCAAAATTTACAGCAGCTGCACTACTGGAAGTGAGCTCAGCCTTTAGCCCTGGAAATTCCTGGGGAGGATAATTTTCTACAGTTTTTCTGGACTTACAGAAATCTCCAGGAATGTTCCAACATACTAACTAACTTCAGCAGCATTTCTAAGCCTTCTTTATTCTGCTCCTGCTGGGGGAACTGTGGAGATCACAGCCATGAAATCCACAATTGCCTTCTCTCCCAAAGGCTCCTGTACATGGCAAATCCAGGGATGTGTGTCTTGAGGACCACAGAGTAGGGCTGTGGAGCTCTCTGCCTGCTGTTTACACCTCGTTCATCAGCTCTTCTTGATCTGCTCAGAGCCTGCCAGGGGTTCCCCACTTTTGGATTTCGTGTCCCAGTTTCCTGGTGGAATTAGCAAGCAGTGTGTGCATCCTGAAGGCTGGGGCTCGACAGAACATAATTAAATGTGGTTTGGGTTTTTTTTGGTTTTTTTTTTTTTCGTTGGCAGGATGAGCTCTAGATCTGTTTGTCACTGCTCTGGGTAATACGAGCCTGGATAACACAATAATTCACCAGGCTGAGAGTGCAGCATCCATCAGGGATTGCCATCACCCACCTGCCTGATGGGTCTCAGAGAGACAACAGGGCTTCTGTAAATAAAATGTAAATAAAATATAAATAAATTATAAATAAAATGTAACCACCCATCTGCCATGGCATTGCCCAGCAGATCATTTGGCCACATTGAGTCCCCAGCTATTCCAACAGACTTTCCTTCCTGGGTAATCCTCACCCATTCACAACCCACTTTCTGCTCCAGAATGGGAGACAAGCTGATAAAAATCTCCTGTGTGCTCCAAGAGTGGATCCTGAGGAACAGCAGGTAGGCAGCCAGGTAGACAGACAGACAGACAGACATGATGATAAGCCATACATCTGGCATGTGAGGATCATGGCAGTGGAATTACCATTCCCCAGCCAAGTTTCACGCTTTGGGGAGTTGTTTTGACATGCTGTCAATGCTGCACCAGAATAACCTGATTTATTTCCCCTGTTCTCTTTGAAAAGGTCTATTTGGTGCCATTTATTTTGCACTCACTTACTCGCCATCCTATCAGGAGGCGGGAGGTCAGCAGGGTCACTCCTGAGAGAGTATCACGTTCTGTACAGAATACAGAAAACTCTCCAAGTTAGTGGGAAGGGAAGAATTCGTGCTGGGGCCTCCTTTCAGCCTCTGCTCTCCCACAGTGGACTCAGAGACCTCTTCCCTTCCCACATCCTTGCTCTTCCTTTCAGATGGAAAAGCCAGCTCCACTGTCCCTGATATCCCACCAGTATCAATCCCTCCTCTGCTTCAGTTTTGCTTCATTTTCACCTCTGCTGATCCTTGGCTGGGAATTCTCAACATGTCCTTCGTGTATCACACAATAAAACCCTTCAGTCTTTCCTGTCTTTGGGTCTGAGATGGATGTTGGGTCCCGAGTGGCTGCCAGAGGAACTGGAGGCACAGCAGCAGACAGCAGAGAGATGCATTGCTCATTTCCACGGAGATCAGCATCATTACAGCTGCCTGAGGCATTTTTAGAGATAAAATGTGTGGTGAATACCCATACTGGAGTACACACACTTGTAAGCACAGTGCTCATGCTGGTGTCCAGCTTGGCTGGTGGCTGCACTGGTTTTGCTCTGGATGGCAAATCTCACATCCCTCCAGGCCCTCCTCAACTGGGCAGGAACCATGGAAGCCAAAAACTGTTGTGGCAGCAGATCTGGGGCTGAGACAGCCTGAGCTCACCCTGAGCCCACCCTGAACCCACCCTGAACCCACCAAGCACCGCAGCAAAGTGAGCTCTGTGGGCACAGCGCAGCAGCTCCAAAGGTAGGTGACAGGAGACAAACCACCCCCGAGTTACAGAAGATTTCCTTCTTCTGGAGCATCACATGGATGGGTCAGGAGTGAAAGTGGTCAGAGCCTGATGGCTCCATCAGCAGCAGGAGGAGCAGCCCAGGGAAGCAGAGAGCACAGGCAGCACTCCGAGGCACTCGAGCTCAGCAGCAGCAGCCCAGAGCAGCTCGGTAGCAAGGCAGGATCTCCCTCCCTGTGGATAAATCCTGTTTTATCGCTGCCTCCCGCACACAACCTGCCTTTTGCACTCTTCCCATCACTCAGGAGGGTTCCCTACACGAGGCTCTAGCAGCACAATTTTCACTGGAGGCTTCAGCTGCCACCTTCGCTTTGTTTGGCTCCTTAGCTGGGGACATCAGAGCCCAGCCCGAGGGGGTGAGCGGGCATTAGCTCAGGAATAACAGAGCTGGAATAACAGAGCTCCGGGCACAGCTGAGAGGCAGCGCTTGACACTTGTCTCCCTCCATCCCCACAGCCCTGCCCTCGTGCTGCTCCAGCCTGGAGGCTCCATCCCGTTAATCACCCTCACACTTGATAGCTCCTGCCTGCCCGGCCCTGCTGGGTTTCCCAAACACACGGAGCTGCTCCTCCCCAGCCAGGAGTGAGCGGCTCACAAGGCAGTGGAGCACTGCCGGAGTTATGTATGCATGAGATAAGCATGGGGGAAAAGCATAGGCATTTGTGCAAAGATCCCCTTCCCCTCAGCACAGGAGAAAAGGTGACCTCATTGGCTCAAAAAACCCCCAAAAACCCCAAAAGAAAATACCCCAAAAACTCATTAAAAATAAGAAGCCACCAGTCAAAAGTAGAAAGAAAACATTACTAGAAATAGAATTTTCATTCTGTTTTTATAAAGACTGGCACCCCAGAAGAAGCAGTCCAAGAACCCAGGATCATGATCTAAAGCAACACAAAAATAGCCACGGAGTCCAAGGGAAAAGAGGGAGATATTTCCAGCCTGCAGGCTGCAGAATTCCCTCTGGAAACGCAGACGGGTTTGCTTCATTTCCTCTTCAGCTTTTGCTGAAATATCCAGCAGCACAAAAGCCCCCTCTCTGCATCGAGAACACAACTGTTGAGTGCATAAGCTCTCTCCAATCACACCAGGCACTTCTCCATTCAGCATCCATCCCTGCTTCAAGCGGAGGGAAAGCTGAACTGAAGATCTGATTTTGTTCTTTATTTGCAAACCTGCTTGTCTTTCAAAGGCATTTCAGCTAGGAAGCTTCAGTGAATGAGAGAAGAAACCCCTCGGCAATTCCTGCATCTGCCCAGAGCCAGGACTTCCCCAGAGGAGGATCGGAGCCCTGGAGGAGGTTTCTCCTCCTGTTCCCTGCTGACACGGCCTCTTCCCCCGTTCCCACTATTCAGCCGGAGCTCTCCCACATCCTTATGGAAATTCCAGCTGCTTTTCCAGTCTCTCCTACCCAGACCTGTCTCAGCTTCCCCTCACTGAGAGCTGCAAAGCTGCCCAAAGACCATTTCCGAGTACATGCGTACCTCTCAAATTAATGCAGTGGCTAGAAGCAAACAAACAAAAAATCAAATAAAGCGAGGGAGGGGAAATGACAGCTGAGCTTACAGATGAGTTTGCAGGACATAAACTGAGAGGCAGGACTGATAACCAGCACTGTAAAACTTGGCTTTACAGGGGAGGGAGGTGTGGGCAGCCTTCCTCCCCATTTCACAGCCCGAGGAGCAGGAGGGGGTGACGGCCCCATTGTGGTGAAACAATCAGGCTGGTTGAGATCCCCAAACCAACCTCTTGAAGACAAGAATTGAATGAATACTTCAGTACCCTGCTAATTACTCCTTTTATGATGGTGTTTCTGTTACCCCGAATGGAGGCTGCGAGGGGATTAGTAAATAACGCTTTCCTTTGTTAACCCGTCTACTTCTCGCTGCTCCGACACGCTCCAAAACAAACACGAATAAATAAAGGCTTCATTAGCTGCGCGAGGTGTCGGAACTCGGGCGCTGAGAGAACACCCGCAGGATTCCCTGTGCGGGATCTCTTCCCAGCAGCAGGGGCAGCAGGAGGGATCGCGGGATGTTTGTCCTTCCTCCGACAGGGTGATAACAGTTCCTGAGAGATCTAGGATGAGTCTGTGCCCTGCCGAGGAGAGCACATCCATCCTCCATCCTCCACCTGAGCTCAGGGAAAGCTGCAATGGCTCACCCTCCTGTGATCTCAGCCAGCTCCATCCACCTCCATCTCCCAGGATGAGCCCTGGAAACACCAAGCCCACCTCATCCAGGGCGTTTTTCTCCACTCCCCACTCTGTACCGACATCCCAGCCCTGTTCCTTGCCAGTTTGCTCTTCCCTGGAGCGAGGCAAAGAGGGAAAAGGGAGTTTGAGTGCCCAAACCTCAAGGTCCTTCTGAGAGCTCTCTCCTGCCGCAAAGTCCCTTCATCATCCCTGAGATTCACATAAAAGTAGTTGAGGTTAATATCGGAGAAGCCAAACTATAAACTGAGAATTAAGCTTTAGCCTAAATAAATCATCACCTCCGAGGCCGGGGCTGTGGCTGGGTGGGGAGGGAGAGGAGGGGAAGCCCCTCGGACATCCCGGGACAGGCAGAGAAGTGATGCAGCATTTAGGGGCTGTACACCCAGAGGCCTCATCCTCCTTATGGGATCAACCTCCTCGCTGTTCCCCAGGCGGATCAGTGCTGGTTTTAGGGGGCTCCTGGAGGGAGATCCCCCCTCCCCATCCCCGGCACCCCGGGGCCGCTTCCTCTCTCCCCGCGGGAAATGTCCCTCTAATGATTCCCCTGCCCCGCTGCTCTGCACTTTGTCAGCCTGCCTGACTTCAAGCCATCCTGCATCTGTTTCGCCTAGAGAGCCACGCTCGCCTACATTTTAATAAACCCTATAATTTACACATTTCCCTCGTACCCTGTAATTTCACCACCCCGAGACGCGGCGAAGGGAGAAAGCGCAGAGCTGGGAGCAGCTTTGCAGAGAGCGCTGCCAGAGAGCCGAGAAATAAGTAGAAGGGCTTAAATCTGCAGCAGTAAAATAATCCAGGGGAGGGAGCCAACAATGACTGAAAAATAAACATCTCCCCCTGCGAAAGCCCGCGGCCAGCCCCGCTGCTCGCAGCCTGGCGCTGCCAAGAGATCGGCTGAGCTGGGAAACGCGCCTGAGGACTGCAGGAAAAAAAATGGATGTGGGTTATATGGACCCCTTTTATAAGGCAACTGTTAGCGGTAACTAAGTTTAAATTTATATGTTCAATAAAGCCTCTTCCCCCCACCCCACCACCACCACCCTTTCCAAGTGCCAGAACCACTCAAGGAAGCCGACACACGCTTCCCATTTGAAAATGTGTTATTTGAGCATTTTTATTCTCCGCTTTTGTTCTCGGGGCTGCAGCCCCTTCCAAGGCGGGAGGGGGGGCATTTCTGCGCCGAGATCAAAGCGGTTCCGTGTATACACACACTCGTGCAAATTATGTATTTGTGATCAAGTAACGCAGCATCAGGAAAAGCCAGGCGGGCATGTGGGAGAGTGAGATATTTACACAGGCCTGGCCAGAGGCAGAGGCATTATTTTAAGTGTTTTTCGCCGGTGCCAAGTCATCTGTTCACATATCCGTGTGTGCGCGTAAAGATGATGGAGAGAGCAGCTCGCCAGAGCCAGGAAATTCAGCATTAACCCCCCCAGTTCCCGAGTGTATCCTGCCGGGGCTCCTGACACCCCCAAATCTGGGTGTCCTCATTCAGAGTCCCTGTCCCAGCGAGTCACGGTCCCAGAACTGCAGCAGGTCACTCTCCCTTCCTCAGCGCAGCTTTACAGCCCACATAAATGGATGTATATATTTCCCCTATAAAGACACAACTTAACCGAAAGATTTCGGGTTCTTCGGCATCAGGGAGAATAAAATTTTAAAAAAATTAAAATAAGGAAAAAAGCAAAAAAAAAAAAAAAAAAAAAAAAAAAAGAAAAGAAATCTTGGCTGTGCCGCGCTGCCCAAACGGGAAACGAAACTCTGTCACTGGAGTCTCGGGGCGGGAAGGGTGGAAAGCAGAAGGTGAGAAGGGATCTCAGGGGCTCTCGCAGCCTGTGAGGGATGGTTCCCTGCTGTCGGGGCTGTTCCCGCCTGTCCCTGCCAGCTGGAGGAGCAGAAAAGCTCCCCCAGCCCACCCCGGCAGTGCTGGTGCAGCGGAGCCCATCCCGGACAGCCCCGCAAAACCGGCTCGGAACGAGGAGCCAAATCTGGCGGCGTGTTTACGATGTCAAATTCCGATAAAACTCGCACTGAAATGATTTCGAACCCAAGTCCGGGCGGGAAGGGCGCGAATCGATTGGAAATGTCCTTTCCAGATGGGTGGCTGCCGGAGGGGCCGGGGGAGGCTGGATGGGGAGAGCTCCCCCGGGGATGGTGAAGCCGAAATCTCCGCTCTGAGCCAGAGCCAAGCCTGGGGGGCGCGAACACAGCGGAGCAGCTCCAAAATGAGGCAAAATCGTGGAGAAACGGGAGTCCCACCGAGTGAGGGGGGAAGCGGACCCCGATCCGCAGGAGTGCTACCCGGGATAGGGACACTCAGCCCCACGGAGCATCCCTGGCCCCGCTTCTCCCCCCGCTCCCCCCTTCTCCATCCACTCAATCTGCATTATTATTAGCAGTATTTTATCCTAGGAAAAACAAACGTCTCCCTCCCTTCCCACCGCACGCCGGGCTGGGGGGGGGTGAAGGGGTGGCAGGCCCAGATAACAAAGCAGCTGGTGTGGAACGAAGTTGTAAGGAAATAATTGATATGTAATAAGGCTGAGTGAATCTATCCCAAAGAAAATATTGCGTAAGCGGCTATGATTAAACATGCCCGGGCGAAAGGCGCTCTCATAAAGGAGTAATGGAGCTAAGGAAACAAATGATCATTGGGAATGTTAAACACAGAGGGGCATTTCATCACACAAACATAAATCCAGCTTGAAAGAGACTTAACGGGGGAAAAAAAAAAAGAAAAAAAAGAGAAGAAAGCGCCCTCCCCCCCGCCCCGTTACCCTCAGGTTGTGCGACGGACGCTGTTTGAAGATGCTGGAAGTGCGGGAGGGGGAGAGAGGGAGCCCGAGATCCCCTGGAGAAGAGGGGCCCGATCCTGCTCATGGGCTCAGCAGAGCCGAGCCTTCATCCCCGCAGCCCCTCCGCTGCCCGGAGCTTCCTTTGGGTCACCCCCACCCCGCTTCCTCCATCCCCCAATTCCCCATTTCCCCGTCCCCACCACGGGATATCCCTGAGCAGGCAGCGCATCCCCTACCGAATCCCGAAACTTTCCCCATTTTTATTAAAAAAGCAAGAAAAGAAAAAAAAATCAATATCACCCCAGAGAAACAAGAAAAAAAAATTTAAACATACAAAACAAGAAAAAAAAAATTTCCAGAGCCACGCTTCCTTTTCAGAGCGCTCTCCCGTGCGGATCAATCCCGTACGCAAAGCCAAGGAGCGCGGCCGCACGGTGGGAAAGTCGCAGGGTTTATTCAGTTTATTCAGTTTATTGCAGAGCCAAAGCTTCGGAGCTGGCGGCCGTACAGAGGCAACTTGGCCGCAGCCCTGGGCGGCACAGCCGGCAGCACTGAAATAATTCCCTGTCCCCACCGCTTTCGGGGGAATTTTGGCTCAGGGGAAAGCAAGCCCTGCTCAGCTCCCACCTGGCTGCAGCACCGGCTTGTTATGAAGCATTTAAACCTATTTAAATTATTATTATTGCTGGTTTTTTCTCCTTTTTTAAGCCAAACTGAGGTGGGTGTTCGCACCCACGCGGGGCTGTTGTTCCCCCATGTCCGAGCTGCTTTTGGGGGCTGCAGGAATTTGTTTTCCGTTCGAATTAAATGCGGGGAAGGAGAGGGGCGGGAGATATTTGTATAACAACTTGAAATAATTTACCCGAGAAAAAGGAAATCTGGGCAAGAGTTTATCAGGCAGTTCTCTTTTGCCAGCATGTTTAAAATGTATAAGTAATTTTAAAGTGTGTCTTCACTTAATATATTTTCCCCTTTCTCCTTCAGATGACAAGGAAGACCAGTGATTGCAAGATGTCTACAGATAGCGCCCTTTAAGAGTTTCCACATTGTATGGTTGGGGGGAAAAAATGTGTTTGCGGTTCCTCCGTCCCTGCCGACAACTTTCTTAGTCTGGGTTTACGGCCCCCATTGTTCGGGCTGAAGGGCGGATTTAAATTACACCGTTCCCCCCAGCCAAAAGCGGGAGGGGGGAGAAATTCAGGAGCGTTCTAACGGGAGAGAAAAAGATTTACTCTGAAAAGACGGGGAAAAAAAAAGAATAAATTCCCCCAAACTGCGTCCGAAGTGACTCCCCGTAAATCCGAGTTTAACGGTGAGGCTGTGTTGGTTTTAATGAGATTTTTTTGGGGGGTATTAAAGAGAATTACTGAAAGTTTTGGGGGTTTTTGAAGGGGATTAAAGCGGTTTGTAGGGAATATGAGGAAGGCATCCCTGATTTTGGAAAACGAGGGTTGCGAGGGGAGCAGTTGCTTGGCCTCGGGCTAAACCCGGCTCCCGTTAGGCTCGGGATTAAAAACCGGCGATCGCTGCCAAATTAGCGCCGCTCGTGAGAGAAATTAAAAGGGAAAAAAAATCCCCAAACTCACAACTTTTTCTTTTTACCTCCACGACGGAAAAAGAGGCGATTTCCCTGTTTTCCACACAGAAAACATTTCTCCTTTCCTCTGCCTAATTTAAATCCCGAATCTCTCTCGCCCCGCACTTGCTGGGACAAACCCTTAGGGTGTTTTCGGCCAGGGAGAGCTCCCGGGCGGGATTGAGTGTCTGCAGAGTTTCCACAGGTCCTTCTCCATCCCGGAGATGTTTCAGCGCTGATTTCCCCTTCGCCTTTTCACCAGGGGGTGCGGGCAGCGCCCTCCAACCACCCCGAGCTCGAATCAAAGCTTTGAAACAACCTCTAAGCCAAAGGAGGAACGGGCCAGCTCATTCCTTCGGCTTCCTGGCCAATATTAAGGTTATCTGGGGAAATTAGCCGGGCTTTCTGCAGCACGGAGCAGCCTTGCCAAGAGAAGGATGGAGAAAATTGCCCTGGGCTCCAAGAAAATCTATTTTTTTTCGGAGCAGGCAGCAGCGGCAGGCAGGGATTTGCTTGGGCACAAGTACCTATAGCGGGATCAGGCTGCAGAAATCAAATTTCGGAGATGCATTTACCCACGGCTTTCCCACAGCAGCAGCCCAAGCCCTGAAATCGAGAGCAAAACGGGGCTCCTGAACTGCCAAATATTTGGTTAATTTGGCTGAGTTTAGGCGCAAACATCATTTAGGATCCTGAATTTATTTTATCCTCACGCTGGCGAATATAAACCAGCTTAGGTTTATATTATAAACCAGCTCACGTTTTAGGCTTATTTAAAACCCCGTCCTAAAACCACCCCCCCCAAATCGGCGTGGCACTTGTTACCCTCGCTTTACAAACTCGATGTTAATTCTCCAGACCCCGTTTTACTCCAAATCACCCCAGTGCAAACATATTTTTCCCGATGTAACGATTTACCTCTTTCCCACCACTGCTTTTCATTTTTGTGAACCTCGGGAGATGAGCGGGAAGGAACCTTGAAGCTCTCGGGCAACGGGAAAATCACCAAACCACATTTTATTCTGATGGATGATAATCATTAAAATGGAAAACAAATAAAACAGCAATCCAAAACCAACTCAAAGATTTCGTTCATCCCCGTGTCCCCGAGCTGTTTCAGGGAGCTGGGGATGAATGAACCCCCTGTTCCTGGCACCTTCACAAGATTTAGACACATTTTGTGTCACCCGATGGACACACGGAGTCCCCGGGCCGCGATTCTGTGGTTTTTATTATTCACGGGGTAGGAGAGAAGCAGAAATAGAAAGGAAATATATATATATATATATATACACACTTACATACATCTATATATATATATATATTCACACACTTACATACATATATATATATATATACACTTACATACATACATATATGTATACATACACAAAAGTATAGTAATACATATAAGTATAGTTATATTTTTATATATTTATATGTGTATATTGATTTGCTGTTTCTGTATATGTATATATATGTATAGTTATATTTATTTTTATAGATATAATTATAGCTATTTTAAATATATATATAGTCTTATATTGTTATATATTTGATTATATCGTTATATATTTATATTATATATAAATATATTTATACTGATAGCTACTTCTTGGGCATGAGCAGATCCCTGGAAGGGTCGGGGAGGGGGTTTAGGGGCACCTCTCCAAACCCACGTGTGTTCCCATCCCGGCTCCCAGAGGGAATGGTGAAGGAATAGGGAGGGAATAGCGAGGAATGGAGCGGGGATAGAGCAGGAATGGAACTGGAATGGTCCAGGAATGGTGAGGGAATAGTGAGGGAATGGAGCGGGAAAGCAGCAGGGATGGAGCGGGAATGGAATGGAGGTGGCACGGGGTCCGAACGGGGATGGAACGGGAATGGAGCGGGAATGGAACGGGAATTCTGCGGGAATGCCGCCGCCCCTCCGCATCCGGGCTGGCTCTCCCTGCTCGCCCCATCCCCACGGCGAGGAAGAGCCAGCCCCTCTCATTCCGTGCCAAGTTCCTAAATCACAGCGCCAAACAGCGCATTGGAAAATAAAATCAACAACAACAAAAAGAATAAATAATAATTGAAAAAAAAAAACAATGAAACTCCTAAGCTTTGTGCTGTCTCCAATCAGGGGGTGCTGGATCCCACTGACGGCTCAGGGAAGGGGAGGTGGAGAAAGGGGATGGGGTTTTCTTTGATGAATTCCTAAACAACCCCTATTATTAATTTCTTCACCAACCAAGGGTGAATAAGGGCTCCAAATGGCAAGATTTGCTTTTCAAAGAGGATCGTGAAATCAAAACACCTGTTCTACATTAGCCCTCTCTCGCTTCCACCTCCCCTGTAAATGAAATTATTTAAATAATGAAAAAAATTATATATATATATGAGAGAGAATAGGCGTATTGTTTTTCTCTCCTGCCATATGTGATCAGAGCTGGCACACCGGGTACCACTTCAGGTGAATAAATTCATATTTATGAAGAACATGAAGAAGCGCCATGGTGAGTTCTACCAGAGCATCTTTAGGTATATTCACACCAAAACTTCACACCCAAACCCACCCTAAAATCTCTCCCTTCTCCTCATCCTCTGCTGGGGATGGCCAGCAAGCCCAGAAGAAGCAGTGATCAAACACTGCCAGTCTGTCCACCCCGATTTCCCTGCACAAGGGTGGCTCACCAAAAAAAACCTCTCTGCCCGCACGGGTGGGCCCTGCTGTGGGATGCACCCCACGCAGGTCAGGCTGGGCTCAGGGCCTCGGGGACCCCCATCCCCATCCCAAACCCCATCCCCATCCCCATCCCTGGGTACCAGCCCTGGGTACCAGCCCAGCCCATCCCAGGGTGTTCCCATGCGGGGCGGGCCGGGGGTGCAGCGGAGCCCCTTTACCTTGGCGGGGGGCTCGGCAGAGCTCTCATGGATGCCGAGCAGCCCTGGCAGAGGGCCCGGCTGGCTCCCGGCCCTATTTCCGCTCGGAACTACGCGGGGACACTGCCCGGCCCGATAAGGTATCGCGCAGAGCCGCGCTGCGAGCCCCGCGGCCCCGGGCCGGGCCAGCGGGGAGATGTCGAGGCATTTCTGGGAATAATCACATCACACAAGTGCTTACATTCCGGCTTCCTTTCTCTTTATCCCTACCACCAAGTTTGAAGTCACACCTTCTACCGGATTGTTTAAGGTCTCGGGGTTGCAGGGAAGGGGGGGGGGGGGTTGATGGTTGTTAATCTCGAGGGTTCCTCCAGGCCAATAAAAGGAACGTGGTCAGAAATTTCTTCTTTTCCATAGAAACCTCTCTTTCTCCCCCCCACCCCAACCCTTAACCCTTCCTGTTTGTTTTGGTTTGGTTTTTTGTTTTGTTTTGTTGTTTTTTTTTTTTTTTTTTTTTTTTGCCTGGACTTCAGGTCCTGCAAATTGAGCTGCAAAGTTACAAAAAAGACTTTGTTTGTCCCATAGAGCCACGGAGGGGTCCTGGTGGACACACAGACCTTGTGGGAAATGCACCTGGAAAGGAGAATATATAAAAATATTTAATCCAGGCCCACTGGGATAGGTTTCCCAAAATGCAGCTTTAAGGCCTTAAACCTGCAGCATCCAGGAGTTTGATAAATGTGCTGATATGAAAAGAATTGTCAGTAAACATCGGGGTGTGTGCACACAAATACGTCTTTAAACATCTGGTACGCACAATTTACATATCCAGGCATTGATCTTAATTAACTCGAGATCTTAAAAGCCTGAACAGGGGGATTTTCCCTGGGAGATGGGTAAAAGCAGCTCTGGAAATTCACATTTTCCAGCAGAAAATCCACCAGAATCTCTTTCACTGGGCATTTTGCTCTATTCCCTCTGCTCCCTGTCCAGATTGCTGTGGCTTTGTGCCACCACCTGCTGAGCTCTGAGCTCCCCTCATCGTCCCCTTCATTGGGATCTACTTGGGATTCCTAAAAATCAACCTGATCCCCTGCTCGTGTCTCCTAGTAGGCACTCAGCTTGTGCAGCAAGCAGCAGCACCAGACACAGAATGGTTTCTGTATTTTCTTTTTTTCCATGACTTTTAAGATTCTGGGCTTTAGTGTTTTACAAAAAGGGTAATTTTGGGACTGGTATTGAAGCATCCAGCACTGACACACTTTGAAAAGGTAAAATCAAGCAGATGGAGACAAGTGGTTTCTGTCAGAGGGCAAACCTTTGGCAGTGCCCTTGCTCCCCTTGTCACCCTTCCCATCCTTCATTTAAGTCACTTTTTTTGTGCTGCAACCACCCTGGCACTGCCTCTTCTTTGTGCAGCTCTTGCACCAAACCAGACCCCCCCTCACACAGAAACTCTGCTGTTTTCTAATCAATAACCAGAGCATGTGTGCACCATGCCCAT
The DNA here is from genome assembly GCF_047830755.1 of Zonotrichia albicollis. NCBI lineage: Eukaryota > Metazoa > Chordata > Aves > Passeriformes > Passerellidae > Zonotrichia > Zonotrichia albicollis. Next base: position 9,542,733 of record NC_133836.1, on the reverse strand, counting down.
GGCCACAGAAACCTGGCCTTTGGCTGGGATTTCTGGTTGTCACCTCATGCCAGCAATAATAACAATAATAATAACAATAATAAGAACGTTGCTTTGTGGATTCAGAGCTGCCAGAAAGGCACCAAGCCAAGTGTTACACTTGTGGGAGGTATCTTGCAGAGTACTCCAAGGATCTTTTGTTAGGTCTGGCCTTATTTAATATTTTCATTAATGACCCAGTAAATGGATTACACAGCCCATTAATAAAATTGGCAGATGCTACCCAGTTAAGGGAGCTCATGAAAGGCAAGAGAAGATCTAAAAGGGAAGGGAAAATGACAGAGAAAAGCAGGAAGAAAGGACAGAGAAAGAGCCCAAAATTATTTGTGATGATGAAATTCAGGGAAAGGTGGCTGGAGGATCATTCAAAACCCAGATCCTCTAATTGTGGTTTTATCCACAACCCAGTAAAAATGAATTATGAGTCCCAGAGAGAGATGGGGCAGAAGGTGAGGCTGGAGCTTGCAGGGAGGGGTGGCAGGAGGGCAGGGACCACATCAGGAGCACTGCTCACACACAGAGTGGGACAGGGGGCTGCACCCTCCTGCTGGCACTGCCAAAAACACCCAGAGAAACACTGGGACACAGCAAACAGAGCTGCTGGGCTGAAAAGGGTAGCAGAGACCCTTAATTCTGAGGGTAGGGTTCAACAGAAAGGCAGGGAACAAGGTTCAACAACAGCCCCAGATCTTTTGGGGTTCCCTGTGCTCCTGGCAGGTGTCATCAAATCGCTCTGGATCAGTCTGAGTTTGGGATAGTGGTGCAGGAGACACCAGATCTCGGTAAATAAGATAAATCTGACAATCCTGGAGCTTGGCTGCCCACTTTTCTCCCTCAGCTCTTTCAGGAGCATCTCATGGAGCTCTGAAAAAATAACATCAACCGTGAGGGGACTGTGAGGGGCTACAGCAGGAGGAAAAGAAAATCAAAAATCAAACCCTCATCAAACATCTGGGATCCCACAGCTGAACCCTTCTCCAGAGCAGCGGCAGCTGGTGGGGACCTGCTGGGTGAACAAGGAAAGAGGACAAGACACAACAGAATGGGGGCAAATTAAACAAAAATCAGGAAAATCCTCCCCAGGAATTCTGCTGGCCTGAGAAAGGTGGAAGGTGCTGCAATTCTCTGCTGCCCAGAGACTTAAAATGATGAAAAAATCCCCTAATTGACCAGATGTAAAGTGGAAATAGGGCAGAAAGAGGATGGAGAATGGGTGTTTGTACCTCCCTTGGGTCCCATAGGAATTTCAGGAGGTGCACAAGAGCAGTGTGGCCGTCCCAGGGTTACACAGAGCAGCTCAGACCCTGAGCAAACACAGAGGCTTTGGGAGCCCCTCTGCAGAACAGGTCTGTGGGTTTAAACTGAGCCAGGGACATGACCACAGAGCACCAGATGTTCCATGGTGGGAATCAGAGGGGATCCAATGGCACCAGGAAAATTCCTACAGCACAGGCTGGGCTGAGGGCTTGATGATTAAATACTCCAAGGCTGTGGGTCTGAGTGTGCGTCCTTCATAGCAGTTTTACACAGATGAAATTCTCATGCCTTAAGCTTTTGCAGGTCATTGGGCAGAATTTTGGAGGATGTCATGCCAAGGATTGTATATTGACCCAAACTGTCACCCTTTTTCCAAAATAATTATGATACCACTACTTCCAAAGGGAAAGAAGGAATCAAAACCCTAGCATTGGGTTCAGTTTATCACTGCTTTACACCTGTTTGACATCACAATCCTACCTGCTCCAAATAATCAAACCTCTATTCTACTCCTGCTCGTTTCATTTAGACACAGATCCCTAAAATCCTGAGTGTTTCAGCATTTCCTCTTTTCTTTCAGCACTTGCTGTTCACCTATTTGAGTTTTTCACTTTCCACTGGGTCACCACTGCAAAAATCTTGGCCAAACTATGTGAAGCCATGAATATGATTATGGCCTGCTAATGTAAACAGGCAGGAAGGGGTAAAATAGGTTGGTTCTGTGTGTGTGTGTGTGAGAGAGAGAGAGAAAGAGAGAGAGAGAGAGGGAGAAGGATCCAGATCCAGTTTATAAACATCCATCTCCAGTAATGAGTCCTCTAGGAAGAAATGAAAAATAGCCCAGGCCTGGTAAAGTCAATTAAGTTGCTTTTAAATAAGAGGTTACCCAGAGAGGCCAAGAGTTAACATGTAAAGGCTTATTGCCAGTGCTGTAAAAAATAAAAGGAGGCTTGAATATTTGAAGACATTTGGTTGCTATTATAAACAAGTGGATCTAATAGTGTGGGTACATTCATAGACTAACTGTAGAAGTTGGGCATCTTACAAGGACACATTGAAAGGAAAAAAACTCCAAGGTTCCCTGGCTAAATAATTCCAAATGGGTCATTATAAAACCACTGATACAACACGTGTGGTTGGGACCCAGGGCATTTATAAGGAAAGCTTTTCAAACCCCCCAATAATGAGCAGCTAACAACAAGAGCACAGCCAAAGGTGTGTGTAATCTGCAGGGAACACATGGCAAAGCTTTACCCTGCAAATTCTTCTAATGGCCTGCAGAGCAGATGGCCCTGACACCACCTCCAGCCCTTCGCAAAACTCAACTGAGCTTATCCCAGTGCTGGGATTTGGAACTGGAAACGTGAGCGCAGTGACAGCACCTTCCAGGGAGGGAAGGGTTCTACTCAGAAAAGAAATTAAAGGAGAACAAAGATGCTCCTCTTTTCTGCTCTAAAGCCCAGATTTTTCTCCTTGGGCTAAATTACCATTTTTGGGGGGTTTCAAGGAGGTTACAGTGGGCTGCTAACACTGGTGCATCCCAGTGCTGGGATTTGGAATTGGAAATGTAAGTGCAGTGACAGCACCTTCCAGGGGGAGAAGGGTTATACTCAGATGAGAAAACAAATTAATGACAAAGGAGAACAAAGATGCTCCTCTTTTCTGCTCTAAAGCCCAGATTTTTCTCCTTGGGCTAAATCCCCATTTTTGAGGGGGTTTCAAGGAGATTGCAGTGGGCTGCTAACATAATCTGGGCCAGCCCTGTAATTCCTGCAGACAAATAACCTGGAGTTGGCACCCACACAGCAAAGTCACCTTCTCACAGAGGCCAGTGCTGACCCACCAGCCCATCGTAAAGATTAATGTTTTTTTTTTTTTAATGAGCAATTCTGATATGATGATGAGAAATTTCATATCCGTTTGGATTTTTAAAAATTTTTAAAAAGTGCATATTATAAAATCTGTGTATATATGGAGAGGAGCTCCCCAAGATATTCCAACCTGCCAACCCTTGCCTTTGGAAGCAGCAGAAATTCTGTTCTCTGCTCCAGCTCCTGCGGGAGCATTCCCAGAGCATCCCATGGTGTGTGACATCCACCCACTCCCATGGAGCTGCTTTTCCAAAGGGAAATCTCCTCATGTGAGTGACAGACTTGTCAAATCCGCAGCATCCCTCCCTAAAGGCAGACTCAAGACATGGATCACAAGTTCTGACCAGCACAGACCCTTCCTGTCCCAGCTCAGAGCTGATCCCAGCCATTCCTCCCCTCTCAGCACACATTTAAATATCTCACACTCATCTTCAGAGCCCACAATTACAGAGAGGAGATGTAAAAGGGAGGTCCAAGCAGACATGAAGGACCACGTTTTATGATCGTGAAGAGGCAGAATGACCCTCAGTGAGGATGTTTTTAGGAGCATTGATATAAATTAGAGTTAAATATTTAGCCGATCCTGACTATCCCACAGCAGCAGGATGTCTCTGCCCCTGTCAGAGCCAGAGGTGAGGCTCACATGGGAATTCCCAGGAGCGACAGCATCCCCACACAGGATCCAGCGTCAGAATTCCTCATTTTGGAATTAAATTTTGAACAACATCCCCCTCAGCATGGATCCCTGAGCTGCTGCTCTGGCTCTGGTGATGCCTCAGGTTTGAGCTTTGCTACATTTCAGATTCTGTGCTGCTTTGGTGTGTGGGTCTGAGCTTCATATCAGGGGATGGTGAGCTCTCTTCATAGAGTAGGGAGACAAAACAATTCCTGCTCTAACTGGGGACCAAGGACAAATGATCCAAATCTCAGCCCCAAGAGCATAAACAATGACAGAACGAAGAGAGAAAAACAAGGATGGGACTTCATAACCTAAAGCTAAAATTGGACAATTAACTCCAATATGCAAATGGACCAGAACTTATAAAAGTGACAGACCCTCTGATCTCTCATGCATTTTTGTGACCATTTTGGTTCATCTTGGGTGCAGCCCTGGCTGGGCTCTTGTGCTGCCCAAGGTGCATCCACGGAGGAGATCCTTTTAATAAATCCCTGCTTTACTCTTTACAGAATATTTACTTTATCCTCTCTGTCCAGCCCTGCTCTAGGTCAGCCTTCCCAAGGCATCCCTGGAGCTGGTTTCCTGCAGGCTCAGCAAGCAGCAGCGCAGGGATCAGGGCTGCCCTGCCCTTCCCCAGCCTGCCTGGCTCCCTGTCAGCTGCAGGGACAGGCTCAGGGCAGTGAGCGTCACCAGGGCAGGTGGGGGCAGAGTTCAGCAGCAATTCCTGCATCAGAGCCTCAATGGGCACAATTAACTCAGCAGCTCGACGAGGAGAGCCCTGAGCCCCCCTGGCCCTCAGAGGGAGGGGATTCCAGCAGGAATCACTGCTCCATCATGAGGACAGGTCACAGGGTCTCTCACTTTTACAGCTTCTGCTCCATTTGCATATTGGAGCTAATTGTGCATTTACAGCTTTAGGTTATGAAGAAGTCCCATCCTTCTTGTTTTTCTCCCTTCAGCCCACGTTGTTTGTGCTCTTGAGCCTGAAATTTCGATCATTTGTCCTTGATCCCCAGCTAGAGAAGGAATTGTTTGCTACTAGCTACTAGTAGTAGCTATGTACTATTACTATATATAAATCTAGCTACTCTACACCATCCCCTGATATGAAGCTCAGACCCACACACTAAAGCAGCACAGAATCTGAAAATACAAAAGCTCAAACCTGAGGCATCACCAGAGCCAGAGCAGCAGCTCAGGGATCCATGCTGAGGGATAGATTGTTCAACTTTTCATTCCAAAATGAGGAATTCTGATGCTGGATCCTGTGTGGGGATGCTGTGGCTCCTGGGAGTTCCCATTTGATGCTCACCTCTGGCTCTGGCAGGGCACAGGTGAGCAGCAAGGAGCACCCAGAGCTGGGCAGAGACCCTGGTAGCAGAGCTGGCTGCTGTCCTGGCTGCTCCCTGCACTGTGGGATGGCAGAGGAGGAGGCAGGAGTGCAAACCTGCTTTTATTTGTTTAAGCCAGCAGTAAATTAATGCTGCAAATCTGCCAGGCTGACCCTGCGGTTTCAGGGAGATTTTTCTGGCTTTCTGGTCTGGGCTATTATACACACAGGTTTCCTTTCTAGCCCTTGATAAACACTTCTGACCAACTACTCAGGAGCAGCAGGGTGGGGGGAACATTCCCAAATCACATTCTCAAATCCCAGTGTGAAACCCCTGGGGCCTCCCCTCTCCTGTGAACTGTGCCCCTGTCACCAGAGCCCTGCACCTGGCTCCCGGGGTGGGGACAAGCTCCTGTGATCTGGGGGGGTCACCTGACACTCAGCAGCAGGGAGGGTCACCCTGGGTGTCAGCAGGTCTGTACCACCCCTGGGAACCCCTGGAATTATTTATTAACTTGCCCCAGTGCTGTCAAAGGGGAGAGCAGCAAGAGCTCTCTGGGGAGAGAGAGTCCAGTCTGGGGAGGTGCCAATGAAGAATCTCCATAAGATCCCTAAACTCTGGCTCCAGAAATTGCCCAGAGCCCCCCTGCTACCTCCCAGAGACCCCAGCAGCACCTCACACCAGCAGGACCAGCCTGGAGCATGGTGTGGGCACTGCTGCACATCCAAAGCTGTGCTGAAGGGCTCCACCCTGCAGCAAACTTGGGGAACAAGGAACTAAATAAACCCTTCTTGAGTCTATTTTGTAGGTCAAAATCACTCTGTTTTAGGGATGTGCTCAGTGTTATGGGTCCTAAATTTGGGGTGATTCCCAAAGATGCCAGCTTGGTACAGAACAAGTGCTCAGCCTGTTCCCCTGAGGGAAGGGGATGAGTCCTGCATGCTGGACCTGCCTCTGGGAGCTGATTCATCTGCCTGATTCTCTCCATTCTCAGTTTGGGGTGTCTGGTCCCATTTCCATGCTGTCACTCCTTGAAACAAAGCTCCTGTGCCACATGGACTGGGAACAAATCATTGGGTTCAGAGAATCCCCAGAAGAGCACCATTAGAACAGCTGCACCCGCAGCAACAAACCTCTGCATAGACAGCGGAAAATCCCTCTCAAGAATGAGTTTGACAGCGAAATTTCTTCATTTGTCCTTCCCAAACTTCCCTTTCAGGCCTGCTATGGCAGAGGAGGTTGCTGAGGAGGGGGAGCTCATTCTGTGGAAGGGCTGCTTCACCCTGCCTGTGCTGAGAGCAGCCAGGAGAGACCAGGAACATTGAATAATAACATTCATTACACAGCAGCCAGGAGGGACTACAGGGCAAAGCTGTCCTCCAGAAACATGGAATGATAAATTTACACAGAGCCACGGTGCACAGGGAGCTGAGATCCCACCAGTGGGGCCGGGAATGTCCTTGGGGTGATGGCAAAGAGGGGGAAGGAGGTGCAGAAACTCCAGGTGACTGCAGAGGGCTGGCACACAGCCCAGCAGGGAGCTGTCCCTCCATGCCAGCAGCCAGGCAAGCCCAGGGGGGTTCCTGGGCAGCTCCCTCTGCTCCCTTTTCCCTGGCACAAGCAGCCCAGCCTCCCTAGCATGGCTGGGGATGGAAATGCTCAGCGTGGCTGTGCTGATCCCAGGTGAGATTTCCTAGTGTGCACCTCATCCCTTCTTTCCACACACAGAGCATCTCCTAAACCCCCCTTGTCACATCCCAGAGCAGGAAAGAGATGTGTGAGAGTTACACTTTGGCTGCTGGGTCGGGCTGAGTCAGGTCCCACAGGTGGATGGAGCTGCATGGTCTCACAAAGTTCAGATTTTTGTGGACAGCAAACCTCTGCATCACAAACAATCATTTTGTGATGTTCAGGTGTTTGAGATACGCAAACCTCATGGCTGAGAAGCCCTGCCTGGGTAGGGGAAGGAGCAGGAATGTATCTGTGCACGTGTGAGCATCATCCCTGTGCTGGTTCCATGCTCAGGTGGTGCAGAGGGACATGGATTGCTCAGCCTCAGGGCCAGGCTGGCTCTTAAGTCCCTGCTCTGAGCTTGTCTTTCCCCTCTGCAAAAAGGAGAAAAAAACCCTCTTGTATCAGCCAGGAGACAAAATCCACTTAGTATCACATCAAAAACAAAAAAAAAGGAAAAGTGCCCCTAGAGGGAGATCAGTCAGCGAGGGGCTGTCCCTGAGCTGCAGCTTGGATTAGATCCTGCAGCAGGGAATAAACAACTTTCACCTTGCTGTGACCCCAGGGATCCTCCAGCCCGCCTGGGCAGCGCTGCCAGCATCCCAGGGAGCTGCTGAAGCCCAGGGGGAGCCCTGGCCATGCCAAACCAGGAGCCCCCCATGCCCAGGGATACCCAAGAGAGAGCTCTGGCCATGCCAAGCCAGCAGGGACCCAGCAGGCACCTCGACCCCAAGCTGCATTTTGACTGAAAATTATATTTTTTCTGAAAATTTATAATTTAAATAGAATTAATATAATATAATTAACATAAATAAATAATATAATATAAATAGAAAAGGATATAAATATAATATATTAAAATACATTATATATAAATACATAAATATATACATATATACATATAAATATAAAATATAATATATTATAATAAATATAATGTTTAATATACTAAATATAATATAATATACATTTATAATTTAAATATAATTTTCCCATGGAAGAAGGCAGAATTTTATTGTGCTTCACACAGAGATAAATAGAGTAATTCCGAGCCTTGGGGATGAAACAGGTATTAAATATTTGGCTTCCTGGCTGAGATACACAGATTCAGTCTGCCTGGATTTTACTTCCAGGCTACTTGTCAGGCATCCTCCCCCAAGCCAAGGGAGGAGGGATCCATCTGAGCCTCCAATTAAAGCCCAGCTCTCCTTAAAGGCACCATTGTAGGCAAAGGGGGGAGAAAAAGAAGAAGAAAAAAAGATAATTCTGTCAGCACAGATGTCTCCTACGCTGAGGGGTTTGCAAAGAAGTAAAAGCTGAGCCTCTATGAGCCCATTTGCAAAGTTATGGACTGTAAATAAACAGAGCAGAGCAGTTCCCCCACCCAGGAGATACCACAAGGCAGTGGACAGCACTGACAAGGCCGAGCCTCGCTGTAACTGGCTTATCTTTCTAATCCTCTGGATTATTAATAGTAGTGGGGCTGTGATAGAGTCCAGAGGCCACCCCGTGACAGACACCAGCGTGTGAAGCATCCCCAGACACACAGGGAGGGGCTGGGCCTGGCTCCCCACAGCCCCTGGCCAGCAGGATGGGGCAGGGCAGGCACAGGAGGATGAGGTGAGGAGCCTGAGACCACAGGGCACATCAGCAGCACAGGAGAAAGCAAATCTGCTCCCTCCCAAACTCTTTGTCCATCCCACCAAGCTCAGAGCAGCATCCTTGCTACCTTTGCTTCCCATTTTCACCTCCACAACGCAGAAAGGGTTGAAAGCCACTTCCCTTGTGTTGGTCACACCAAAACCACTGCAAGTCAGAGAAAGGATCAGAATCCTGGGGGATCAGCCATAAAGTGGCCAGCTCAGTGCCTGATCTGACAGAAAATCCAGTTTCTTTGCCATATTTTATGGGGTTAATCCACCATCAGCCCAGCTGAGCCTGCCCTCCCCACAGGCAGAGCTGCTGGGTGTGAGCAGTGAGCAGCTGAGGGATGGAGGGAGGAGAGGCAGGGAAAGGGAACAGGGGGGCATCCATGCAGGGGAAAAGGCTTTGACCACTTGCTGGCCTCAGAAGAGCTCCACCAGCATGGCAGTGTCACTGTCCCAAACCTCCTCCTGCCCTTTCCCTCAGCCCCCTCACTTGAACAGCAAAACCTTCCTCCTCCTCCTCAGCCCACCCCTGTCCACAGGGGCTGCCCTAGAGCTGAGCTGAGCCATCAAACCAGGCTCAAAGCCAAGGAGAGAACAACAAACCGAGCTCCATTCAACTGCTGCTGCTCATGGTGAGGGATGGGAGTCAGCTCCACCTGGTGCTCACTGATTTCCTTCCTCCAAAACACCTGGAGCTGCTGGGATAGAGGGGCTGGGCCTGGGGAACAGCAGCAGCACGGAGCATCTGCTGGGACACCAGCTCTGGGGTTCCTGATGTGAGCAGAGCTGGGCTTATCATCAGCTTATCACCATCAGCCCCTGCCCAGACCTGGGGCTGATCCCATGGAAGGGCCACAGCACCTCATGGCTGAGCTTGAGGACAAGAAGGAGATGGGTTAGGCAGGACAGATCCATCCAGGATGGGATTTTCAGATCTTTCATTCCAGCTGATGTCCAAAAGGAAAGCCTGAAGTTCGAAAGGAGATGATAGCAGTGACAGCTCAGTGACAGCTCAGTGTCTCTGCTGTCTCCTGCCCAGCTCAGTCCCACTCCCTGATTTAGAGGGAACCCTCATGCTCCAAGCTCTGCCCAAGCTCTGCCCAGACCTCTGGAGCCACAGGAACCTGTGGAAGAGGCCAGCCCTTCCCATGGACAGACCTAACCTGCCCACAGGTGTGTCCCCACCTTGGTGCTGCTCTGACACCACGCTCTGGACACAATTCCACATTTCTCTCTCCCTGCATCCTCCTGCCCAAAGCCAAGGCCCTGCTCGTAACCCACCATCCCCAGGAGCGTTTCCCTTTGCCTCCTGCTGGTTTAGCTTGGCTCCTGCCTGGTGCCCACAGAGCCCTGACTTTGCTGCTGGCTCGGGGCTGCTTGAGCAGTTTCCTCCTGAGGCAAATGGGTGCATTCAACAGAGCAATAAAATCCCAGAGACTTTCTGGGCACGGGGCCTAATCCAACTCCCAGGGAACACGAGGAGGAGGAAGGTTTTTCTCCTCAAGTGAGGGGGCTGAGGGAAAAGGCAGGAGGAGGTTTGGGACAGTGACACTGCCATGCTGGTGGAGCTCTTCTGAGGTCAGCACTGGGAAGGCAGCAAGTGGTCAAAGCCTTTTCCCCTGCATGGATGCCCCCCTGTTCCCATTCATGTTTTCTCAGTGCTACCTTGTGCTTCCTAAGCGAGCCATAAATTCAGTCATATGGGTTTTCTCTGTCCTACTGCTTTTTTTTTTTTTTTGACATCCATTTAATGACTTTTCTCTTTAATATATGGCAGGCATTTTCCTTCTAAAATACCTGAGGTTTAGGACAGGTAGTAAATGGAGACCTCTCACAGAACCACTGGCCCAGAACCCAGTCTTATTGGCACTTAGAAAAGGAGATCCATTTTTCCCTCTCTGCTCTTCAATTAGCTGCAATGTTTGCCTTTAAAACATAAAATTAGAAGCCTTTTTTAGAGGCACAAAGCAATATTATACTGCAAAACACATTTTTATTCTCCCCTCCCTGCTACCAATTCAGCACAGCAGATATATGGGACAGCTGGTTTCTAGGCACTGCTCTCCTCTGAAGATTTAGGGTCCAACTTGCAGTTCCTGTGAAAATAATGACCTCCCTTGCTCTTTGTAGGCCTGTGCTTGATCCTGCCCATATTAGCAGGACCTTTCAGGTCGAGTACTACAGAATTTAGTGCTGGAGAGCAGAGGTACCAGAGAGCAGGCAAACATCTCTGAGTCCGTGCAGTGAATGCACAGCTCAGCATTTCCCATGTATAACAGAGCTGCTTTCTCAAGGAAAAGCTTCACCCACCCACCCAGGTGTCTTCTGACTCAGGAATCAACAAACAGGGGTGGGGAAGGCTCTGGGGGTGAGTGCCACAGGGATTGAGGTCCCAAGGATGCAGGACACCAGGCTGGGTCCAGTGCCAGCCCTGAGTGGTGCCCACACAACCCAGGGGCAGCCTCAGCCACCACTGCCTGACCACGGCAAAGCCCTGGGTCAGGAGCCACAGCCCCAGAGGCTGCACACAGCCACAAATCACAGGCTGGCCCCTCTTGGTTAGAAAAACCAGAGCACAACTCAGTGCTGCTGCTGAGCTCCAACACACACACACAGAACCCTCCCTGCTCTGCTCCCCCCTTTTGGATCCAAAGAGCCCTGAGCCCATTCCTGCTCCAGGTAGGCAGCTTCAGCTCCAACCCCAGCAGCTGATGCTGCTGGCTCTGGAGATCTGTGCTTTGATTGCTGGGAGGCTGCAGAGCCCACCCAGACTTCTGCAAATCCCCAGTCGTGTGCTGTACAAAGGTGAAGCCAACCCAGCTCCAATGTTTGTACTCATGATATCCAGCTGGTCCATGCCATTCTCCTCCTGGCATCAGCCTTGCTGTCACAAATTCATAAATAAACACTATCCAAGACAAAAAGCAGCCTAACATTCATATTTTCTTAAAGTGGTTCAAATCAGCCACAGCACAGGAGAGTGAAAAATATCCCGGGATGGCAGCTATTGATCTCAAGAGGCAGTGAATGGTGCTCCATGTTGGATCAAAGGGGAGCACGGAGCAGAGAAGAGCCACTTTCTCCACCACACATTGATGATTTTCCAGATGTCTCTTGTGGGAAATCATGGCACTCAGCACTGTTAACAAAAAGCAGCCAAATCACAGGAAAGGGAGGCTTCACTCTTTTATCTCACTGGTGTTACTCATCCATCTCTAGAGCGAGCTGATAGCAGAATGACTGATTCCAAAATTACAGGAAAAGAGCAAAAAAGTCCATGAAAGCACTAAGAGGGATCAGCAGATGTACCTGCCCCTGGAATCCTGTCTGTACCCTCAGTCCCTGTCTGCCTGCCTTATCTGCTGGGCTCTGGGCAGAGCAGCACAGCTCAGCAGAGCTGCAGGACCCCCATGAGAAAACAGGGCATTGCCTCAATTGCCAGCTTCAAGTAACCAAAATTATCCCTATTTCCCTTCCTATTTCTCAGGATACAAGAAGCAGCTGATTTTCTTTAGTTTTGCTTTATTTTTACTACTTTTCAAATGTTGTTGCCTCTTCAGCCTGAAGTGGCAGGAGGGGACAAACCAAACCAAACCAAACCACAGCAAAACCTGGGGGCGTTGGAACCTTTAAAGTCCCCTGATCCTGGGCTCCTCCACACTCTCTCTCTCTTCTACCAGCACCTGAGGATTTGTCCCCGGGTAGCAGGAGGTGTTTTGTGCTGTGGATGCCCCAGGGACACTCGTGGGGGTGGATTTCCCAGGAATGGCTCCTCTCAGCCCTTCTCCCCATCCAACACAACGCAGGTGTGCTGCCCTGCCCCTCCCAAACCTTTTCTACTCCACCAAGTGCTTCAAGTTCCTGATTTTTGGGATACTGAGGGAGTTTTCCTTGGTGCTCCAGCTCTTCTCTGGGAGGGAATGATAAAGGCAGCTCAAATCCCATGCAAGGAGTGAGAGGAAAGGGGCTCGAATTTGGGGCTGTCCTCCTTGTGCTCACCCGGGTTTGGGAGGGCTCAGCACTTCTCCCTTTCTATTTAGGTGCCTTTAACTGGCTGGAGAGGCATAAATTTAGGTTTGCCCCTCCAAAGCCTTAGTGAGGAGCTTGACATTCAAGAGCTCGTTGAAAAAACACAGGATTTTTGTATGTGTGTGTGTGTGAACACTGCTCATTGAGAGCTCCGAGCTTTCCACTCCCTCTGAGTTGTTTCAAAACTATGCATTTTCCCCAAAACCATTCACCCAAACCAAACCAAACCGAGCGGGCTGTTTTCTGTCAAAGTCTCAAAAACACCAAGCCTGCTGCAAGACACGTCTTAAGAATCCCTCAATTAATGAAAATGTGAAATCCGAGGGAAAAAGAAAAATCTTCAGGAAAACCGAGGAGAAGGTAAAAACAACTCCTTCAGGAAAGAGAATTTTAATTAAAAATAATATCCCGGTGGATAATTTATGTTTCTACCTAAAGATTTAAATTGCAGAAGCAGCAAAGTGGATTTTTTTTTTAACGCCATCAACATCCGAGAGTGGAAAACACCAGATTTCAAATTCATGTATTCTATATTTGAACATCTTGTTTCTATTTAAGAGAATAGGCCTTTTTTTTCCTCCGGATTTTTCTCTTTTTTTTGCCATTTTTTTCCTCCTTCCTTTATTTTTTTTTTTTTAACCCAACATATAATTCATCCTAATATATTACAAATGGCACACTGAAAGAGCATGCCCGGAAAATATTAATAATTGAATTCAAATGAGTTTTCCCTAAAAGTCTAGAATCGAGGGGAGAAATTCTTAAACGTATTTGTGAGTGGAAAATGGGGAGGGGGAAAAAAAAATCATCGAGACAGAGAGATTTTTCCAGGCGTTCTGAGAAACGAACTGTGCTGTGTGGAGTCTCTCCGAGCATGACAGAAAGGGGATTAAAGCAGGTGACACTTTGAACTTAGCTTAGATAAGTGACCCTCAAAATCAACAGTCCAAAAGTTTAGTACACAGATTCCCTGGACACGTCTAGTCGGGTCTTCGTCAAAACCTTCCCGACTTCACTAAGTCAAATTAAAATAAAGAAGACAGGTTGCTCGGGTTATCTCCTGCTATTGTTTTAGCCACTTATTAGCGCTAATGGACAATTAGTGGTCGGCGCAGATATTTTCTGCAATACGAGGCAAAGGGGATAATTCTTTGTTTGCTTCTGTGTGGGGGAAAATCTCATCTGCGGTCAAATGTATAAAAATAGCAGCCAGCAAAGAAGTGTGAAAGACACCAGTTAAACAGCCCGATTTCCAATTTCCAAAGAAGAATATAGTTGAAAACAGATCCGGCTACGGAGTTTTAAGGAATCCTCCCGATGCACTTGAAGCGCAAGGAAGTCTGCACTTTATAAACAACCAAATATATGCTCGGGATAAAAGGCGAGGCTTTTTGAACTCCTAGCTGGCGTGTTAGGAAGACCTTTAATGACATTAGCAGTTCTTCAAACCCAGAAAGGGCCACATTATTTCTGATCCTATATGGTCACCACATGTAGCTTTATAAAGAGGGGGAGAGAAAAAAAAATACAGCAAAAAAAAAAAAAAAAAAAAAAAAAAGAAACAGAAAAAAACCCCAACCCTCTCTTCATGCCAATAAATAACTTGCCAGAAGAGAAAATATTTACCGCTGCTTTTCAAAATTCTTTACGCGTGCAGTAAAATCCTCCTCGGAGAAAATGAGCCCGTAAAGGAACCCGAGGCGTTTCCCCCGCGCTCTGCCGCGCCCGCTCCGCTCCCCTTTGGTCCCCCCTCGTTAACACCTCGGCCTTGGGGCTCTTCCCAACGCCAGCCCGGGATCCGGGATGCGCCCACAACGCGGATAGAATAAAAACAACAATCAGAATCAGAAGAAGAAGAAGAAGAGGAAGAAGAAGGGAGATACCTGGGGCTGAGCTGCGCGCTTTGCCTCCGCCGCCCGGCGCTGCTGCCCCGGGAGCAGGAGATATTAATGAAGTTATAATTGAGGGATAACAGACCCGGCAGCACCTTCCGTGCTCGGGCGGGCCGCCTCGCCTTCTTAAGCGGCGAAATAAAGCCGGGTTTGAAGCGAGGGGAGCGTTCCTCCCCCGCCAAGCCAAGGGTTCGGGTGGAAATATTGTTTTTCCCTGGCTCCGGGAGGAAAAATTGTTATTCCCTGGCTCCGAGCGGCGGCACAAACCCTGCGATCCCAGCCCTGCGCCTTTCAGGGAGATCAATGGTTTGTTTCTGTTTGGGGGGAACGCTTTCAAACAAACACACAATAAATCACCCCCGGCTCCCGGCCCGGCCGCTCCCGGCCCGCGGAACCGCTGCTGCTCCATTCCCATTCCCATTCCCATTGCACAGCGAGGGATGGGAACAGCCCCGGGCAGCTCCAGGCACCGCGGGTTGGTGCTTCCCCAAAGCTCTGCTCGCTCTTTTCCCTTCTTGCTCCAAAACCGCGTTTTCTAATCACGCCGCAGGTTTCTTTCTACATTTCCCTCTCCTAAATGGTCCAGATATGGGTTTTTTTGTGTATGCCTGCACTTCATGGTTTTTAATTATTATTATAAACAACCTCCTTTTAATTACTATTTTAAAAACCCCTCGAAGGACCCCAGCTTGAACCCAGCGGGATTTTAGCCCCGGATCGCATCTTTCCCAAGCGGTGAATTCACTCACTGCCGCGGCACGGGCAGCTGCAGAAATTGGTTTCTGAGAGGAAAAAACCCCAACAAACAAACTCCTGATCCGGCAGAAAACTTTATCCTGGCACCCGGACTGTTTTCCATCGAGTAATTCACCAGGTTGTCTTAGTACAAACGAGAGGGAAAAAAATGTAAATATACATAACGAATTAAACAAAAAATTTCGGTAACCCGTGGAATTTTTGACCGTGCAAATAAACGCTGAGGGCAGGAGAAGGCGGTGGTGCGGCACAGGGCCCTGTTATCCCTACGAGCTCACAAACTATTGTAGTTTCTCCCTTTTTCCTCGTATAGAGCCCTAAAATCTCTGCTCAGGGAGGGATTTGAGGCAGGACGGGGGCTCTGTTGCCTGGAGAGGAGAGACAGAGGCAGGCTCGGTGGGTAAGAGCAGCCAGCACACATCTCCACGAGTAATTCTTGATTTTCTAGTTATTACTCGCCTTTTTTATTTTTATTCCCCCTGAACTCCAACCCTCTTGTTTGGAGCCGCGCTCCCCATGGCTGCCTGGACACGGGTTTGCTGTTTGCCTCTGTGCTCTTGGCTCCTATAAAATACTTACATTCCTATAAAATAATAATAGTATTAATAATTATTAATATATTATCCTTTCCTTGACAGACCGTGTGACCATCCTGCGGAGGCAAGAGCGCCCTGCTCCATCCCCGGCGGAATCCACTTTTCCTGAGGAATTTACAAACTCAAGATACCCCTGGCCAGGCTGTTTTAGTTTAATATCGCACAAGCCTACAGAAGGGGATGCCCCAAAACTTTGCACTTCGAACGCAATAGGCGTTAAAATTCTCTAAAGTTATTTACAGAAGCCCAAATAGTAAATATTTCATTTATCCTCACGGTCTTCTTTCCACATTTAATTTTGTTTGGGGGTTTTTCTTGTTCGTTTTTTGCCTTAGTGAAAGGGATCCAGCCCCGGGAGCGCTGAGGTGACCGAGCCGAGGGCTGGGAAAGCTTCACGGACAGTGCCTTGATCCTTCCCAAATCCTGGTTCAGCCCAGCAAACTCTCCAGCTCCTCTCCAGGAACAGGAAAAAAGAGAGAAAACCTCTTTGCCAAACTACTCGCCAGCGCACTTCAAAATAAATGAGTTGCCTACTAAAACTCAATGTTATACAAGATGTCTATTTGTCTATATTAGATTTTAAGCAGCTGTTCGCATGCTCAGATCCACTCCCCCTCCCGCGAATTTCGCCCAAGAAGGGGGAAAGCAAAGAGATAAAGCAGAGCGTTGTTTATTTTCCCGGCTGCGCTGCAGCGGAGCCTCCGCGCTCAGCCCGCGCCCCTGCGCACAACCAGCGCTCTGCCCAGGGCAGCCTTTAAATTGGCTCTTTGTTCCCTGAAGGGGGAAAAAAAAGAAAAAAAAAAAAGAAGAAAAACCGAGGGAGAGCCGGGGGAAAAGCAGACAAAAGAGGAGCCCCCGCCTGTGTCTGGCCTTATCGAAAGCAGCGCTCAGAGGAGATAATTCGGGTTGGAGAGTGGGGTGCTTCGGGCTTGGCTTGGGTTTTACCCCCCCGCCCCACAGGCAGGCTCCTGAGCTCTGCCCAGCTCAGCCGGGCGGTAAAAAGGGGGAAAAGCCAAAATTTCAGTGGTGAGAAATGAGTTTTAGTGCTCGGAACGGCGCGGTGTGCCGGGGAGCAGCGGGTTGTGGAAAGAGACTCCCTCCTCCAAAAGCCATCCCAAAATCTCGGCCCATTCCTCATCACAGCACTCCTCTCTCAGTCTGGCTTTTTCCTCCTTCTTTTCCGTGTCTGAGGGACAAATCCTCAGGGAATTCCAGCTCCCAAAGTGCAGAATGTCTGTCCTGGGATCAGCACGGGCTGGGCACGCTCGGTGCATCCCCACCCTGCACACATTTACACATTTCCTCTTCCACCACATTTACTCCGCGCTTTCTCCATCCCTCATTCATCTCGCTTGCCAATTTAAAACCGTTTCCCTTCTGCTGCGCGGATTCTTTTAATTTTTTTTCTATTTTTTTAAAAAGGAAAATGGTATTTTCCAAGCTGCTTTCAGACAGCTCCCGATCTCGCCCTTCCCATCCCCTCCAGTTTTTCGCTTGGCAGGACTGGACCCCTAAAATTCTTCCCTCTCATTGTTGGATAATTAGAGAGCCGAGGTCTGGAGGGGATGGTAATAGGGGATTTTTTATTAAACCAACTGACATATCAAGGGGGGGTTGGGGAGGGGAAGATAAACTTGCCGACACACAAGCCCTTCTTCGGGGTTTTAAATATGCTTGCTCGAAGCCAAAATCCGTTGCTTTTTACTCGGGGAAAAAAAGAAAAAAAACCCAAAAAACCTGAACAAACCAAACAACTACAAGCGGGAGGTTAATGGCTCAAATGAGAGAGTCGGGCACGGAATGCAGGATCGGCTCCCTCCCCCCATTAATAGCCTTAAACGACTTTACATGTTATACCCCGAGCTGAGTACTCAAGAACTCTGAGAGTGTTTGTAAGACTAGAAAGATCTATTGAGAGACTTTCTTTTTTTTTTTTTTCTTTTTTTTTTTTTTTTTTTTAATAGCGCATTAATGTTTCCCAAGACTTCATATTAACTCGAGATTCACTGCAGGTCGATTTGTAAGTGTCTGGACACTATAAAAGTGTTTGTAAAGCAAAGTCAGTTGCGTGCATTAAAATAAGGAGGTTCCTTTGTGAGATTTCATGCCAGGCCAGGAGCCCTTTTAAATGCTATTCAACTGCCTCATTAGAAGGAGCTAACAGGAGTCAGGCCTCCTCTTTAACCCCCCTCCGCCGTGTCCTCCTCTCAAATCAGCCCTTTAATACATAGACGGGCAGATTAGGGGCTTTTAAAAGCTGGCTCTATCCCGGATAGCCGGTTTCCTATCCTGCTATTGTGACAGCTCTTCCCTACTATCAATTACATCCCAGCCCTCCGAGGGGCTGAGCCCCTGCAGCTCTGCCCGGCCATCGCTGCTCTCTCCCCCGAGCAGCGAGGTGAACATCCCATCCCATCCCATCCCATCCCATCCCATCCCATCCCATCCCATCCCATCCCATCCCATCCCATCCCATCCCATCCCATCCCATCCCATCCCATCCCATCCCATCCCATCCCATCCCATCCCATCCCATCCCATCCCATCCCATCCTTTCCCTTCCCTTCTCCTCTCAGGCCTGCCAAAAAAAATTAAAAATAGTATGGCTGGCCCCAAAAATCCGTTTCCGAATAGATTAACAACCCCTCCTGTGTTAACACCAGCTCTGTTCTTTTTCTTATTAGATGGAGGAGATGAAGGAGGGGTGGGGGGGAAGGTTGGTCACCATTATCTGCACTCCACATGTTCTCTGTGGGTATATATAAAATATAGGAATGGAGTCCCCTTTAAGTAGTCCTTTTATGACTTGTTTTAACAGAAAACACAGAAGAAGCCAATGTTTGATATTACAATATAAAACACATTTGTGGTATGCTAGGGGCTGGTTTGCTCCTGCCTCCTTCCCCCAGTTGTGCTCCTCACCCAGATCTGCTGCAGACCCCACCCCTCTGAAACAAGTGGGCAAAATCTTCCACCTGAAATGGGGTCCTGCCTGCTCCAGAAAGAGAATTTGGGCTTCTCTCTCACACAAACATGAGCCTCCAGTTCTTTATTATTATTGTTGCTACTAGGCATGATGTTGGAACCATAATTCTCCGTTTCTATCACGCTCAGAACTCAAAAAACCTTTTGGAGCCTCATAGAACAGAATTAGCGAAAAATCTGAAACCAGAGCCAAACACGTCCTAATAAAAACCAACCCAACACACAACCCCTGGTCCATCATGACATAATGATTAAGAAAAACCCCATACTGGCCATAAATAGAGCCCCAAAATGCCTCATGCAGCCCTGGATGTGTGGGCAGAAGTGTCAAGAGAGGAAAGCACCGCTGAGAACCCACTCGGGGCACTGGGTTTGTGAAGGCTCCCAGGGCTGTGACCAGGAGTGCTGTTTCATAGAGGGTGAGGGTTTTTCTCTGCTCTGAACCTACACTCAGCCTGCCTAGGAAAGGACCAGAAGCCTGAGGTCTCCTCCTCTTGTGCTGGGAGAAGGCTTTGAGGATGGAACTAGGGCCAGTTGCAAGCCATGCCTGCCATTGGAAGGAAATGGGTTTGGTGACACCAACAGGTGTTGCAGCAAAGTCACTTTCCACCCAAGGGAGGAGGATCCCTGTTCCTGAGGAAGCCCCAAGAAGTTCAGACACCACAGAAGGACGGCAGAGGACATTGGGGTAAAATAGAGCAGAATTTGCACTGATTCACCCTCAAACTGGGCTAGTCCTGCAGTGGGAAGGGATCCCGGGCAGGTGAAGTGTTACAGGCTGTGACAAATAACCAGCATTGGTGTTTCTGCTGGCCCTAAAGAACAGCAGCCCTTCTTTACAGCCTTCCCAGTCCCCTGCCCTCACAGAGAAATAAAATTCCAGTTTTTCAGGGCTAAATATTCCTTTGTGTTTCTGCAAGCTCAGCCACCAAGCCCTGCTGACAGTCATGTCTTAGCCTGAAGGCCCCAGTTCAGCAATGCACCCCATCAGCAAAGCACTTCAGCACCTGCTTAACTTTGGGGCTGGATTAAAACAGCCTCCAGAACATGCTTTCAATTTATTAATAGTTTAAAGCAGCAGGAACACATTGCAGGGGGTGGAATTTAAAAACCAGGCTGCACCAGGATCACTAAAGGGGGAAAGCAACACAATAATCAAAAAGATAATTATTTAGGTGGGGGAAAAAAGGATGAAAAAAAAAGGTATGAAAAAGTCTCCTAAAATAGATATATTTTAAAAGAAATGCCTGTGCCTGCCCCATCCCCCACCAGCATATTTCAAGCACTTTGGATGTTTGTGTCTGTCTTCCTTTCAAGGAACCCTGAGCACATGAATGGGCAGAGCAGCAGAATGAATGGGACACTTCAAAGAAAATGAAAACCATTACTGGGAAATCTGTTTATAGAGAGAATGAATGATTATGAGAGAAGATGCCATGAGAGAGAGAACACAAGTGAGGGTGCTCTCTGCACAGTGCACAGCATAACTCGGGGGGGCTCAGACATCCCCTTAGCAGCACACCCTTGGAGCAACGTGGGGTTAAAAACCTCCCCTTCCAAACTTCCCAGCAAGCCAGAGCCCCCTCCAACACCACAGGGAATGGCAGCATTCCCAAGCCCCCCATGCACCTGCTCCTGAGCCCCCAGTGGGGTGAACCCCCCTCCCTGCCAATGTCAAGATAGGATATGAAAAGAAATTATTCCCACTGCCTGGTGCAGATGAGAAATGGATAAACAGTCTGTCACTCCCGGCCCAAGTGGGTAAACTCCATTTAGCCTCGACACCAGCGCGCTGAGACCCTGCCCTGGGAACTGCAGATTTTATCTGAACCTCACAGCACCGGCCCAGAGTCCCATCCATCTCCACTGCTGCCTTTACTCAGCCTGCAGAGCTCTCCCCACTGCATGTGCACTGCTGGTGCTGGTCTGGTGCGGGTTTGGAGCTGGTTTAGAGCTGGTTTGGTGCAGGTTTGGCTCTGGCTTGGCGCTGGTTTGGCTCTACTCTGACACTGCTTTGGCACTGGTGGTGCTGGCTTGGCTCTGGTTTGGTGTTGGCTTGACTCTAGTTTGACACTGTTTTGGCTCTGGCTTGGTGTAGGTTTGGCTTTGGTTTGGCACTGGCTTGGCTCTGGTTCAATGCTGGTTCAGTGTGGCAGAAATCTTTTATGAAAAATATTTTCCTTAGGATTTTTCTTCCTGAGAAGCCGAGAGGCCTCAGGAACAAAATGTAATCAATGGTTATCTGCTGCTGTGGAATAAAACAGGTGGATCTGTGATTGGCCCATGTTGGATGTTTGTAATTAATGGCCAATCACAGTCAGCTGGCTTGGACAGAGAGTCCAACACACAAGCCTTCTATTCTTTTAGTATAGTTTTAATGTAATATATATAATAAAATAATAAATCAAGCCTTCTGAAATATGGAGTCAGATCTTCATCTCTTCCCTCAACCTGAGACCCCTGTGAACACGGCCACAGTTCAGCGCTGGTTTGGTGCTGGTTCCTCTGGACCCATGTACAGCCTCTTCTGAATCCATCCCACCCAACTGCTGGCAGGAAATCAGCACCTGGGCATCTCTTTTTTGGGAAAATAGGAATGCAGAGGGCTGGCTTTTCCCATCTGGGCACAGATGGAACAACCAGTGCAATCATCCTCACAGGTTTCCACGCCTCTATCCAGCATCCAGAGGCAGAACAAACAGTCAGGCCCTATTTAGAGCAGAGCCTTGTCCTAGAGTGAGGAGATGGCAGCAGAAAACAGCCCTCAACCACCCCTGTTGTTTTTGGCATGGAGAGGCAGAAAATATTTGTCCTTCCTTGAATGCTAAGAATATTTGTACCATGAGCAGCGTGGTTTTCACAGCGCTCTCAGGAGATGAACACCAGCATCCCTGGTGGTTTGCAGGACAGATGCAAACATCACATGTCCCAGAACTCCACCAGTGATGCCAGCACACGATGCTGGAGCCACCACTTTTTCTGATTTCTGCAGGAGAAAAATCCTTGCTAGACACACCCAGGAAAACAGAAGACCCAAGGAAGATTGTTCCAGTGTGAAGACACCAATCTGTCTTCCTTGGGGTCAGTTTAGCAAGGCAAGGGCAGAGCTGGACCTCCAAGCAGCATGAAGCTCAAGGAAAAGCAACAACTGCCCTGGGAAATGCAGCTGGGAAGCTGCCTGGACAGTTTCCTCAGAGTCTCTCCTGCCTTGGCAGCCCCCTGTTCCTCCCCTCCCCACGGGATCTCACTTTGGCAGGGCACCAGAGCCCACCCAGCTCTTTGGGAGGAGGCACCATCCCCTCCCTGCCACTCCAATCATCCCCCGTTACATTTGGGCTTGAATAATGCAAAGTGAAGACTGAAACAGGCTGAGCTCCAGCAGGGCATGGAGGCAGCAGCGCGGTGCCAGCAGCTTTCAGAGCCTCTGTGCTCCAGCTGCAGCTCCCAAGGGAAAGAGAGGGAGCAGAAGGCACTGCTGGGTGGGCTCAGGGGGGAAATCCCACTTGCAGGGCTCATTTCTCACATAAAATCCCCCAGCCTCTTCCCAGAGCTGTAAGAATATGGAGATACATACCTGCAAAGAGATTCTCACCTATTGTTATCCATTTAAATGTTTGATTTAAGGTGCCCATTTGTAGATGAAGCAGATAAAGTCTTTTCTATCTCTGTGCCAGATACACATGGGCACAAGGCATTATATAAAAAAAACCACACAAAACCCTGAAACAGCACTATTATCCCAATTCTTCTTCCATGTTTGGGTGCTGGCTGCCAAAATCCTCAATTCCTGTCCCAAGAAACATCTCCAGCTCTTTATAGAGTCTCTTTAGGACTGGAACCACACCACCCATGCCAGTCCAATGGAAGAAGGGAGAGGGAAGCACAAAGAGTTCCCACTTCACCCAGAGCCATCTCCCCCTGGGATCCCCCAGCAGGGGTGACCACACAGGCGTGGGGAAAGCTGCCAGACAAACCCACAATGCCAAAGCCCTCAGCCCTCACTCCCTGGGTTTACCATGATGTCACCAAAGCCCACGGCCGTGTATTTATCTAACAGCAAGGAATGATTGGGAACCACAAGCTGCAGAATTATAAATATGTCTGGAGAGGTGACATCCTAACAAATGAGATGAGAGCAGAGCTCCTGTGACTTCTGTCGTCATCACATCCCTGGGTGGACGCAGAACCTTGGATACAATTCCACAGCTTTTGCTGAGGGTGATTGTGTGGCTTTTAAAAAAAAATTAAATAAAGAATTGAAGGCACTAGATCTGATTTCTCTCCATCACACTTGCTCTGGAATTGGTCAGCTCCCAATTTTATTTATTCTGTTGTCTGTATTTCAGAACTATCAACTCTTACCCTAAGATTATACTCTCAAAAGAAAGGAATAACGATTTAAGCTAATTAAGTAATTTTTTCTGCACAAAACCCATAAAAAGATATGAGCAATTTATTTGGTTTGTACTTAAACAGTTTCTGAAGAGTGTCAAAGAATGAGGAAAAGGGAAAGAAATCAGATTTTATGTTAATTCAGGGTTTTAGTTTCAATCTGACTAGAAGGAATGCTGAGCATCTCTGGGTTCCATTAATTTGGGGGAAATACTGGAGGATTCAGGATTGCAAGCCACCCTTAAAAAAATAAGGAATGGAGGAAAAAATTCCAGAAATCCCAGATTTCTAGCACAGATGCCAAAGCACAACTAGAAAAAAAAAATCAGTGAAATCCAGGGTTGGAAATCATTTTAATCCCTGCAAATTTTATATCTGCATCCAAAGTCACTGAGGCGTGTGGCTAATGCTGAGCTCGTGTGCTACTGCCAGAAAGCCTCAGAGCAGACAAAAATCCACATTGCAGCAAAGTTCAGCAGGGATTGGGATGCCAAAACTTGTTCATCCTCCTTGGAAACCCCAATTTGAAGTTGTAGAAGCAGCTCTGGAAGGCAGAGTTGCTCCTGCTATAAACAGCAACATACCCAGGAGAAAACAAATGTCACTGCCCTCCCTCAAAGCTGGAGAGGGAGGCAGGAATTGTCCTAGGGCTGAAATCCTTTGCCCCAAGTCAGAGGAACACAGCTGGGTCCACATGCATGCAGGAAAGTGAATTTACTGACAACAGCTTTCCTTTTCTTATGAGGTTCTGGGTTGGTTTTTTCTTTTTTTTCCCCCAGTCCACAGAGCCAGTTCTGCAAGCCACATGCTGGCCTGAGTCTTGGGAGGCCAAAGCAGTATTTCCTTCCCCCCAAACAGATTTCGTATAGGAGACAGGGATGTCCTACAGCACCTCTGTCCAGGTAAGGAGCTCTGGCACGAGGAAAACAGGGATTAGAGCCACACAGTTTTGAGACCAAGCACTTTACAGGCACGAAAACCTGGGAATCTACAGCTGAAACACTGCAGGGCTTTTCTATTCCTACAGCCAGACAGCACCAAACTTCACCTCCAACCTCACAAAAGGTGGGTTTTTGTTTGTTTTCCAGACCCCCAAGCCCCATCATTGCTTTTGATACAAACCAAAGGTTCAAACCCCTCCAAATGTGAGCAAAGCTTTGCTCCAAGATGCAAGCACCAAGGCTGGGGTTTTAATGGTGTATTTACTGATGAGGTGAAATATGAATCTGGTTTTGACTTTAAAAAGCCAATTGTATTTTGGGGGCGGAGGGAGGGGGGAAGGGGTGCTCTGACCTGACCCGCTAATCTCTTTTTCTTCCTTTAAAGTTGTCTTCTAAATCTGAACATTAAAGGTGATTAGATACCTAAGGGACTTCCCATGTCATTAGTTAATACTTTAGAGCTT